>NC_086445.1:1031834843-1032194010 GCF_028390025.1 Pseudophryne corroboree
TTGCTGTTGTTTTTCTGTCGTTCCTACGCTGCTGTTATATTATTCAGCTTTGGGGTTTAACACCAGAAGGGTCTGTGCTGCATCCTAAGCAGACTCTAGGAGTAGAAGGAAGGTCTGACAGGAATACTGTAATGGCACTGGGTTACTTTATATGTACTGTGAGGCGATTCCTTACTCTGAGTGTGTCCTGGACATGATCCTTTGAGCAGTAAAACCACCCTCCGTTATATACAATACCGGTGCTTAATCAAAAACACATCTATGACTTTAAGGAGGAGATATATCAAAGCTTGGAGACTGATTAAGTAGAGAGAGAGATAAAGTTCCAGACAATCAGCTCCTAACTGTCACTTTTCAAACAAAGCCAGTGACACGGCAGTTGGGAGCTGATTGGCTGAACTTTATCTCTCTCCATTTTATCTCTCCCTCCACTGTTTGATACATTTCCCCCTAAGTTATTTGTTAGTTATTTAATTATTTTATTGAGATGGATTTGACACATTTTTGTGTTTCCATTTTATATAGAAACATAAGGAAATGTCCAGGTTTTACAGTGGGATTGTGAAGATGCCACACGTTGCCCTTTATGTGTATAAGTGCCACGCCAGGCGTAATGCTTACCTGGATGATGTGTAATATACTGTACAGTGGGTTTAAGATGTTTGAATTGCAAGTTGCAAGAAACCCAAAATGCACTACTGACAATTCGTCACCTGCACAGGTTCAGCTATAGCCATAAATAGAGCTGAATTTCCTGCTACGTTACGGTGGATTGCTTAATGTGCTGCTCATTCTGTCACTGCCAGATTGAAGGTGATTTGATATTATGGCTTCCAATCAGTCTGAGTATTACTATATAGCTCCTTTGTACTCCTGACAAGTGGGCTGCAGCAATTCTTTACTTTTTGCAGGTAATCACACTCCAACCACCTTAAATTCTGAAGATGCATCCCCTACTCATAGCTCTGCCATCTGCTTTATCACAAAACCTAAGTCTAGACAATTGTGAGTTAGAGCCGGTATTCTGTAAATGGTCAAAGCTGATTGGCTGGACAACATGACAGGACTTGTCCAATCAGGTTCATTTGCTTTATACAGTACTGTGCAGCCCATATTCCATATTCTCCAGGCGTTGATTCTTAGAAGCTACAGTAGAGCTATGGATAATGCTGGGATTGGGAGGCGGGTGGGGATAGGGGGTACTAGAGAGCACTGAGGGATGTGACCCCCCCCCCTGCTAAGAAGCTGCTACGTGAATCATATCATTGACAGTCACCTGATAATTAATAGAGATGAGTAGAGCATGGATTGGAGGCTTCAATATGGTCTAATAATCAGAATTCAACAGGTTCTAGGTCTGCTGAAGGCCTGAAGCTCTATACACTGACTTATCCTCTATAACCCAGAGGGTCTCTGCAGGCTCAATTTCATTCTAAAATATCTTTCACCTATTTTACTTATTAAAAGCTAATATATATATATATATATATATATATATATATATTATAGCATAAGGATGATTTTTATGAGTGACTTATTTCTATAGTGCCATTGTCTGAGCAGGGCTTATCATATACCAAATTAAGGCTCTTGGTTGGTAGATTTGCAGAATTATATAATTGGCATTGTAATTGGTTGCTTCGTTTCAGAGTTATTTGGCAAATCGTCTACCTGCCAGTTGGTGAACTCTCCCTGTGCACCTGCTGGGTGACCTGGAACATGTGACCTGCTGGGTGGTCTGGAAACTGTGACAGTTATTTGCAGCCTCCCACTAAGAAGGGTTTTTTTGACTCCAAAGGGGGTGGAAAGGGGTAAAATGTTCTGCCCAGTAAATCTGTGCCCAGTCTCAATCAAGCACATCAACAAGTAAATTGAAATATTAAGTACACGAGGTCAAGTTATGTGACCACAAGAAGATAACAGAATCAGAGTATCAGAGCAGAAACCACTTTGGCCTACAGGGGTCTGTTATTTCATCATATCTAAATTATAATACAACAAGTATAGATCACGGACACAGCAGGGGAGGGAGACCATTTGTGGAGGCAGCTTATAAGCATGCTAGTATCCAGTGACATCACTGCAGCCCTTTGAGGAGCTCTGATGTCAGCAGTATCTTTCAAGGCTGCCATAAGTCATTTACAACTCCATACTAAGGAGGGGCCCGGGGGTATATCCAAGCATGTTAGGGCTTGGCTGTTTCAGATGGTAAATATTGGGCTCCTTCTGCATCACTGGAAGCGGTTTGTCCATAAGATCCGGGGGGTGGGGGTAAACTTTGTTCCCTCCCCCTTAAATAATGGTTATCGCCTCTTCTACATAGTTACCTATAGAACAGTTTTCATTCCTTTTTGCAGGCTGGTGTGACTTGCACTGCCATGTTTATTGGGGTTCAGTTATATTGTGATATTTAACACTGTCGCCTGCGTACGATGTAGACAGACGCGTTGTGAATGTGGCTTATCTAGAAAGCAGTGGCAGCAAAGTGACGCCCCGATGATGTCATAAGCTCATAAATATTTGTTGCTCCACGCAAAATGGTGGCTCCCACCGTGTGCCCAGGCGACAAATGGACACTTAATCCAAGGTGATAAGAAGTATAATGCAGACCTGAAAACATACACCACTAATGCGTGTCTACCATTAGTGCTAGACCTATTGACTGTAGACCTTTTTAGTGTAGATCTATAGGGCCCCATTCAGAGCTGATCGTAGATGTGGTAAATTTGATCTCTGACATGTGGGGGGACACCCTGCACGTCAGGCCCTACCCTGGCATGGCGGCGATGTGTCTTATGGTCATAACTCCCTGAGCAACTCTTAGTACAGAACTAAGGGAAACATTTACAAAGCAGTGATAAGAGTGGAGAAGTGAGCCAGTGGAGAAATTTCCCCATCAACCAATCAGCAGCTCTGTATCATTTTATAGTATTCAAATTATTGATGTTACTTCAGTGCTGATTGGTTGCCATGGGCAACTTCTCCACTGGCTCACTTCTCCACTCTTATCACTGCTTAGTAAATGTACCCCTTATTCTCCCTGTAAAACTCCACTTCAGATAAGGTACTGTACTGTAAGTTGGGGTAAATGTATGAAGCAGTGATAAGAGTGGAGACATGAGCCAGTGGAGAAGTGCCCATGGCAACCAATCAGCATGAAAGTAACATTTAGAATTTGCATACTATAAGATTATACAGAGCAGCTGATTGGTTGCGATGGACAACTTTTCAACTGGCTTACTCCTCCGCTCAGGCTTGGACTGGCCCACAGGGGTACAGGGGAAACCACCGGTGGGCCCCACTGCCGGGGGCCCCCCACCTCCTCCTCTAAGGATCAGGTTCCAGACTGTGCACTTGAATTATACACTATACATATGTTACCTTATACTGGACTATGGTGTATTGTCTACAGTGCATTGCTGTTATTAATCTGTTATTAAGCTGGTACATTATCATGCATGCAGCATCTGAATTTACTGTATATATTTATGAAGGGGCCCAGACGTTGCACTCTCTAATGGTTAGTCAAACCAATGTGGTGGCTGGCCACACCCCCTCTGCAGACTGGCCACATCCCTAAACATGGGCCCCTACCACTGCATTCCCCCGGTGGGCCCTACATGCCCTAGTCCGACACTGCCTCTGCTCTTATCACTGCTTCATAAATTAACCCTGTTGCTCTGTATCTTTGACCCGGCATCCAAATTAAGTACATTTTGCATAAAATAAACACTTTGTGTTTCCTGTGGCCCAAACTGGGTGGATAGATTGGAGACGGAGTTACTTGACCGGTGTCACAAACCCGTGTCCTGTCTCTTCTCAAGGACGAGCTCTGGAAGTGCTAACGTGCTGCGGAGAGGCTTGGCAGGACAGTGCACGTGTTATAAAGAAATGTATTTTCTTCTGCTGACTAAGATCCCCAGCGACTGGAATGAAATGCATTGTGTAGCTTGTAAACCAGCAATGCACTGTATTGCGATCCACACACGCTGTGCTCTGAACCAGGGGTTCAAACTGTTTGTTTAACAACTTGGCACAGACAGATGACACGATGTACTAAGCCTGAGATATTAATGGATTTTAATGGTTCATGATTTTAAAGATGCAACACTTTGCACTAAGTTCCGGAAACACTATGCGATCACAACAGTATACAATGCATGGCCTGTTACCCAGTCACCACCACGGAAAGTGACTAGTGGATAATTACTGTCTTTTATGTATGTTGCAATTAGAATAAACACACAGAGCTGTGGCATGTGGTGACGGACTTTAGTTTGATTAACAGTTAATTATTTTTGAGAGCTGTTTACCCTTCATCGTGCCAGACAGTAGCGATGTTACGGAAACCCATCATGGCGGACCTGGCGAAGGCAGGCAGATCATCCTTTCCATAGAAACTATTAGCCAATTAAAAAGTTTCATCAACTTTTTGTTATTGCTACAAGTGCAGTAGTACCATTACCGTGACATTATCTATAATGGTGCAAGTTGTAAGACTTAAAAAAATGAAAAGAAAACTCAGAAATATTGTACAATGGCCCTCATTCCGAGTTGTTCGCTCGCTAGCTGCTTTTAGCAGCATTGCACACGCTAAGCCGCCGCCCTCTGGGAGTGTATCTTAGCTTAGCAGAATTGCAAACGAAAGATTAGCAGAATTGCGAATAGAAAAATCTTAGCAGTTTCTGAGTAGCTCGAGACTTACTCCTACACTGCGATCAGTTCAGTCAGTTTCGTTCCTGGTTTGACGTCACACACACGCCCAGCGTTCGCCCAGCCACTCCCCCGTTTCACCAGACACTCCCGCGTTTTTCCCTGACACGCCTGCGCTTTTCCGCACACTCCCAGAAAACGGTCAGTTTCCGCCCAGAAACACCCACTTCCTGTCAATCACACTACGATCACTTCAACGATGAGAAAACCTCGTTAGGCCGTGAGTAAAATACCAAACTTTTGTGCAACTTTACTTGGCGCAGGCACACTGCGAACATTGCGCATGCGCAGTTTGCGACTAATCGCTCCATAGCGAAAAAAAATAACGAGCGAACAACTCGGAATGACCCCCATTGTGCCAATTCGCGATGCCCGCCATCTTTGCACACGCTAACATTGCGAAGCTCGGGTTCCTGCACAGAAATGCTTAAGACAGAAGTATAAGAGGTCTTCAGGTTTTCTAAATCAGGATGCACATGTATACATTACATTAACTCATTCCGAGTTGATCACTAGCTGCTTTCGCTCACTGCGCAGCGATCAGGCAAAAAAATGGCACTTCTGTGTATGCGTATGCGGCGCAATGCGCACGCGTGAAGTACTATTACAACGAACGATGTAGTTTCACACAAGGTCTAGCGAAGCTTTTCAGTCGCACTGCTGGCCGCAGAGTGATTGACATAAAGTGGGCGTTTCTGGGTGTCAACTGACCGCTTTCAGGGAGTGTTCAGAAAAACGCAGGCGTGCCAGGAAAAACGCAGGCGTGGCTGGGCGAACGCAGGGCGTGTTTGTGACGTCAAAACAGGAACTGAACAGTCTGAAGTGATCGCAAGCGCTGAGTAGGTTTTGAGCTACTCTAAAACTGCACAAAATAACTTTGCCGCCGCTCTGTGATCCTTTTGTTCGCACTTCTGCTAAGATAAAATACAATCCCAGTGGGCGGTGGCATAGCGTTTGCACGGCTGCTACAAACTGCTAGCGCGCTATCAACTCGGAATGACCACCATTATCTATAATGTTGCAAATTGTAAGGCTTAAAAAAAGGAAAAGAAAACTCCTAAATATTGTACATTGTGCCAATTTGCGATGCCCGCCATCTTTGCACACGCCAACACTGTAAAGCTCGTGTTCCTGTACAGAAATGCTTAAGACAGAAGTATAAGAGGTCTTCAGGTTTTCTAGAGCAGGATGCACATGTATACATTACATTAGTTAGTTAGCTGATTGCTGACCATGTATGCTAGCCATTGCACACTATGTGGATCCACCAGGCCAGATGGAAATGTAAATCCCTTGGATCTAACTTAATCAGGCAGAGAGGAATATAAAGACATGGGGGTATATTTACTAAAATTCGTATTATTCAGAATGAGATTAAAGTTCAAACACGAATGACATCGAATGTGTAATTTTGCAACTTTTTGAATTTATTACGCCTCATTTACTAAGCTATCGTATTTTACATTTTCGTGTTTTCCGATGTCGATGTCATTCGTATTTTTTGGCAGTGTTTTACGGGAGTGAATAGTAAAACACTGCCAACATTAAAACAACGAAACTCGGCCGGATCTGTGAGATCCGTGTAGGGTTTCATTGTGCATCTTTAAAAAAATAAAAAATAGTTTAAAGTCGAAAAAAAAAATGCGTGGGATCCCCCTTCCTAAGCAAAACCAGCCTCGGGCTTTTTGAGACGGTCCTGGTTGAAAAAATATGAGGAAAAAAATGACTGGGGTTCCCCCATATTTAATCAACCAGCACCAGGCTCTGCGCCTGGTCCTGGTGCAAAAAATACGGGGGACAAAAAGCGTAGGGGTCCCCCGTATTTTTTACACCAGCACCGGGCTCCACTAGTCAGAGAGATAATGCCACAGCCGGGGGACACTTTTATATAGGTCCCTGCGGCCCTTGCATTAAATCACTAACTAGTCACCCCTGGCCGGGGTACCCTGGAGGAGTGGGAACCCCTTAAAGAAAGGGGTCCCCCCCTCCAGCCACCCAAGGGCCAGGGGTGAAGCCCGAGGCTGTCCCCCCCATCCATGGGCTGCGGATGGGTGGCTGATAGCCAAGTGTAAAATAAAAGAATATTGTTTTTTTGCACAAGAACTACAAGTCCCTGCAAGCCTCCCCCGCAAGCTGGTACTTGGAGAACCACAAGTACCAGCATGCGGGGGTTAAATGGGCCCGCAGGCACCTATAGTTCTTCTGCAAAAAAAATACCCAAATAAAAACAGTACACACACACCTTGAAAGTACAACTTTATTACATACATTCCGACACACACATACTTACCTATGTTCAGCTGCCGACTCGGCCCACGTCTCAACGTCGATTCCAGGGTACCTGAAAATAAAATTATACTCACCTAAATCCAGTGTGTCCTGTTCTTTTTTTATAATCCACGTACTTGGCAAAAAAACAAACCGCATACCCGATCCACGCACTGAAAGGGGACCCATGTTTACACATGGGACCCCTTTCTCCGTCTGAAGGGACCCCCCCTGACTCCTGTCAAAGAGGGTCCCTTCAGCCAATCAGGGAGCGCCACGTCGTGGCACCCTCCTGATTGGCTGTGACCTCCTGTAGTGTCAGTGAGGCTGTGCAGTGAAGATACAATGTAGCGCATAGGCGCTCCATTATATCCAATGGTGGGAACTTTGCGGTCAGCGGTTGAGGTTACTCGCGGTCAATCAGCCCCCCATCCGCCGCCCATGGATGGGGGGGACAGCCTCGGGCTTCACCCCTGGCTCTTGGGTGGCTGGAGCGGTACCCCGGCCAGGGGTGACTAGTTAGTGATTTAATGCCAGGGCCGCAGGGACCTATATAAAAGTATCCCCCGGCTGTGGCATTATCTCTCTGACTAGTGGAGCCCGGTGCTGGTGTAAAAAATACGGGGGACCCCTACGCTTTTTGTCCCCCGTATTTTTTGCACCAGAACCAGGCGCAGAGCCCGGTGCTGGTTGATTAAATATGGGGGAACCCCTGTCATTTTTTTCCTCATATTTTTTCAACCAGGACCGGCTCAAAGAGCCCGAGGCTGGTTATGCTTAGGAGGGGGACCCAACGCATTTTTTTCCCCAACTTTACACTATTTCCCACCAGGGCCGTCTTTTCGTATGGGCTCAATGGGCTCTTGCCCAAGGGCCCCAGGAGTATAAGGGCCCTAGGCTGATAGCTGAGGGTCCCCTCTTTCCATGGGTACCAGATTTTTGAAAATCGGCCCTGGGGAACCGGAGATATCTGACTTGAAAGCAGTGTTCCCCATCCAAGCCTGTTAATTGCTCTTCCCAGCCAGATATCTCAGGTTCTGTCTGACTTAGAGTTTTTATGAGGGTATACTCCAAAAGCTGGGACTCTCCACTTTTGGTGGATACTGGCAGCTTGTCTCTACTATGCCCAGAACCAGAGATATCAGCCTTCAAGCAGCTGGACCCTGCTCCAGCTCCACATGCCTAATATGCAGTTTTATATTTTCGTTGGTGAATTTGCTCTGGCTCCTGAGCTCTGATCCCTAATTCCACAGAACCTTCTGAAAGATGGGACTCTCCAGTTCCTTATACAATTGAAAGCTAAGAAATCTATTTTCAGGAACTTGAGATATATGCAGTCAAGCAAGCTGCCCTCCCAACCAGAAAATGATGAATATTAAGCCCACTCCACTATACACCCCTCCCCTGCGTATTAAACCCTGCCCTACCACCCTGGAAGTCATGTACCAGGGCTTCTTCATTCAGCCCAATGCCCCCTTCTACAGTTTATCCCCATCTGTGCAGTAAAGGAGTAATTAGCAGAAATGACTGCCCCAGGTCCTACATGCTGAGCGGAAGATAGAACACCCCCTACCGCCTGCGGGACATCAAAGCTGCCACTGATAACACCCCCCACCCCTACCGCTGGAGGATGGGTAGGGGGCCCAGTGCATTGCTGTGCCCAGGGGCCTACACTGCTGTTAAGACGGCCCTGTTTCCCACCCATTCCCACTGATAACCATGCACGGATCTCATGGATCCGTGCATGCCTATCAGAACGCGGTAAAAAAAAGCAGGTCTGTTTTGAAACTGCTTTTTTTTACGATTTGTATTTTTTCACGGCAGTGTTTGGCTATTGCCGGCAGTGTTTGTGAAATACACTTTTTAGTAAATTACCGATTTGTATCAAAAAACAGTCGTATTTGACCGATGGTGTATTCATTCGTATTTTTATTCTTTGACTTCAAAAAAATGCCCTCATCACTGCCGAAATTTGAGTTTAGTAAATTCCCGAGATGACACTTTGAAGAAAAAACACCATATCGGTCAAAATCGGGATCTTAGTAAATATACCCCATGTACTGTATACCATGCTTACCTACATTCTGGCTGCTCTCTGCGGGAGAGAGCAGCCAGGTCGGCTCAGAGGGCGGGCAGGGGAGGCTGTGACGTGGATAAGGGGGTGGGCCAGAGGCGGGATGGGGGTGGAGTAGGGGGTGGAGTCAAGGTGACACCTCCTTTAAGCCACGCCCCCTGCTCTGTAATGCCGCGATCACCGGCATTACACTGCAGGGGGCGTGGCTATGATGACGCGATTTAGCAAGACTCGCGTCATCAACTTCCCGGACCGCCCACTTTACACACTAAGTGGGCGGACGGGCAGGGGGACCCCGTGAATCGGGAGACTTGACTGCTCTTCTGGGGGGCCGGGAGGGTCACCCGATTTTCGGGAGCCTCCCGGCCATTCCGGGAGAGTAGGCAAGTATGCTGTATACTGTCATCAGCTGACCTGTAGAAGAGCTGTCCCAGGTGGTATACAGTCCTTCCGTCGACCTTACTTATGTCAGCACTCAATAGGTCGACCACTATTGGTCAACATGCATTAGGTCGACACCTGGAAACGGTCAACATGAGTTTTTAAAATAAAAACATGTTTGAACTTTTTCACACTTTACGATCAGTGTGGACTATGATTGGGAATAGTAACCTTGCCTGAATGCTAGGGGACATGGTGCACTAATTGGGGTTGCCGGTCACTTTACAAACAAAACCGCACCAAAAACACTAAAAAAACTCATGTCGACCTTTTTCCATGTCGACCTGTTGACCTTTTCAGGGCGTCGACCTACTGCCTTTCGACCAATAGTGGTAGACCTAATGAGTTTCGACCTTAATTGGGTCGATCCAACAAACCCATTCCGTCCCAGGAACCCGCAGATTGTTGGGCCTGACCTGAGAGGGAATCCCACAACTGGATGTACAGTAAATGTAATATGATTGCCACGCATCCTACCTGGGGACGGTATCCGTTCACATGGTCGACCATGTTATGGTTGACAGTCATTAGGTCGACCACTATTGGTCGACATTGACATGGTCGACATGGACACATGGTCGACATATGAAAATGGTCGACACGTGAAAAGGTCGACATGAGTTTTTTAACTTTTTTTTCTTTTGGGGAACTTTTCCATACTTTACGATCCACATGGACTACGATTGGAACGGTAAAGTGTGCCGAGCGAAGCGGTAGCAGAGCGAAGGCACCATGCCCGAAGCATGGCGAGCGAAGCGAGCCATGCGAGGGGACGCGGTGCACTAATTGGGGTTCCCAGTCACTTTACGCAAAAAACAACACCAAAAAAGTTAAAAAACTCATGTCGACCTTTTCATGTGTCGACCATTTTCATGTGTCGACCATGTGTCCATGTCGACCATGTCAATGTCGACCAATAGTGGTCGACCTAATGACTGTCGACCATAACATGGTCGACCATTCATACCGGAACCCCTGGGGACATCCTCTTCCGTATCTGTCGCCCCACTTCTGCTGAGTTCCCTGGCCAATCACAAAGAAATATTGTAACATGACTTGGGGTTTCCATTCCATTTAAGATTATTGGGGGTGGGGGGTGGAGATTTATGAAAGCATTGGAGAGCGATAAAGTTGAGAGAGCTAAATTACCAACCAATCATATCCTGTCATTTTTCAAACTGTTGGGGAGATTTATCAAAGCTTGGAGAGAAAAAGTGGAGAAAGTGCCAACCAATCAGCTCATAACTGTCATTTTCAAATAGTCTGTAAACTAACGGTTAAAAGCTGATTGGATGGTACTCTCCCCCTATATTTTATGACTGTACCTGGATTCTAAATGACTAATATGCTAAATATTATTATATACATTTTTTATCTGTTGCGCAGTAGCTCTACGTTCTGAAGTTCCCAGTTATTACTAAGCTGACATTGGGCCTTATTCAGCGACAGACGCATCTGCAGACACTTTTGCGGTTGCCCGCGGCAGCCTGCTTGCTACATTATGGTAGTAATGTAATGTACTATCCCAGGCACCACAGTGGTCATTCCGAGTTGATTGCGCGCTAGCTGTTTTTAGCAGCCGTGCAAACGCTATGCCGCCTCCCACTGGGAGTGTATTTTAGCTTAGCAGAAGTGCAAACGAAAGGATCGCAAAGCGGCTACAAAGTTTGTTTTTTTGTGCAGTTTCTGAGCAGCTCAAAACCTACTCAGCGCTTGCGATCACTTCAGACTGTTCAGTTCCTGTTTTGACGTCACAAACACGCCCTGCGTTCGCCCAGCCACGCCTGCGTTTTTCCTGGCACGCCCGCATTTTTTCGAACACTCCCTGAAAACGGTCAGTTGACACCCAGAATCCCCCTCTTCCTGTCAATCACTCTGCGGCCAGCAGTGCGACTGAAAAGCTTCGCTAGACCCTGTGCAAAACTACATCCTTCGTTGTAATAGTACGTTGCACGTGCGCATTGCGCCGCATACGCATGCGCAGAACTGACGTTTTTTTTTGCCTCATCGCTGCACAGCGAACGAATGCAGCTAGCGAACAACTCGGAATGACCACCCACGTAGCATCTGTTTTATTTGTAACTCCCTGATTATAGTGATATAATCTGACTTGTGTGTAACAAAGTACAATGCAGCAGAAAAAGTTTAGCCCAAGAGTCCAATAGAGCTTTCTTCAGACAGTGGTGTCGATGCAGAAGAAGAAATAGATAGCGCTAGTCTCTTCCTAGCCAGACAGCAAATGACATATATTTTGCAGCCAACATTCAGTGAAACAATAGGCTATAGATTAATCAGTATACAATGATGTGAAATTAATGTCAAATTACTGCATTGTCTGTGATGGGAAAAATAACAGTTTCCAAAGTAAAACTGATTCCAGGCTGTCAACGCAGCAGAGTACGTCCCAGTCAGACGCAGATTGCTCCGCATCCGGTAACTTGAGTTATTCTGAGACCCCGGGAGGTGCCCTGAGGACTCTCTACCCCCCACAACGTCTGCAGCAGGTGATTAATAATCATATACAGCTACCACCGGAAATACAGCAAGTGCACAGCTAAGGGGGTAATTCAGACCCGATCGATGCTGTGCATTTCCACACAGCGTGCGATCAGATCTGAACTGCGCATGCATGTGAGCTGCACTGCGCGGGCGCGTCACACAACAGCGACAGGAGCAGGCGCCCAGCGACGGGATGGTGCGAAAAAAAACGATTGCATGGGCAA
Organism: Pseudophryne corroboree; assembly: GCF_028390025.1. Taxonomy (NCBI): domain Eukaryota; kingdom Metazoa; phylum Chordata; class Amphibia; order Anura; family Myobatrachidae; genus Pseudophryne; species Pseudophryne corroboree. The sequence continues at coordinate 1,031,847,063 of NC_086445.1, forward strand.
TGGCAAGGTGATTGACAGGAAGTGGCCGTTTGTGGGTAGTAACTGACCGTTTTACAGGAGAGTACGGGAAAAACGCAGGTGGGATCTGGTGTTTTCAGGGAGGGTGTCTGACGTCAGCTCCGGCCCCTGATCACCAGCAAATAAATGCAGCTGCAGAGTAAATTCTGAGTAGGTTCTAATGAAGCGAACGCACACTTGCACTGCGAATTCTCCCTCCACCTGCAGGCGGCGACTATCTGAAAACACAGCCCAGCGATCACGTCTGAATTGCCCCCAAAGGACCCCGTCTCCTATATTTCGAGGTCTGTAAAGTTGTCACCTACTCAGGGCCAGCTACTGTACATACGTCTAGAGCTAATATGGGATGCAGTCAATTTACCGACAATTAAAATTCCGACGGTCGAAATCCCGACAGCAATTAACCGATGGTCAAAATCCCGACAAGGTCAAAATCCCGACATGGACAAAATACTGACATGTAAAATGTCAACAGGTCGAAATGCCGACATGAGTTTTTCATGATTTTTTCATTGAAACCGACTTGTTCATACTTTACCATCCCAGTGGAACTGGAGTGGGAATATAATTGAGTGGGAATATAATTGTGTGCCGAGCGCAGCGAGGCACCGTGTCCGAAGCATGGCGAGCCATGCGAGGGGACGTGGTACACTTATATGGTGTCCATGTCGACCTATGTCGACATACACACCAAAAACACAATGGAAAACTCATGTCAGCATTTTGACCTGTCGACATTTTCCATGTCGGCATTTTGACCTTGTCGGTATTTTAAATGTCGGTATTTTGTCCATGTCCGGATTTTGACCTTGTCAGGATTTTGACCGTCGGTCAATTGGTTTCAGGATTTCGACCATCGGGATTTTGATTGTAGGTATTTCATACCGATCCCCGCTAATATTACGTTCATGAAGTTTGTATTTTTAGTTAAAGGGAACTCCGCATTCAGGGCCTGATTCTTAGTTGGGAGTAAAGCTAAAAAGAGCAAGTATCTTTGCAGCTGGACAAACCATGCTGCAATGCAGGGGGAGCATGTTTGCATGCAGTGTACATAATGGCTGCTTTTGCATGTGGCACACAGATGCTGGACAGCAAAGCCGCCACTTACCTCCTGGACACCCGGTGCGGCAGCAAGGGAAAGGGGCGAGGCTTCTCTGGAAGGGGCGGGGCTTCATGGCCCAGCACCCGTTTTTGACATTTGAAGGCCCGAAAAAGGGGCATGGCTTTGCGGAGGGGACGGGGCTTTGATGGGCGGGGCTTCAGGTCACGACTGACACCCGTTTTTTTAGTCACTGGTGGGGTTCGGGAGGTGCGGGCTGCTTGCCGGGGAGTGCTGTGCCTGCAGCGCTGGCTCCTACACAGTGACAGGAGCTGAGTGCTGCACATAATGTAATAGTGCAGCACTTGGCTCCTGCCACTGAGCAGGAGCCGGCATTTTGGTGTCACCCCTCGGCGGGTGACACCCGGGAGCGGGTCGCACCCCCCGCACCCCCCTTGTGATGCCACTGCTGGACAGCATTATTTTTAAACGGCAATTGACAGTAGATTTACTTTTGGACACGCCCCTCCCGGATCTTAGTACCTCTGCACTTGTTACATCTGCCTCACCTGCAGTGCAACATGGTTTCACCAAGGGGCGAAGTCACTTTTGCTGTTTTTGGTATTGGTCCCAGCTGAGAATCAGCCCATAAGTTATTTGTTGTTAAGGCGCAGCTGCTTATTCTTATTAACTTTGGGTGTTGCAACAGGCTTAGGTCTGTGTTTTAGATACATTTGTGAGAATGCAACAGACCTGTCATCCCATCGGGCTACTGACAATACGGTAAGTCTGTTTTAAAGTCTATTTTGTCTAATGGTGTAACTCCTCTCTATTAACGTGACAACTCTGTTTACTATCCACATGGACTACGATTAAGAATAGTAACCGGTGACGAGCAAAGCGAACACACGAGGGTCAATGTTTGTACTGATGGTGGTCACAGAACCTGAAATATACAAGATGTGGTCCATAAAACATGTCAACCATTTTTGTGTCGACCATTGCCATGCCCTTTTTTACCCTGTTGACCTTAACCACCGTCGACCTTTCATCTTTGGGCATTTTGTACCTGTCGATCTAGTGATGTCGACCGTATGCTGTAGACCTATTGACTGTCACCCTAGACATTGTGGATCTATTGTACCACACCCACATCTTACAGCTTACTTTAACTTTAATAAACACGGCTAAATCACTTTCTGCATCCCGGAGACTATTACGTGTTGACCAATGAAAACACAAGAAAGAGAAGAGGACACAGGGCAAAAATCAAAGGAAAGTGAGTGGTAGGGAGGAGGGAAGCCCCCAAAATTACAAAAACAGATAAAAGCATAAAAAGTTTAAGAATAAACCTATAAATGCTCTAGTTTCTATCCTCTATACACCCATCCATCCGGTCCTGGCAGGAGGCTAGATGTATCATGTTTTGGAGATAGATAAAATGGAGAAGTTGCTCAAAGCAACCAATTAGATTCTAGCTATAATTTATCTAGTACATTCTATAAAATGCTAGCTGGAAGCCTATTGGCTGCGATAGGTCACTTCTCCACTGCTTCTCTTTAGGAGAATCGATACAGAACATCTCCCACATACGCTAGAACAATAGTGAAAATAATTAGGAGTGAAATATCTGTAGAATAAGGCTCCTATAATGTTGCAGAGATCATTGACCGTAAAGTCTTCCTCCCTTCTTTTAAGGATGGAAAGCAGTGACGGTCATAGGAGCCTACCCCTATGTCACTTTGCTACCACTGCAGGTAGAGAAGCATGGTGAGACTGATATTGTTGGTGAAAGGTATGGCCTTGGAAGGCCTACACTAGAGTGCACCTCAGCTGAGTGTGACATGGGTGGGGGATGGGGTGTGGAAGGCCTATACTAGAGTGCACCTCAGCTGAGTGTGACATGGGTGGGGGGGTTATGGAAGGCCTACACTAGAGTGCACCTCAGCTGAGTGTGACATGGGTGGGGGGGTTATGGAAGGCCTATACTAGAGTGCCCCTCAGATGAGTGTGACATGGTTGGGGGGAGGGTTATGGAAGGCCTACACTAGAGTGCACCTCAGCTGAGTGTGACATGGGTGGGGGGTTATGGAAGGCCTGTACTAGAGTGCCCCTCAGATGAGTGTGACATGGTTGGGGGGAGGGTTATGGAAGGCCTACACTAGAGTGCACCTCAGCTGAGTGTGACATGGGTGGGGGGTTATGGAAGGCCTACACTAGAGTGCACCTCAGCTGAGTGTGACATGGGTAGGGGGTTATGGAAGGCCTACACTAGAGTGCACCTCAGCTGAGTGTGACATGGCTGGGGGGAGGGTTATGGAAGGCCTACACTAGAGTGCACCTCAGCTGAGTGTGACATGGCTGGGGGGAGGGTTATGGAAGGCCTACACTAGAGTGCACTTCAGCTGAGTGTGACATGAGTGGGGGGAGGGTTATGGAAGGCCTACAGTAGAGTGCACCTCAGCTGAGTGGGTGGGGGGGATTATGGAAGACCTATACTAGAGTGCACCTCAGCTGAGTGTGACATGGGTGGGGGGGAGGGTTATGGAAGGCCTACACTGGAGTGCACCTCAGCTGAATGTGACATGGGTGGGGGGAGGGTTATGGAAGGCCTACACTGGAGTGCACCTCAGCTGAGTGTGACATGGGTGGGGGGTTATGGAAGGCCTACACTAGAGTGCACCTCAGCTGAATGTGACATGGGGGGGTTAGTTGCTTGGAAGAGACGCTCATAAGTGTATATTCCCTCATGACTCTGTCTCTGTGGGATCATACAGTAATTAAGATGGTTCCTCCAAAAGTGTTGTGCCTGTCATGTCATGGCTCTCCATTGTGGGGGGGAAGGTGGAAGAGAGGTGCACACTGCAAGGACCAGCTAGGGGATAACATATAATAATTATCAGCCACGTTGGAACCTGCAATGTGTTGTCTGGATGTAAAGAGCCTTATAAATGCCATTCAGTTACAGGAAAGTCCGAGGATAAGCTGGAAAAAAAAACTGATGAGGGAGAAGGGGACACTTGAGGACGCTCGAGCGCTGAGAAGCTGTCGTCTGTCCCATCCCTCCCTTTTTCCTTTAAATGATAAATGTCAGCTCCCGAGTGAGCTAACATTTTCTCCATCAAACTTAGGTCAAGTCAGGGACAGGACTCCTGTACTCCTGGGAGTCATTCTTTATTAATTACGGTGAGATCGTTAGAGAAAGCGTCTTATTCTCTGCCAAGTCAAATATTACTCTAACTTCACACTAAACTTTCTCTTTTTTTCTCTTGTCCCGTAATGAACTGAAGAAACCTTTGCTGTGTAGACTGAGGCCGTGATCACAGATGTCCACTCAACGCAGCACAAGCTACAAACATGCACATTCACACACATCTGGGCTTGAGTTGGACGCAGCGACGAAGTCGCAAATCGCAATACATCCCATTGGGGCTGAGACACAGGAATTTGCCAGATTGACGTAACCGGCAATTTCCCGGGTTGGCATTGGAAAAGGGGCATTAGTGTGTCTTGAGGATCAGTTTGAGAATCCCTGTCAACTTCTTCTAATAAATATGGACGGAATACGTTTACAAACAGGACCAGCTGCTACCCAGACCAGATAGATTTCTTTTTAACCAGATTTTTTGACAGATTTTTTTGTTTTTGTTTAAGATGTTTGAGTCCTGGGCCCATTTTTCATCAATTCATTTATATATTATTTAAAATGAATGTATGCTTTTTGGGATGTTTTATCAATGCGCGCTGGCTTGTCTTGTGCGCAGAATTTTTGAACGCCAGGCTGCGTTCTGTAATAAGCTTTAAAAAAAAATCAAGCTAATATATGTTTGTTTTATCGACTTGAAATCAGCTGGGCTCATTTACGAATGTTGCCTTTTTGCACAGAATTTACACTGCACCGATACCGTGTAACTTGCGCGGTACAGGGAGCACTGGGGGTTCAGAGTGGACAAATCCTGGATGTACTTTGCCGCTACTGTCACAGTTAGTTGTGGCCGCTGGATGGTGACGTCACAGGAAAGTGCCATGGCACAGTCCACCATCTTTAAATTTAGTTGCCAACTTATTTTGTCCAAAGTGTCTGCCATCATCATTGGGGTTCCTCGTTCCTCCACAGTTACCGGTGGGACATTTGCCATCGATGTCGCCGATTGTATCTAGATCCTTTGTTTAGCGTTCCCCTCCTGATCGGAGTCCAGAGTCCGTCTAGCAATGTGATGCACATGTTATCTGTGGTTAAACTACTGAGCTGGGAAATGATACCTTGACTCCTAGCTGATCATTCATGTTTTCTCTGCATTAAATGCGTGCTACATGGTAAGACAGCACACAGTCACAGTGTCACAGAGACACAGGAAGTCCCATTGACTCCTACAGAAAGCTATAGGCATTGTCTTGGAGTGAATGCCTCTATAGCAAGGAGAGGGGGGTTGCATATCAAACACAAGGGGTCATTAACAGGAATGGGTGGTGGGTGAAGTTGCCTAATCAATGGAATCATTCTTTGCACATAGAAATTTACGACTGGTCGATGCCAGTGGAAGCGCTTTCATTCAGCACCCTGGTATAGAGTGTCTCTATGTTCCCCTGACAAGTCTTAACTGCTCTGTGAACCCAAGAATTTACAGTCTGCCCATGCTACAGGAGGACACGGAAGGTGGCAGGCAGGGCAAGGCTCGTCTCTGTGTGCCCGCAGAGCAATCCCAGGGGACCACGGCTGACCCCGACTGTGCATTGGCATACAGCGATTCCATACAGCTGTAGGACAATGGGTATCTTAGATGCCGTTTGCAGAAAATGACAGTAAATGGGAAATCCGCACGCATTTCCCCCATGGATAATAAATATTATTGGCAAATGAATGCTTTTAACATTTCTGCTACTTTGTGAAAAAAAATATATAACAATAGCAGATCTTAAAGATTCCCTGTAGTAAGTGATGTTACTAAGGAGCCTCTTCTTCTAGTCATCATATTTCTGTCATTCTCTCCCTTATCAATTCACTGCAACACAACTTGTAAGGCAGACAGGTGTAAAGTTAAAGGCTCAATCCAATTTTTTGCAAAGGGTGCGAGCTGCATTTCAACACCAGCAATGGCACCTGAACTCATACCCCTCACTGCCTGATTTCTGTCCAAATTTGCTAAAAATTTCTCGTAGCCCTATGGGGCAACAAGCATCTTTGTGCGAGTTCGGGCGTCTGTAAAGTGCGGATGCTACCGCGATGACTCCGTAATTGTACTAATAAATATAGGGCCTAATTCGGGGCCTAATTCAGACCTTATCGATGCTGTGCATTTTCGTACAAGGGTGATCAGGTCTGAACTGCGCATGCGCCGCAGTGCGCCGGCGCATGCCAGAGATGCAATCGGCATCTCTGCCCAGCGATCGCCTCTGCCTGATTGACAGGCAGAGGTGTTAGCTGGGCGGGAGGGGGCGGGCCGGCGGTGTTGTGCCACCGTTTTGGGGGCGCGGTCCGGGCAACGCAAGCGTGCCCGGACTGGGCAGGTGGCAGGCCCGGCGGCTGCATGATGTCACACGAACCGTAGAGCGATGGGTAGCTCCCTGCCAGTGCGCAGGAGCTGCGCTTGTAGGGAGCTACTCTTCAGGTACAAAAGCATCGCCGCCGTGTGATGCTTTTGTACCTGTGCGGCGGGGGAGGGCCAGAAAAAGCGAATAATATTTTTTTTCTAATTGTAGTATTCCATTTATTGATATACGTCAATATTTGGGAACCTACACCGCAACAGAAAAAAAAAAAAAAGGCTGGGTGTAAACAGAGAGACACATAAGTAATAGGGGTACACTATATAGGACAATAGTGCCACATTTGTAAGTAAGTTTGCAAACCTAAGGAGGACATGATGAGGTGTGGCCCATAACAGACAAATCAAAATCTAGTAGAGTCTTTACTTTCAATGTGGGAAGATGGCGCCAGCCACAGATATACTTCTGGAAAAGGAGGGGGGGGGGGGGGGGGGGAGAAGTGGACAGCCTCCCACCTGGACCCTGCCAGGCCCCTCCAGCAGATCGGGCCCAGGTAATTAGTACCACTCTACCCCCTTCCCCATCAGCGCCACTGGGGAGAACCCCCCAGGATTGGGAGTAGGTAATGTACTTGGGCGAGAGGCGCTCATTTTTGGCAGACGGATCTTGTTGGGGGATATTTTGAGACAGGGGAGGAAGGTTCTGTAAAGTACAAATGACCAATGGGAGTAGCAAATGAAAGCAGCGGCAGGAGAAAGTTTGGCGTGGAACCATGGTCTAGCGCCCCCGGCTGTCAGTTGTAGTAGTGTTTAGGAAGATGAGAGAGAAAGAAGTTGCAGTAGTCAAAACGGGGCCTTACTGTATGTTTGTGTGAATTAAAGTTGTCGCCGGTGAGATAGACGTACGGATTCCAGAGATGTTTCTTAGGTTTCTGTAACAGTGACTGTAGACAGACTGGATGTGGGCAGCAAAAGGAGAGTGATGGGACACGGATGAAGCCAGCGGAATGGTAATATTTACCATTGTGCTGTCAGAATAAATGCAGGTAGAGAGACAGGTACAGAAGCGTCTGTGGTCTTGTGGGAAGATAAATAGCTCAGTTCTGGAGGAGCTCAGAGGGCATCTGGGATGAAACAGCAGAAAGACCTTCGGTAACGCGCCATGCACAAGTGACGATGAATGATCCTGAGAGCTCACATAACATTTAGCGTCATTTATGTAGGTGTGATACTCAAACCCAAACTCATTTCTTCCCTCTGCAGGCTCCTCTCATGCCTCGTGCCTCAGTGGGGTCTCCAGTCACAACGAATATGATGGGTTAAAAACTGTTAAAATTGCACGGAATGATTGCTAACACCATACTTCATGTAGGTGACGCGTCGTACCAGACATCATCCCAAGCGTTAGGGTTATAATCTGTTCTGTGACCGCTAAATGCTTTCCCGTTATGTCACAATATTTATAATATTATACATGCCGTTATTTCCAGGTAATAACGACTAATTCTCACCTCGCGCAGTTCCTGTATGTGATACATCACTTGGGTTCATGGTACAAGTGACATCATACCCACATTCCTCTGTCAGTAGCTGTTACACTGTAATACTTGTTACATGTAAAGTGGAACTAGGCAGACAATTCGGTGACGCTCCCGGGATTGCACCTTGGGTGGCACCGCTTTGTACACGTCTGGTTACAGCCCTATGTTCTAAGCGATTATATCGCAGGGTGGAAACTATTTACAGTGTAACCAGTATTTAGTGTATTTTTCTACCCTGTAGCGTGTTCATCATCATACTTTTACTTGAATGTTATTGTTATATAGATTTTAAGCTTGCTAGCAGGGCCTTCCTACCTCCACGTCTGTCCGTTTTTACCCAGTTTTGTTCTATTACTGTTGTTCTAATTATAAAACGCAACGGAATATGCTGCGCTATATAAGAAACTGTTAAATTAATAAATAATAAATAAAATAATTGTTAGAATCTTAAATAATGTAATTTGTATTTTAGGTTCACCTGTTATACGCGCTTGGCTAAGGGGTAAAAAAACATAACGCCACTGTCTGTGATTAAAGCTGCGTTCAGCGTCTAGTGAAAGCAGCTTCCAGTCTGTCGCCCGACTTTGAATGGCTGTCAGAAAGCTGATTGGTAGAAGGCTGGAGTTATCCGCCAATCAGAGCGCAGCATTTTCTACCTGCCTCCTAGCATGCAGCCAGGCAGTGAATAGCTCTCAGCATGCTGATTGGTGGATGGCTGGATCTATCCACCAATCAGATTGCTGACAGCTGCTCACTGTAGGAGGGGTCATTTCTGATTTTTCTTTTCATTTATTCCAATGTAGGTAAGGGGCTCCGATGCATTTGCAATGCCCGGGGTCTACAGTGCTGTTAAGACTGCCCTGATCCAGGTGCAGTTTACACCATGTAGAGGGTGTATGGAAGGTGCTTTTATTACAATTCCGAAGGTTCTGACCCTTAAAGGAAACAATCGTTTAATATGTTCCTACTTCCTGTGCTTTTTCAGACACAGAATTAAAGGCCACTTCTATCTTCCTCCCGGGAGCAGAATATAAACACTTGCGTTTCTTTCTGCTCAATCAGGAGAATATGGGTTTAGCCTTCTATCCGGAGTCTTTACTAGGACAGAAAATTGTGTTTCGGCAGATAACATAATTAATTCCATTGTAATGTATGTGTCAAGTAAGCCTCTATTCTCGCTGTTTTATTATTTATTAAGATATATGCCCAGAGGATCAAAACAAAGCAAAGTAGCTCATTTTATTAATGTCAGGAGGACTTGCATGTTTCAAATGACACTACAACAAGAAAGCTCGGCTGAAAATGGAACAAAATAATGGTGTCATTAGCTTCAAAAAGGAAAGGGAAAAATAAAGAAATAAAAGTCGGACAATGCGCTCGCTTACCATCCGGGCGGTTATTGATGATGAGGACGATGGTGATAAAAATGCTGGAGATGATTATTATTCATTTAAAAGTTTCAAAAATTAGAAGGCAACAATGTATTCAAAATGTAACAATAGGTTTGGTGGCTAGGACGGGGTGCAGCGTGCGCCATCAGAGTATTCTGTATTGATGAGTAAATTACAGACTACCTTGGATGCAAATGATAAATCAGTCTGAATAACAGAATAGAATGTGCATTATTCATTTCATCTCAGCAGGCCACTCATTTTACGTATAATAACACTCATCTGATAACGTTTTCTTGGCTTATACCCTCTAGAAATTAATGGCAGGTATCAGAGCAAAACTTTGTGGGGGGGGGGGGCTGCGGCACCCATCTCCCCCTCCCACAATCTTCCCAAGAGTCAATTAGGGAGGTAGATAAGTTGAACATAGTCAGGGACACAGTTGAATGTATACTTGCTGTATTGTTTCTGGCTAGTCGGGGGCCGTGTTGGTGCACTGATGAAAATGATGGTCGTTAGCCCTAAGATAAAACAACACTTGGGATTGGCTGCTTGTGTTGGCACTACTTAAGTTTATAGATGCTTTGCTTCGTTACTTGGTTATATCAGGTATACTGTATGTGTTTTAGCCCGCCCAAAAATAATTTTTCGGTCACAGGATGGCGAAATGCGTCTGCTCCCTAATAGCAAATGTGAAAGTCTAGGCGACGTGCTAAAGGGTTAATATGGGTGCCAAGTAATATATGTACTTATGTTTAGGAACTAGAATGTACCATAATAAAATAAGAATAAAGTAAAATAAAAGTAGAATCTCAAAAGAGAAGTCGATTCTGCCACATAAACAATGTTTAAGCTACTTTGTAGACTCATGGAAAGTAGGGATTGCGCAGTGATCTGGTGCTGATAATGAAGGATCCGGGCCATCTTAACAGAATTGTAGCCCTGGGTAAAGGAATGTACTGGGGGCCCCTACCCACCCAACAAAAAGAAAATCATAAATTACTACTCTTGCACTCCTGCGGCATCTCTCCACATGCTTCCATATGGTGAGTGGCTGTCAGCACTCTGATTGGTGGATAGCTCCAGCCAGTCATCAATCAGCATGCTGGCAGCCATTCACTGTCTGGCAGCAGACTGGGAGGTTGGTAGAGAATGTTGCCTGGCTGCTCTGATTGGGTATAATTCTTAATTTCACAAATTGGGCATAGTCTACCTGCCTCCTGAAGAAGAAGCTCCGGAGACACCAGCCCAGCAAGGGGGGAAAATTCCCCCCCGGGCCCTGCCCCTGCTCGAAAGCCCCTAGAATTGTGAGCCCGGGGCAGCTACCCAGCATGCCTATTCACTAAGATGGCCCTATGAAGGATGATGCGTGGCAGCAGAGTCTATCTAGCCCTACCCTTCCCCAAGCCTCAACCACCTAGTCATCTTGGTCAGCGGTGGTTTGTTCAACGGCCTTCCTTTTCATGGCCAGAGATTGGTGCATCTGGATGCAGGCGGACAATGAAGTAATTCTATTTTGCACTGAGAACTGGAGACCAACAACACGAAGAGTCATCATTGGCCACCCGCACCACCTCCAGCTGTTTTTTATACTGTCAGGGCTACACTCAGGAGTTTATTTACTAAGCCCTGGAAAGTGATAAAGTGGAGAGAGATAGAACACTAACCAGTCGGCTCCTAACTGCCATTTTACATGTTCTGTTTGAAAAATGACAGTTGGGAGCTGGTTGGTTGGTTCCTCTAAGACTTAGTAAATAGACCTCATAGGGTTGTAGGGGTTCCAGGGCAACTAACTTGTTGGGGCCCCCACCAATAATATTGACCCTTCTACCCAGCCCACACAACTGCCGCCACTGCTGCTGCCATACTTCCTACCAGCATTGTACATCATGTTCGTGACGCAGCCGGCCGCGACCCATCCCCCCACACCACACATCTGCCACAGACATATCAGAAGTGAGTAGGCAATGGTGGTTCTTCCAATCGACCTACATAGCAGCACTGCAGATACTCCCAGTGGCTTGTTCCAGCGGGGCTGCTGTAGATGGTGAGCTGTAAACCCTCAAGTTGCCGGGTATCGACAGAGCAGCTGCAGTGGCTAGTATTGTTTTAGCCGGCGGTTGCGGCTGATGTTCAGAGCCACGCAGTGACCCGTGATGCAGTAGCGCCTGTGCCATGAGCCGCTGTTGCTGGTAATCGCCCAGAGGAAACAGGTAGAGGGCAGTGTGTGGGGCACTAATGTGTGGGGGGGCCTGGGCGACTGCCCCATCTACACCCCCTATAACCTGGTCCTGTACCAGATTTCTGTACAGTACCATTGTTACAGAGGGAGCCGCACTCGTCTAGTGCGACTCCCGGCGTGACTATGAGATCCATCCGGCTAGCCCAGCTGGAGTGCACGGAGACACTCTCGTCAATAGGCGTGCCCCAGGCATTGATGGAACCACGATTATCGTAGCTTCATCTGTATGTCACGTTCTGTGTTTGTATTTCCCTGTACGGGGCTGCAGAAAGTAAACTCAGTGAAACATAAATAATAATAATAATAATAATAATAATAACACCACCACTTTCATCTAACTAGTACCTACCTTCTGTAGAGTCCCTATTTAGCTTAGTGGTTTGATTTGCCCATACGGCTATAAATTGTTGTGTTGGAACATACATAAATGGCTGTTATTACTAAACGCTATTATCAGATTTGAATGTATTGTATGTGCATATTTATTACTACTGCAATATATATATTTTGCGAGCTGATCCTCTAATAACTATGCTGCCAGTTTCCATGTGGCTATGTATTTACTACAAGTATATAACGTCACTTACTGTATACTATGATTTCTCGTATCCCAGTGCCGATTTCTATTTTCCAGCTTGCGGCACGGAGGAACCTAGAACCGCATGCCACATGTGGCGGTTTGTAAACACCTAAAACGCGTGCGCTTTACGCTAATACCCAGGGGCAAGAAGGCATTTTTTGTTTTCTGTATGGCCAGATAGCTCAAATGCAGAGGGGCAGCAGCGGACATATTAATGGGTTCGGTATGTAATATCGCCGGCCGGGATGCTGGTGGTTACATGAACGACAGCAGCATCCTGACACCGAAGATCCCAACACCGGATGAGGTAAGTATTTTAACCCTCCCCTCCCATAACCCTCCGGGGGGGGGGGGGGGGGGGCGGTTATGTCTGACCCTCGGGACGGCTATATCTACAGATGGAGCCTCTCTCATCTATCCTTCTCTGCTGCACCTAGGTGCACCAAGGCTTATTAGCATAAGCCTTTCATCTATTGTTCTCAGCTGCAATACAATACAGAGAGAACAATACTGCAGGGGATTAAGTTATTACAGCAGGGGATTAAGTCTGACTGCCCTGGCTTAATTAATCCTATTAAAGGGATAGATTAGCAGGGCTCCATCTGTATCTATCCCCTTAGTGCATAGTCCTAACCCGCCCCCCCCCCCCCCAGTGTCTAACTCTAACACTCTCAACCCCCCCCCCCCCCAGGCACTAACCTTAATCCGTACCCTGAGACTTACCTTCGGGATGTTGGCTGTCAGTGAGTGTCAGTGAGTGTTGTTGGGATTCCGGCGTAGGTCACATGACCACTGGCATCCCGAACGCATACCATGTTAATAATGCGATAATTGGTCATTTTTTTTATTAAAGGGGCCTAATTGAATACTGTGTATTTCATGGGGCCCAAATTCCTTATTTTTGGAAGCAGGCGATGTTACGTTCTGTTTTGCATTGCGAGCAAATCTCTCATAATAAAAACAGCATTTTGATAAAATGTCCCCCCACCTCCAAATACCTCTAATAGAAACGTAGCCGCAAGATGCTCCTGTTGGGGTTATTTTTTTTTTGTCACAGTCTCTAAAACAACAGACTATGATAAAAGTGACTCCACATATAAATCTCCTGTGAAGTGTCAGCAGGGATAATACTCACACGAGCTCTGAGCGGATCCCAGCCTGCAGCGTTAGCATCTTCTGTGCGGAAACTTTTGTTTATGGCAGTATATATTATATATGCCTGGTGCCGCTATTCATCTCAATGAATCAGCCTGCAGTATATTGCTCTTCGTTTGTCTTCATTTCCTTTGTCCAGTCAGTGGTTCTGATGTAAACAGAATATAGGGGGTAATTCCAAGTTGATCGCAGCATCAAATTTTTTAGCAGTTCGGCAAAACCATGGAGGTCATTCCGAGTTGTTCGCTCGCAAGGCGATTTTAGCAGTATTGCACACGCTAAGCCGCCGCCTACTGGGAGTGAATCTTAGCTTCTTAAAATTGCGAACGATGTATTCGCAATATTGCGATTACAAACTTCTTAGCAGTTTCAGAGTAGCTTCTGACTTACTCGGCATCTGCGATCAGTTCAGTGCTTGTCGTTCCTGGTTTGACGTCACAAACACACCCAGCGTTCGCCCAGACACTCCCTCGTTTCTCCAGCCACTCCCGCGTTTTTTCCGGAAACGGTAGCGTTTTTTCCCACACGCCCTTAAAACGGCCTGTTTCCGCCCAGTAACACCCATTTCCTGTCAATCACACTACGATCGCCGGAGCGAAGAAAAAGCCGTGAGTAAAAATACTATCTTCATAGCAAAATTACTTGGCGCAGTCGCAGTGCGGATATTGCGCATGCGCACTAAGCGGAATATCACTGCGATGCGAAGAAATTTACCAAGCGAACGACTCGGAATGAGGGCCCATGTGCACTGCAGGTGGGGCAGATGTTATATGTGCAGAGAGAGTTAGATTTGGGTGGGGTGTATTCAAACTGACATCTAAATCGCAGTGTAAAAATAAAGCAGCCATTATTTACCCTGCACAGAAACAAAATAACCCACCCAAATCTAACTCTCTCTGCACATGTTACATCTGCCCTCACCTGCAGTGCACATGATTTTACCCAACTGCTAACAAATTTGATGCTGCGATCAACTTGGAATTACCCCCATTATCCTTTATTATGACTAGAGTTATCCGTGCACCAATAAAAACAGAACTACAGTATAAAATTAGCGCTTTAGGGGGACATTTACTAAGCAGTGATAAGAGCAAAGAAGTGAGCCAGTGGAAAAGTTGCCCCATCAACCAATCAGCAGCTCTGTATCATTTTATAGTATGCAAATTATAGATGTTACTTCAGTGCTGATTGGTTGCCATGGGCAACTTCTCCACTGGCTCACTTCTCCACTCTTATCACTGCTTAGTAAATGTCCCCCCTTATGTCAAATGTTTCATTTGTATAGTATATTGGTTTCCATAGACATTATTCTCCTATGTAGATGTTAATGTTTCAATCACTGATAATAATGGAGAAGTTGCCCATAGCAACTAATCAGCTTTAAGGTAGCATTTATCAGGTACATTCTATAAAATTATAAGCAGCAGCTAATTGGTTGCTAATGGCAACCTCTGCACTGGTCCACTTCTCCGTCCATTTCACTGCTTAATACTTCAATCATTTGGTGTCTTTGAAACATGCGCGGGCCAGGCAGGGGTGGATTAAGGCAGGAGAGGACCCGGTGCAGTCTCGGTGGTGTCCCCCATTTTATTTCCTGGAACTGGAAGCTGAGCCCAGATATCCAGATCCCCAATAGTAACTCTTATCAGATTGCCCAGCTGCTATAGCAATAATACATTGGCAGGAAGCATGTCTTTTTATTGCACCAATAAAATTATTACACTTATCTCAGCTATATTTTTCTTACTTACTCCCAAAGAACAATTAGCAATTTTCAGTTGGCTACTTTGGGCGAACAGGGCCGTCGAGAGCAGCCACGGGCCCAAGTACTGAGAGGGTGTGGCCAAATCAGCGGAATAGTGGCCACGTCAGCTAAAAAATAAAATTAAGAAATAGTTTACCTGGTGGTTGCACAGTAGGCACCGGTGTTGATAAAGCTAAATATTTATCATATATATAACCCAATATGAGGTCTTAGAACACTGTACGCTATCTACGTAAGAAGTACCGTAAGGGTACGCAAGTTGCGTATCGATCGCTTAGCCGTGATCGAGACGCTCAGGCGTCACGTTCACTCACGGCCAAGTGATCACAGGCAGGCACGCTATTGGCTGTTGACTATCGTAATGATTCGCTATAGCGTAGCGGCGCTCTGGACCACGAGGAGATCACCAGCGATGCAGACGCTCACAACGTTAAACCTTTATATCTATACCTTTGGCAATGAAATACACAGCAAACCTAAGTGTAGAGACAAAGTGTAAGTGCAACCTTGTGTAACCTGATTAACTACAAAGCTGCTTGAGCGTCACCGACGCTCAGGGAATACTTAACACTAAAAAGAATACACAGATACCTGGGCTTAGGGTCCGAAACCTATTATATGTATTATGACTATTATACTTGCAAAAAAAGAATCACAGTACAAAGCATACACTACAATATAACATAAACCAACTAACCAGATAACTATACAGGAAATACAATACAATACAATTAAGTCTAATCAAGGGAAAATACGAGAGAAAGAGAAGAGAGGGAGAGAGAGAAATGGCTCACAGTAAGACAATATGATTACGGAGAGAACTTACGCACAAGGGGAAACGATCGCATGCGCCTCGATATCCAGCTCCCGATTATCAGCAATGAGAACCGTTGAAGAGAGTGAAGTTGGATATGGTCGGCCCGCTATTTATGCCCCACACACAATACAATTCAATGGTCCCTACAATCTCATTGTTCATTGGACACAGGAATTCGGCTCTGCATTATAACAAAAGGTCATAGGTTGATTCATACAGGTGGGCTGTGACTATTTCCAACTGCTCAGGTGGGAGGGAAACTGGGTTTCCCGCCGCATGGGTAATAAAGTGCAAATAAAGTAAATGTTCATAAACTTATGTCCATAACTATTCGCACGAGCGATTGATCTGCTTCAAACCAACACCGGAATATTTCTAATTAAATATTCTTCCGATGGATACTAAACACCACTGTATTACTCCTGTCTGACCCTTCGTATCAAACAAAGAGGGATTCCTCTGTTCATAAACATTCTATATTAACCAAACTTTCAGAATCTATCAAAGGGACCATGATCTACAAAATACATTATTACTGAAAATATGTTACGATTGAGTCGCATGCTACAACCACATAAACTCTACCGTAAATACGCATACCATGCGCCTGCGGGTGCCCGCGACTGTGAGTATGCGCACGTACGGGAGAGCGTACGCATGCGCAGCACGGACCTGTGTGAGGTGCAAATATGGTAGTGTGCCTAGAGATATTTTTCTGACTTTGACAGTCCACCCTTTGGCAGTCAATAATAACTGCCACTTCCTGAAAACATTTCAAAAGGAGAAAAAATATATGTTAGGGGTTAATTCATTTCCATGGTTGGGTAAGGGAGGAGAGAGGAGTAGGTGTGAAGAGGGTATGACCTAGTGAGATAGCAGAAGCATGTGTGTATGAATCCGTGTTTGGGGGGTCATGTATCATCGTGCCGTACGTGTTGTAAATCAAGCTTCGAGGTATTGCGAAGTATACATTTGAATTCCTTCTTATCCCGTGGTACGGGTCTGTGGATGGGCTGTCAAACTTTACCGAGCTCTTTTCGGATTTTGAACAAAATGGGGAGCACATTTTAGTTGATGATACATGAATGGGGGAATATGTGATTGCTGATATCTGTGCCTGTATTCCCTATACTATGTGTGTCATTACCTGAGGGTTGTAGAAATGAAGAAAAGACATAATTACGGTAAATGCGGTGGTATTCTATGTCAGGTTAATGTACATCTGTCGGTTGAAGTTTTGTTCGGTATCAGTTGAAAGTCGTCTTCTTTGCGCTGTTTTGCTCATTAGGCGTGAGCAATAAGCTTTGTCAATGCCATAAGATTTACAAAAAATGTTGGGCTAGCGTAAGTTTAAGAATTCTAGGGAAACTGGGGATCCATGGCAAAGTTCATCAAGTGTCCATATCTCAAGTGGTCAAAACTTCTTCTTTGGTCTATCTGTTGTCTGTATAGCGTCTCGTCGACTTCCTCGTCCAAGGGGGTCTTTTTATCTTGGAGAAAAGCAGAAAAACAGGTGAAAGAAACGGACCGTAGAAATCGCATTTTCATCACATCATTGTTTCTATCATTGGGTCATAAATCAAATCCAGGTTAATTACAGTTTCCTCACTCCTCAAACTCATCACTCTGGTACTTTGTTTGCACCTCATTAAAGCCTGCCCGCATCTAAATATCAATCCAATCGATATAACGACACCTAAGATACATAGTAGAAACTTCCCAACATCCATTATGACTCCTTGAGCCCAGTCTCCCAAACCGGAGAACCAATTTCGCGGGTTCAACCATGACACCCAACCAGTCAGCTCATTACCTACAGCAGCAAGAGTGAGATTGTGTTTTCGGCGAAATTCCCACTTCAATTGGAGAATATCGTCCATCTTTTGGTCTATGACCTCGACCGGATCCTAGGTGCTATTCGTGATATACGTGCAACACTTCACGCCGTACTGTGTTGCTAATGTAACACAATATCCGCCTGTCACTGCTGTGAGGTAATTAAGAATCATTCTATGCTGCACCAGTTCTGTTTTATAAGCTTGAAGTTCCCTTCCCGTATATCTAAACGTGTCATCATACATTTCAGTGATATTATCTAACAAATTTGCGAGCGCCGATATGTATTTATAATTTAGCACTCCTCTAGCGGTGCGGGTGAAATCTAACGCGATTAAGAATTGAATCCCGGTGGATTCACTTATCAGATCAGAGGCCGGATGCTCTGTCTTCTCTATCAGGTGCCTTTTAACAACGTGCTCGTAATGGGTGTGAGTATAAGGAGCTTGGGCACCACGGTGTATGTCTTTCATTTTGTCATGTGTTACAGTCATTACTTCAGGCAATACTTTTCCAATATAACACAATCCTTCAGAGTTTGGGGCAAGCCACTTGTACGCCTTTCTCCCGCATATGAAATATGCATCATCGGGGAGAACATATGGGACGGAGAAGGACATAACCATATTACACACCTTCCAGGTGAAATCTCCTAACCCTAATTCTTCCATCTGCTTAATGCACGTATCAGGTTGTACGATATGTGCACAGTATCCTGGTGATACTTCTCCAACTCTAGTAATCCTATTTCCTAAGGTGTATCTATACCGGAAAGATTTTCCTCTACTGGCTATGTGGCGTACAAGCTCTGTATCTATAGGCATTCTATCTGCTCTATGTGAAAAGGTCATGGTGTGGTTACTCCATGACACTTCCCAATTTCCCAGCTTTCTGGGATTGGAGATGTTAAAACATAATAGGGACCTATCCACGTGGTATTGGTGGAGCTTCAAACTAGGAGGGCTGGAGATATTAAACCTCCTGTCCACCGGTCTCCCACCATTTAACTCAAGTACCTCCCCTATCGTTAAAGGAAATGGCACTAGCCCTGATTTGCTATGACCTTGAGGTACTTGAGAGCATACCCAACAATCTGTTTTGTTTAATACATTACCCACTAAGGAGTGATAATCACTCAATGGATGCCGGTCCATATGGATATTAAAACTGGATTGGCATTTCTTTATGCACCCATCCTCAATGACATTGTTACAGAGCCTACAGATACAGTTTTCTTCAGCTAACAATCCGTCACAATTTCTTCTATGATCAATGCTATCGGATCGTTTTCTGATACTCGCCTTTGCTTGTTGGTTAGGTTGATCTTGGAAAACTACGCCTCCATCTTTATCATCAGAACCCATTCCAGAACCTCTATCGACCTCCATGGTACTCTCGCCGGAACAGACTGTTCTGGTCAACATCATGGTCAACAGGAAAATTCGGATCACAGTCTCTTGGGGCAAGTCCATCTTATAGGAGGAAACGGAGAAGAATGAGAAGGAGGAAAAATAAATTTGAGGGAGAGGGGATGGGAAGTGGAGAAAACAATAAAAGGGAGTGGGGAGTTGACAACAGCTTTCGGTCTTCAAGGCTCAGGTGCCGCCTCAGTCCTCCTGGAACAGACACTCCAGTGATACAACCTCTACCGTCTGTTCCTTATCACGGGACTTCTCTGGATCAGCAACCTTCTTGCAGTGGGATGAATGGACCCAAGTCTCTCTCTCAGCAACCTTCAATGCCGTAGTGCTAGTCAATAAGACCTGGTATGGTCCTTCCCATCTGTCAATAAGGCAACCTGAGCGTAGAAAATTCCGTATCATTACATAATCCCCAGGTTTAATGTCATGACAATTACTATCAGGTAGATCAGGAATCACCAACTTTAGATTATCATTTTGATTCCTTAACTGTTTACTCATGTTAATCAAGTACTTTACAGTTACTTCATTGTTACATTTCAAATCATCCTGAGGGTTAATCATGACATGCGGTTGTCGACCAAATAATATTTCAAAGGGGGACAGATTAAGAGGGGACCTGGGAGTGGTTCTGATACTGTACAGTACAATGGGTAAAGCTTCTGGCCATGTCAATCCTGTCTCTGCCATCACTTTACTCAATTTATTTTTAATAGTGCTGTTCACTCTTTCGACCTTCGCACTCGCCTGTGGACGGTACGGAGTGTGCAGCTTGCTATCAATTCCCATCAACTTACACATTCCTTGAAAGACATCACCTGTAAAATGGGTACCCCTATCACTTTCGATTATTCTAGGGATACCATATCTACATACAAATTCCTGCACAATTTTCTTAGCTGTAAACATAGCGGTATTTGTAGCTGCAGGAAATGCTTCGACCCAATTCGAGAAAACATCTATACAAACAAGTACATATTTCAAATTCCGACAAGGGGGTAATTGTATAAAATCAATTTGTATTACCTGGAAAGGGCCGCCGGCAGGTGGGATATGGGATGGTTCTATAGGTATTGCCTTTCCAATATTCTTTCTCAAACAGGTAAGGCATGACATTGCTCTTTTACCTGCATGAGAGGAGAATCCTGGGGCGCACCAATAGGCTCTTACCAATTTGCACATTCCCTCCTTGCCTAGATGAGTCAGCCCGTGAGCTGCTTCAGCCAGACATGGAAGATATGCTCTGGGGGCCACTGGTTTACCATGTCCATCCGTCCAGAGTCCTGAGGACTCCTGGCCACATCCCTTTGCCTTCCAGACTGCCTTTTCCTGTGTGGAACACAAATTTTGCATTTCACACAACTTCTGTGTGTTAATGGTATTAAATACCATCAATTGTGTGGTGTCTGTCTGTATGGGGGTAGCAGCTGCTAACTTAGCAGCTTCATCTGCTCGGCTGTTACCAAGTGATACCGGGTCTTGGCTATATGTGTGTGCTTTACATTTGATAACAGCCACTCTGTCGGGTTCCTGTATCGCTGTTAGAAGCCTTTTTATGTGAGCTGCATGCGCTACCGGTGTACCAGCTGCCGTCATGAAATTTCTGAGACGCCATAGGGCTCCGAAATCATGGACTACCCCGAATGCGTATCTAGAATCGGTGTAGATATTGGCTGACTTACCCTTAGCCAATTCACATGCTCTGGTTAGGGCGACCAGTTCAGCAACCTGGGCTGAGTGAGGTGGGCCTAGCGGTTCCGCTTCTATGGTGTCTTGGTCATCTACGACTGCGTATCCAGTACACAAGTCTCCCGAGTCTGACTGTCTATGACAACTACCGTCCGTGTAGAACGTGAGTTCTGCATCTTCCAGTGGGTTGTCACTGATGTCAGGCCTTGCGGTAAAATTTTGGGTCAAATATTCCATACAATCATGTGTATCTTTCTTTGTATTAAATCCTCCTTCCCCATCACTCTCACCTTCCACCCTTTGTGCCTGACCAGGCACACCTGGGAGATATGTTGCAGGATTTAATGCACTGCATCTCCTTATGGTGATGTTTACGGGGGCCATTAGTGCCAATTCCCATCTTGTAAATCTCGCTGATGAGACGTGTCTGGTTTGGGCAGAATTCAATAAGGCTGACACTGCATGTGGCGTATGGATTGTGAGGTTGTGGCCTAGCACGACATCTTCGCTTTTTGTCACTAGCAATGCTATCGCAGCAACGCTTCGCAAGCATGTGGGGAGGGATCGCGCTACCGTGTCTAGCTGAGCGCTGTAGTATGCAACTGGCCTGCTGGCATCACCGTGTTTTTGGGTTAGTACTCCTGCCGCGCAACCAGCATTTTCTGTTCCGTATAGTTCAAAGGGTTTCCCATAGTCTGGCATACCTAGTGCTGGTGCCTGCGTTAGGCACTGTTTGAGTCTCTCAAATGCTGTTTCGGACTCGTCTGTATGCGAAATCCTATCAGGTTTGTTTGAGGAGACCATTTCCCGCAAAGGTAACGCTAAAATGGAAAACCCTGGGATCCAATTACGGCAATACCCACACATTCCTAAAAACGTTCTGATCTGTTGCTGGGTTTGTGGCAGAGTCATGTCTCTAATTGCTTGGATTCTATCAGCGGTCAGGTGTCTCAGTCCTTGTGTTAGACAGTGTCCCAAATATTTTACCTTAGTTTGGCATAATTGCAACTTGTCTTTGGACACCTTGTGTCCGGTGTCTGAAAGATGAAACAGGAGCTGTTTCGTATCCTTCAGAGATGCTTCCAGTGAATCTGAACACAGTAATAAATCGTCCACATACTGTATCAATACTGATCCACTGTCTGGTTGGAAAGACTGTAAACAATCATGCAAAGCCTGGGAAAATATACTTGGACTATCTATGAAACCTTGGGGTAATCGAGTCCACGTGTATTGGACTCCTCTGTATGTGAATGCAAACAAATATTGGCTGTCAGGGTGCAGAGGTACCGAAAAGAAAGCGGAGCAGAGGTCAATAACAGTGAAAAATTTGGCAGTGGGAGGGATTTGCATTAGGATGACAGCTGGATTTGGCACTACGGGGAACTGACTCTCAACTATTTTGTTAATCCCCCTTAGATCCTGCACTAGTCTGTAACCCCTCCCCCCACTCTTTTTAACAGGGAAGATGGGACTATTGGCAGTGCTGGACGTTCTTACCAGAATGCCCTGTTGTAGCAAGCGCTCTATTACTGGGTAAACTCCTAACTCCACCTCTGGCTTCAGAGGATACTGTGGGATTTTTGGAGCTATCCTACCATCTTTTACTTGTACAACTACTGGAGCTACGTTTGCCATTAATCCAGTGTCCTGTCCGTCTTTTGTCCAAAGTGACTCTGGTATCTGAGATGTCATCTCTTCTATTTGGGATGGATTCCTATTTGTCATAATGGTATGTGACATTAATTTTGATGGGGAGTCTAACATGTCTCGCACTTCCTGAGCGTGTTTCTCAGGTATGTCCAAGAATACACCTTCAGGAGTACAATAAATGACGCACCCCATTTTACACAGTAAGTCTCTTCCCAGGAGATTGGTTGGTGCCGATGCAGCCAGCAAAAAGGAATGCTTGGTATGCAAAGGTCCTATTGTAATCTCGGCTGGTTTGCTAACAGGGTAGTGCTGGACTACTCCTGTTACTCCCATGGCTGGAATTGTCCTACCAGTGGTTCTCATGCCCACTGTCGAATTTATCACTGACTTGGCCGCCCCTGTGTCTACAAGAAAGTTTAAAGTTTTACCAGCTACATTAATTGCGATCTCGGGTTCACTTCCAAGATTGGCAATTAATTTTACTGGCTGCAGATTACAGGTATGGCCACACCCCTATTGGGTATGGTGACCTCCCTGAATCCCGCTGGCAGCAACTACTTGTGAGGGAGATAGTTGGGAACTACCAGAGGCATGCCAGTCTCTGTTTGGGGGATATCTTTTTGTTTCCCCTGTATGTGGCTCATAACTCCGTTTCTGCGGACCTTGCTCCCAATGTCGTGTGTCGTGTCGTTGTCTAGGAGTTTGGTATGAGTTTCGTGGATTCTTTACTCTACAATCTCGTGCATAGTGTCCCTGTCTTTGACAAGAATAACATGTTACCATAGTTGACTTACCCACAGGGTTTGGTGGTACATACGCAGGCTGCTTTGTGGTCAAGGCCTGTATACTTACCGACATTAGCTTATCACTCTGCGACTCCCTGTGTCTGGTGATGTTTCGGTCGTGATCAATAGCAGCCTCTCTCAAAGTGGACACTGACAGACCTCGCCAACATGGTTGCGTGGTCTGTACCCTTGCCTTTAATGTTTCCTTCAAACCATCCATTAGTACAGATACTGCTACTTCTTGATGGTTTGGATTTGTCCTAATGTCCTCTATACCAGTGTACTTTGCCATTTCTAATAGTGCCCGGTGAAAATATTCTGCAGCTGTTTCTGACTCTTTTTGTTTAATGGAAAATATTTTGTTCCATTTAACAACTGCTGGGAAATGCTCCTTTAACTGTAAGTTTATTCTTTTTACGTTATCTTTGTTGTACACATCTGTAAGAGGTACATCCAGATCTAGTCCACAATCAGCTAAAAATTGAGCTGAGTCGACATTGGAGGGTAAACAAGCTCTTAGCAATATCTGCCAACCTTTATTATTGGGCTCTAAAGTGTTTCCTAAGTCTTTGATGTATTTTTGGCTGGCAACTAAATCTTTTCTAGGGTCAGGGAATTCAGACACTATGGTCCTTAATTCCATTCGGGAAAATGGGCTGTACATGGCAATGTTCCTTATGGGAGTGGCTCCTGATGCGTCTGTTTTCCCATTTGGCACTGCTATTACTCTAACAGGTGTGATTCTAACAACCTCATTCTGTGTAGATTCTACAGGCTGTGGTGAAATAGTTTCAGCATAATGCATGGTGCTGTACTTACCAGTTGATACGACCTCACCTATCCCTCCGCTAGGGGCCTTTACTAATCTCGTGGGTGGAGCTGTGCCTACTGTGGTCTCTGCTATGGTGGCTGCTAGAGAGAGCGCTGAAATAGTTGCCGATTCGTCCTCTTGATCACACTCCTGAGGAAAGTTCAAAACAGGGTACAACTTGCACGGGTTAATACTTGCATGGGTTAATGGGTTAACATTATCATTAACATTTACACAGTTACTAAGTGATTTTGTGTTACACCTTAGTGCGTCTTTCTCCGCAATCAACTTCTCTCCTGATATGTATGGTGGCGACGGGGCCGTGGCAATCAGTTTTCTGTTAGAGCCAGATCCCGCCGCCTGAGCCAAACCTCTCTGTATCTCACCTTCCTGTTGCCACAACTGTAAATAATCATAATGCTGGATTCGTCTCTTTGTTGATTTTATGAGACATATCCTCCTCCTTAAATTTTGTAACACCTCTGGGCTGAAGCTACCTATTCTTGGGAATTTCTCCCGGTCTTGTACCGTCATTCTCTCCCATTCATCACATAAAACCTCTGTGTGACTTCCATATTTCTCACACATTACGTACCTGGCCGATCCTACTGGACGGTTTACAGGATCAACCCGAACCGAGGTTGATCGCCCCCTACCTGAACAACTGGCCCCCATAACTCTGCAGGCGTTGCTTGCTCTACCTCTGATCTCTATATCAAGGTCTTCAGTGAACCCTTACAGAAAACCAGATTGTTCACAATAGGCTGACGGTGGCGGTTTACCGAGTACCCCACTCACTCGCCCACGCCGACCAATGCGACCTGATCACACCGATATGGTGCTGGCGCACTCGACCCAGGGCACCTATAAAAACCTTTGTTTACTGGAACATGCGAGGGTTATCCGCAGAACACTTACTCTTTCCAGTAAAGGTGAGGTTGTCAGATAGTTCCTGAGTGACCAGCGAACTTCCCTTCTTGAAAAAATAAAAAATTACACAAATCACGTCAGAATGTACAAATAGCGTTTGTGACCCCTTTACTCTAATGGTACTAGGTCAGATTACTAACTACTGTACACAATTACGTGCGGTCCAGTCGTTCAGTACACAAACAACTAAGCTTATGTACGGAAAGACCAATGGAATCGAAACTTACGACTGCGAATTCCTTCAGCCAGAGCTTGTACGGCCTATATGGGTCTTGCACCAACCCTTCCTTTGGTGTTGTGCCTCTGAACTGTATAGCGGACTTCCCTGTTTACTGTACCTGGACCTGCTGGTCTACTATGACCTCCTGGTCTTGTTCTGTACGACCTCCTGGTCTGACCTCCTGGTCTTGTTCTATACTGGTCCGCTATACTCTAATGCTCAAAATTGTATATTTAACCAGAGATGCCTCCCTAGCCACCGTGCACGTCACTTACACGTATGTCTCTCACGAGTACTCGACTTTTCTTTTTGGTTCAACCTCTAAGTTATATAAACTTATGTAATACAAAAACACTCACTCATCACATGTACACTTTTGCTTCTATTTCTATTTCTGCGCAGAAATTTTTCTTTAGCCCAGCTGTGTTACCAATTAGAAGCAGGATCTGTTAATTTAAATTTCAGATTTCCAAAAATAGACTTGCGTTATTTATCGCCTGTGGCGCTATTTACCGCTTTGTGTTACTTATCGCGTTGCGTTAAAAAAATCAACTTATCGTGACTTGAGCTACGTGGGCGTAACCGGACGCTCCGTTGCGTAATGTACGCTGCGTGCGTCGGCCTTTGGATTGCGTACGCAAGTCTTTGTTAGAGACACGTATACGCAAAGCAAAGATCCACCGTAACACAATTTATACTTTTATCAATGTAGATGATCCTTGATCATCTACCACACAAACACACTGACTTCACCTTATCTCCCAGGCAAAACTGTGTGTTTGTCTATCTTTTAACTATATTACTCTTAAACTATGAAATAACGGCAAATCTCTTTTATCACTTCTATCAACTATAAAAACTGGCAGACAGGAGAGTGATATACGAAAATGAAAAAAAGAAAAAGAAATGCAGATATATATATATATGTGCGTGCGTGTGTACGCAAGACAGAAAAAAATAAACAGTTTTAAAAGACACTAGCGTTTTGTTCTTACCTCCGGTTCCCGGATTCCTTCAGCACTCTTTTATCTAAGCGAAGCAGACGCTTATCCTGTCAGCACTACGAGACAACCTCCCGCCCTTTGCTGAGGGATAATGTCTGCTGATCTACCTAGTGCAGATATGTGAAGGACAGGACGAGCCGCCAATTGATAAAGCTAAATATTTATCATATATATAACCCAATATGAGGTCTTAGAACACTGTACGCTATCTACGTAAGAAGTACCGTAAGGGTACGCAAGTTGCGTATCGATCGCTTAGCCGTGATCGAGACGCTCAGGCGTCACGTTCACTCACGGCCAAGTGATCACAGGCAGGCACGCTATTGGCTGTTGACTATCGTAATGATTCGCTATAGCGTAGCGGCGCTCGGGACCACGAGGAGATCACCAGCGATGCAGACGCTCACAACGTTAAACCTTTATATCTATACCTTTGGCAATGAAATACACAGCAAACCTAAGTGTAGAGACAAAGTGTAAGTGCAACCTTGTGTAACCTGATTAACTACAAAGCTGCTTGAGCGTCACCGACGCTCAGGGAATACTTAACACTAAAAAGAATACACAGATACCTGGGCTTAGGGTCCGAAACCTATTATATGTATTATGACTATTATACTTGCAAAAAAAGAATCACAGTACAAAGCATACACTACAATATAACATAAACCAACTAACCAGATAACTATACAGGAAATACAATACAATACAATTAAGTCTAATCAAGGGAAAATACGAGAGAAAGAGAAGAGAGGGAGAGAGAGAAATGGCTCACAGTAAGACAATATGATTACGGAGAGAACTTACGCACAAGGGGAAACGATCGCATGCGCCTCGATATCCAGCTCCCGATTATCAGCAATGAGAACCGTTGAAGAGAGTGAAGTTGGATATGGTCGGCCCGCTATTTATGCCCCACACACAATACAATTCAATGGTCCCTACAATCTCATTGTTCATTGGACACAGGAATTCGGCTCTGCATTATAACAAAAGGTCATAGGTTGATTCATACAGGTGGGCTGTGACTATTTCCAACTGCTCAGGTGGGAGGGAAACTGGGTTTCCCGCCGCATGGGTAATAAAGTGCAAATAAAGTAAATGTTCATAAACTTATGTCCATAACTATTCGCACGAGCGATTGATCTGCTTCAAACCAACACCGGAATATTTCTAATTAAATATTCTTCCGATGGATACTAAACACCACTGTATTACTCCTGTCTGACCCTTCGTATCAAACAAAGAGGGATTCCTCTGTTCATAAACATTCTATATTAACCAAACTTTCAGAATCTATCAAAGGGACCATGATCTACAAAATACATTATTACTGAAAATATGTTACGATTGAGTCGCATGCTACAACCACATAAACTCTACCGTAAATACGCATACCATGCGCCTGCGGGTGCCCGCGACTGTGAGTATGCGCACGTACGGGAGAGCGTACGCATGCGCAGCACGGACCTGTGTGAGGTGCAAATATGGTAGTGTGCCTAGAGATATTTTTCTGACTTTGACAGTGTCTACACAGGGAGACATCTCATAGGCAAACACAGGGGGGTGGGGTTCCGGTTACACGGATACCCCCCTCCTCTTGGCGAGTGGCTCAAATTATGACAATAGCAATAGTATAGAATATGATTACTAGAACTGTTTCCACATCATGCAGTGTGAGGGACAGAGCGGAGCTGCTGCACATGCCCAGAGGTAGCAGCTTCTTCTATGACGTTTGCTGTGTGTGTGGATCTGAGTTCTCAATCAGTGCACTGGACCAGAGAGTAGGTACCAGGAAGAAGAGACAGGAGCCTTACCATGAGTTGGGAGAATGTGTGCTTAAGGCCCATACACACTTGACGATGCACACGTCGTTAACGACCGTCGTTAACGACTTCCCTTGAACTTCCCTTGAACAGCTGAGCAAACGACATGAGCATACACACTACCAACGACCAAAGACCAATGACCAAAGACCATTCATCGTTGAAGCATCCAAGCTGAACAGTTTATTAAAATAATGTGGCTTGGTCGTTGGTCGTTGGTCGTTCACACCATACACATTCAACGACGTCTCTGGTCGGTAACGACCATAGTGGAAATTGAGCATACATGCTCCACAGATAAGCGAGGGTCGTTAACGTCCCGCGGGGCCGCGCATCGGTGGTCGTCGGATGCATACACACTTGACGATATAATGAGCGACGTCGTTGATGAGGGCTGAAATGAACGACGTCGCTCATTTTATCGTCAAGTGTGTATGGGCCTTTAGAAAGTGCAGCACTGGTTCTATTATGTTTGTGTATTTATTTATTTATTATGGGATGTTTAATGTTTTCTTAACCACTAATCTTATTTATATTATTTAAATGTTTGATACAGCCTATACTGTAGACCATTAATACTGTATTTCATACAGTATCCAGTGTATAAAAAGACCAACGTTTACATTAATGTCTAGGGTCGTTACCAGGATCTTCTACCGCTCCCCCAGTCTCCCGCACTTGCTCCAATGTTCCGCAGAGTGGGAGGTTGTGGATTGCATTTGGAAACCCCCCTGTAGAAATCCTGCGTTTGCCACTGCATCTGTACCCCTCAGCAGCTCCGTAAAGGGAGACAATACCTCCCTCAGCAGCTGGGTCCCCCCAGCAAGCCCAGTCCTGGGTAATTATACCTGCATCCCCCTCCTCTCAGCGCCCCCGGGGATAGGAGGCAATGAGAGCTCTGCAATAGGGGGATAGAAGGCTGTATACATTACAGCCAGAGCCGGATTAAGGCTATGGGGGGCCTGGGGCACTTCAAGTGGCGGGGACCCTAACAAGGAGGCAGACAACTTATATATATATATATATATATATATATATACACACACACACACACACACACACACATTACACATACAGTACATACACACACATAATACCAACACGACCTAGAGCCAAAAGTTCCAATGTAACAACATGATGACAGCATGATAAATAAAACAATCCAGCCAGGTTACTTTTATTCTCTGCAGCTGGCAGGCTGCTTGTGACACGGGAGAGTGAGAGCTCGCTCCTCCACATGGCACGCGGATCCTCCACGCGGCACTCTGTAGCCTGCCGGCCAGCCAATGGCTGAGCCACAGGCTACACCTTTACACACCACTGGACAGATGAGCCGTCGCTCAGCTGTCTTGTACTTCTATACGGCTGGGAGCGCAGCGCCGCAGATCGGAGGTCCGATCTGTGTGCGGGTGGTTGGGGGCCATTTTAAAAAATGGGGTCCAGGGGTTCTTACCCCCTGGGCCCCCCCTTAATCCAGCTCTGTATACAGCAACATTGTTCCTGTCCAGGTGTCATACGTTGATACATTGTAACTTCACCCTGTCTACATAGGCTGTGTAATATTTGGTATCCGGTCTCTAAGCCGACCACACTTAGGTATACAGTCATTAGGTCGACCACTATTGGTCAACATGCATTAGGTCAACATGGACATTAGGTCAACGTGACAAAAGGTCGACATGAGTTTTTCACAATTTTTTTTCTTCATTTTTTTAACTTTTCCATACTTTACATTCCACATGGACTATGATTGGGAACGGTAACCTGTGCCGAGGACACGGTGCACTAATTGGGGTTCCCGGTCACTCTACGAAGTAAACGACAAATTCCAAAAACACATGTTGACCTAATGCTTGTGTTGATCTATTTTAGGTGTCGACTTAGTCACTGTCGACCAATAGTGGTCAACCTATGAACCACTCTTGTAATATTCTAACAAGTAAACACAACCAGCTTCTAGCTAGCATCAAATAATTTAATAAAATTATAGGTAGACGTTTATTGGTTGCTATGGGCAACGTCTCCACTCTTTAGAAGGTTTGATACAGCTCCTCCATTATATAACAACATGAGGGCCAGGGCTGCTGAAAGCAATCTCGGGACCAGGTGCTCACACATCTTGGACCCCCACACCCCCTGCCATATTCTGCCACCACAGGGTCCCCCTAAGCAGGGACCAAGTACTCTGTATTTTCCTAACCTCCTCTCGCCACTACTGACACAAATTGATGTGGAAGATAAAATATCTATGTGTAGGTTTGCACAAGTCTTATGTAACCGACTACGATCAGGACATTGTTATAGGAATTTGACACCTTTCTTAGTGACCCATTTCTTTTTCTGACTGGATTCTCTCTGTGCTTTAAAGTAATGTCTTTACATAATCAGGCAGCCCTATTCCTCTGCCCTGGCATCCCATACTATAATTTCCTTCTGCATATACAGAGTGGGTAATTCTATAATTACTATGCATGACAATAAATACATACACCCCAGGATAAGGTCAGCAAAGTTTATGAATCATTGGCCGTCACTTTTATAGCACATCGGCCAGTAGTATATTTTTAGCTATTTTATTTAATGTTATTTTATTTAGTTACTATTCTCTTTAATTAAAAAAATGCTTTTTCCTCTTTGCTAACTACTCGTTGGGTTATCTCCAAGCGTCAAACACTCCACACGTTTAACACAAAGAGGATCTGCCAGCCTCTTTGGTAATTATAATTTTGTTGCGTTTCCAGCTTGCGTGGATTATCTCCCTGGGTTGAGAATTAGGGAAGGAAGAGAATAACACATCTCTTTGGTGGCAAGCAAACAGATTTGGCATTTGCAGCCCATCCGAGGACCCTGCTGGGAGAATAAGTAGCATTTTGAAGGGGGCAGCACATAATCTTTTTTTTGTTTGCTGGTGAGAAATGAATCCCTGTCCAATTAATCCTTGTCCTTTTCTATCACTTCTGCATTCACTAAATCAGAGAATAAGTCTTAAAAGAAAAAAAAAAAGTCCAAACTTTTCCTGAAACTTTTTATTAAACTTTTCATCCAGTCCGGAGTAACACAGAATGAAGCGTAACGCTGTGTCGGGCCCAGAACAGGGCTCAGATTAGGGGGCTCTTGTGTTCTTTTGAAAAACATGACGGAAAGCACATTTTCAATGCAAGACCGCATAAAAACCTTGGTCAAACAGCTTGCACTCATTAGACGGCAGTAAATACCAACGGTCAGCAGTTTCCAAAATATTTCACAGGTTTTAACAATCTCACCTGATAATATTCTGACTTCTCGATTATGTCGCTATTTTTTTTAATATTTACTAACATGATAAAATATGGTCTTATGCTGCAGACTGGGTACAATGCACACTATCCATCTCAGTGTTATTAGCTTGATATGTTAATGTATATAAAAAGGAGCATTGAAACGGGAAACCTATTATATTATCACACCCACCCTCTTCGCTCTGCAAATGCATGCTGCCTCTTCTGCCGACTGATTACTTCCTCCCACTCCCGCATCTATGATTTTGCCTGTGCTGCTCCCTACCCAAGGGCGTAGCTACCATAGGTGCAGGGGATGCGGTTGCTATGGGGCCAGAGCCGTCTCTGGGGCCCGGCACCCTTCCCCTGCACCTAGTTGCAGAGCCCTGCTGGCAGCTATTACCTTAGAAGTGTGTGGCTGCCCCGCAGCCACAACTGCTCACCTGGCTGGCTCCGCCTCTCCTGAGTGCTAACTAATGCTTGTAGGAGGCGAGGCTGAGTCAGCAGGGACATCCCCGGACCACGGCCACTCCTTCTCCCAGCGTTTGTGAGGAGAAGAGAGTAGACGGATCCGGCCGGGAGAGCAGCAGATGTGGCTGCAGTTCAGCAGGCAGCAGCCCACCTGCTGCAGGTAGTCCACGTGGGGGCGGGGTCTTTAAATAGTTGGGGGAAGGGATCTTTGAGTAATTCACAAGGGGGAAAGTGCCTCTTGCAGTCAGGCGGGGACGGGGGGGAGGAGGTATGACTGACTATGCTATGGGGCCCCAATTCGCATAGCTACGCCCCTGTCCCTACCTTTGGAATTCTCTACATCTCCCTATCAGACTCTCCACTTCTCTACAAAACTTCGAACAGGCTCTCAAGATTCACCAAACCCAGATCTCTCATCCTAACCCTCTGTTCCACGCTCACTGTCTACCCCATCTGTGTCCAGACCCGCCATCAGGGGGGTGCTGCGGGCACAGCTGTCCCGGACTCTCTAACAGAGAGGGGAGGGCCTGGGCTGCTCATGCCGCTGCCCGCCCGCCACCATCCTGCCTCTTCCGCCAGTCCTGCCACCGCCACTGAAAAGCCCTTCTCAAGATGGCCGCCACCTCAGAGGAGACAGTTATTAAAGATACTAAAGGAGGCTCTAGTATCTTACGAGGCGGCGGGACATCTTCTACAGTTTCACATGAAACAGGCTGCCGAACAGTCTGCAGCAACTCCAGCAGCGGTGGCGGCTGCAGGGGGGGAGATCAATAAGTACATGTGTGGTTAAGTACTGCAGAAACCTTGTGGTGCCTTATAAATAGAGGATTTTAATATAAATATTGCATTTAAGATCAGTAAATACATGACTTGGGGATTGTAGGAGAGGAAAGTCATGACATTCATGCAGCAAAGTGTAGCTATAAACTAAGCCTTGGGCCCCTGAGTCCCAAACCCTGCGTTTGATGGTAACATGCACTGAACATTCTATTGGGTACTGTCTCATTTTGAAATCCTAGAACAATAGTCGCTTGGGTCCCAGAACACTCTGACTTGGGAGGCCAGAACAATAGACATGTGGGTCTTAGAACAATAAGACTTGGTATGTCAGAAAAATAGACATTTGGGTCTGTGGACACTATGACTTGGGAGGCCAGAACGATAGACATTTGGGTCCTAAACACTAAGACTTTGTACCCCAGAACAATAGACACTTGGGTTCTATAACACTAAGACTTGGGACCCCAGAACAATAGACAATTGGATCCTAGAACACTAAGACTAGAGACGCCAGAACAATAGACACTTGGGTCCTAGAACACTAAGACTTTGTATGCCAGAACAATAGACAATTGGGTCCTAGAACACTGAGACTTGGGACCCCAGAACAATAGACAATTGGGTCCTAGAACACTGAGACTTGGGACCCCAGAACAATAGACAATTGGGTCCTAGAACACTGAGACTTGGGATGACAGAACAAAAGACAATTGGGTACTAGAACACTAAGACTTGGAAAGCCAGAACATTAGACACTTGGGTCTCAAAACACTAAGACTTGGGATGCCAGAACAATAGACACTTGGGTCCTAGAACACTAAGACTTTGGATGCCAGAACAATGGCAGGTTTATTAATTATAAATTATTATTATTATTACTATAACTTAATTTAGAAAAAGCACATACAGTCTGTGTCATATTTATCTATTAACTATTCAGAAATGCACTGCTTTAGTGGTGCCTTGTAAGTGATTGCTCCTTTAAAAAAACATCCGAGTTTAGCTGGTATCGCGCACAGCTGGCGAACTCGGGCAGCATTATATCTAGAGATGAGCGGGTTCGGTTTCTCTGAATCCGAACCCGCCCGAACATCATGGTTTTTTTCACGGGTCCGAGCAGACTCGGATCCTCCCGCCTTGCTCGGTTAACCCGAGCGCGCCCGAACGTCATCATGACGCTGTCGGATTCTCGCGAGACTCGGATTCTATATAAGGAGCCGCGCGTCGCCGCCATTTTCACACGTGCATTGAGATTGATAGGGAGAGGACGTGGCTGGCGTCCTCTCCATTTAGATTAGAAGAGAGAGAGAGAGAGAGAGATTGACCTGATTTACTGGAGCTTAGGAGTACTGTAGAAGTGTAGAGAGTGCAGAGTTTACTAGTGACTGACCACAGTGACCACCAGACAGTGCAGTTTTATTTAATATATCCGTTCTCTGCCTGAAAAAAACGATACACACAGTGACTCAGTCACATACCATATCTGTGTGCACTGCTCAGCCCAGTGTGCTGCATCATCTATGTATATATATCTGACTGTGCTCAGCTCACACAGCTTATAATTGTGGGGGAGACTGGGGAGCACTGCAGTGCCAGTTATAGGTTATAGCAGGAGCCAGGAGTACATATTATATTAAAATTAAACAGTGCACACTTTTGCTGCAGGAGTGCCACTGCCAGTGTGACTGACCAGTGACCTGACCACACTGACCACCAGTATAGTTAGTAGTATACTATATTGTGATTGCCTGAAAAAGTTAAACACTCGTCGTGTGACTTCACTTGTGTGGTGTTTTTTTTTTTTATTCTATAAAAAACTCATTCTGCTGACAGACAGTGTCCAGCAGGTCCGTCATTATATAATATATACCTGTCCGGCTGCAGTAGTGATATATATATATTTTTTATATCATTATTTATCATCCAGTCGCAGCAGACACAGTACGGTAGTTCACGGCTGTAGCTACCTCTGTGTCGGCACTCGGCAGTCCATCCATAATTGTATACCACCTACCCGTGGTTTTTTTTTCTTTCTTCTTTATACATACATACTACTACATCTCTTTATCAACCAGTCTATATTAGCAGCAGACACAGTACAGTACGGTAGTCCACGGCTGTAGCTACCTCTGTGTCGGCACTCGGCAGTCCGTCCATAATTGTATACCACCTACCCGTGGTTTTTTTTTCTTTCTTCTTTATACATACATACTACTACATCTCTTTATCAACCAGTCTATATTAGCAGCAGACACAGTACAGTACGGTAGTTCACGGCTGTAGCTACCTCTGTGTCGGCACTCGGCAGTCCGTCCATAATTGTATACCACCTACCCGTGTTTTTTTTTTCTTTCTTCTTTATACATACATACTACTACATCTCTTTATCAACCAGTCTATATTAGCAGCAGACACAGTACAGTACGGTAGTCCACGGCTGTAGCTACCTCTGTGTCGGCACTCGGCAGTCCGTCCATAATTGTATACCACCTACCCGTGGTTTTTTTTTCTTTCTTCTTTATACATACATACTACTACATCTCTTTATCAACCAGTCTATATTAGCAGCAGACACAGTACAGTACGGTAGTTCACGGCTGTAGCTACCTCTGTGTCGGCACTCGGCAGTCCGTCCATAATTGTATACCACCTACCCGAGGTTTTTTTTTCTTTCTTCTTTATACATACATACTACTACATCTCTTTATCAACCAGTCTATATTAGCAGCAGACACAGTACAGTACGGTAGTCCACGGCTGTAGCTACCTCTGTGTCGGCACTCGGCAGTCCGTCCATAATTGTATACCACCTACCTGTGGTTTTTTTTTCTTTCTTCTTTATACATACATACTACTACATCTCTTTATCAACCAGTCTATATTAGCAGCAGACACAGTACAGTACGGTAGTTCACGGCTGTAGCTACCTCTGTGTCGGCACTCGGCAGTCCGTCCATAATTGTATACCACCTACCCGTGGTTTTTTTTTCTTTCTTCTTTATACATACATACTACTACATCTCTTTATCAACCAGTCTATATTAGCAGCAGACACAGTACAGTACGGTAGTTCACGGCTGTAGCTACCTCTGTGTCGGCACTCGGCAGTCCGTCCATAATTGTATACCACCTACCCGTGGTTTTTTTTTCTTTCTTCTTTATACATACATACTACTACATCTCTTTATCAACCAGTCTATATTAGCAGCAGACACAGTACAGTACGGTAGTCCACGGCTGTAGCTACCTCTGTGTCGGCACTCGGCAGTCCGTCCATAATTGTATACCACCTACCCGTGGTTTTTTTTTCTTTCTTCTTTATACATACATACTACTACATCTCTTTATCAACCAGTCTATATTAGCAGCAGACACAGTACAGTACGGTAGTTCACGGCTGTAGCTACCTCTGTGTCGGCACTCGGCAGTCCGTCCATAATTGTATACCACCTACCCGTGGTTTTTTTTTCTTTCTTCTTTATACATACATACTACTACATCTCTTTATCAACCAGTCTATATTAGCAGCAGACACAGTACAGTACGGTAGTCCACGGCTGTAGCTACCTCTGTGTCGGCACTCGGCAGTCCGTCCATAATTGTATACCACCTACCCGTGGTTTTTTTTTCTTTCTTCTTTATACATACATACTACTACATCTCTTTATCAACCAGTCTATATTAGCAGCAGACACAGTACAGTACGGTAGTTCACGGCTGTAGCTACCTCTGTGTCGGCACTCGGCAGTCCGTCCATAATTGTATACCACCTACCCGTGGTTTTTTTTTCTTTCTTCTTTATACATACATACTACTACATCTCTTTATCAACCAGTCTATATTAGCAGCAGACACAGTACAGTACGGTAGTCCACGGCTGTAGCTACCTCTGTGTCGGCACTCGGCAGTCCGTCCATAATTGTATACCACCTACCCGTGGTTTTTTTTTTCTTTCTTCTTTATACATACATACTACTACATCTCTTTATCAACCAGTCTATATTAGCAGCAGACACAGTACAGTACGGTAGTTCACGGCTGTAGCTACCTCTGTGTCGGCACTCGGCAGTCCGTCCATAATTGTATACCACCTACCCGTGGTTTTTTTTTCTTTCTTCTTTATACATACATACTACTAAATCTCTTTATCAACCAGTCTATATTAGCAGCAGACACAGTACAGTACGGTAGTCCACGGCTGTAGCTACCTCTGTGTCGGCACTCGGCAGTCCGTCCATAATTGTATACTAGTATCCATCCATCTCCATTGTTTACCTGAGGTGCCTTTTAGTTGTGCCTATTAAAATATGGAGAACAAAAATGTTGAGGTTCCAAAATTAGGGAAAGATCAAGATCCACTTCCACCTCGTGCTGAAGCTGCTGCCACTAGTCATGGCCGAGACGATGAAATGCCAGCAACGTCGTCTGCCAAGGCCGATGCCCAATGTCATAGTACAGAGCATGTCAAATCCAAAACACCAAATATCAGTAAAAAAAGGACTCCAAAACCTAAAATAAAATTGTCGGAGGAGAAGCGTAAACTTGCCAATATGCCATTTACCACACGGAGTGGCAAGGAACGGCTGAGGCCCTGGCCTATGTTCATGGCTAGTGGTTCAGCTTCACATGAGGATGGAGGCACTCAGCCTCTCGCTAGAGAAATGAAAAGACTCAATCTGGCAAAAGCAGTAGCACCGCAAAGAACTGTGCGTTCTTCGAAATCCCAAATCCACAAGGAGAGTCCAATTGTGTCGGTTGCGATGCCTGACCTTCCCAACACTGGACGTGAAGAGCATGCACCTTCCACCATTTGCACGCCCCCTGCAAGTGCTGGAAGGAGCACCCGCAGTCCAGTTCCTGATAGTCAGATTGAAGATGTCAGTGTTGAAGTACACCAGGATGAGGAGGATATGGGTGTTGCTGGCGCTGGGGAGGAAATTGACCAGGAGGATTCTGATGGTGAGGTGGTTTGTTTAAGTCAGGCACCCGGGGAGACACCTGTTGTCCGTGGGAGGAATATGGCCGTTGACATGCCTGGTGAAAATACCAAAAAAATCAGCTCTTCGGTGTGGAGGTATTTCAACAGAAATGCGGACAACAGGTGTCAAGCCGTGTGTTCCCTTTGTCAAGCTGTAATAAGTAGGGGTAAGGACGTTAACCACCTCGGAACATCCTCCCTTATACGTCACCTGCAGCGCATTCATAATAAGTCAGTGACAAGTTCAAAAACTTTGGGTGACAGCGGAAGCAGTCCACTGACCAGTAAATCCCTTCCTCTTGTAACCAAGCTCACGCAAACCACCCCACCAACTCCCTCAGTGTCAATTTCCTCCTTCCCCAGGAATGCCAATAGTCCTGCAGGCCATGTCACTGGCAATTCTGATGATTCCTCTCCTGCCTGGGATTCCTCCGATGCATCCTTGCGTGTAACGCCTACTGCTGCTGGCGCTGCTGTTGTTGCTGCTGGGAGTCGATGGTCATCCCAGAGGGGAAGTCGTAAGACCACTTTTACTACTTCCACCAAGCAATTGACTGTCCAACAGTCCTTTGCGAGGAAGATGAAATATCACAGCAGTCATCCTACTGCAAAGCGGATAACTGAGGCCTTGGCATCCTGGGTGGTGAGAAACGTGGTTCCGGTATCCATCATTACTGCAGAGCCAACTAGAGACTTGTTGGAGGTACTGTGTCCCCGGTACCAAATACCATCTAGGTTCCATTTCTCTAGGCAGGCGATACCGAAAATGTACACAGACCTCAGAAAAAGAGTCACCAGTGTCCTAAAAAATGCAGCTGTACCCAATGTCCACTTAACCACGGACATGTGGACAAGTGGAGCAGGGCAGGGTCAGGACTATATGACTGTGACAGCCCACTGGGTAGATGTATGGACTCCCGCCGCAAGAACAGCAGCGGCGGCACCAGTAGCAGCATCTCGCAAACGCCAACTCTTTCCTAGGCAGGCTACGCTTTGTATCACCGCTTTCCAGAATACGCACACAGCTGAAAACCTCTTACGGCAACTGAGGAAGATCATCGCGGAATGGCTTACCCCAATTGGACTCTCCTGTGGATTTGTGGCATCGGACAACGCCAGCAATATTGTGTGTGCATTAAATATGGGCAAATTCCAGCACGTCCCATGTTTTGCACATACCTTGAATTTGGTGGTGCAGAATTATTTAAAAAACGACAGGGGCGTGCAAGAGATGCTGTCGGTGGCCAGAAGAATTGCGGGACACTTTCGGCGTACAGGCACCACGTACAGAAGACTGGAGCACCACCAAAAACTACTGAACCTGCCCTGCCATCATCTGAAGCAAGAAGTGGTAACGAGGTGGAATTCAACCCTCTATATGCTTCAGAGGTTGGAGGAGCAGCAAAAGGCCATTCAAGCCTATACAATTGAGCACGATATAGGAGGTGGAATGCACCTGTCTCAAGCGCAGTGGAGAATGATTTCAACGTTGTGCAAGGTTCTGCTGCCCTTTGAACTTGCCACACGTGAAGTCAGTTCAGACACTGCCAGCCTGAGTCAGGTCATTCCCCTCATCAGGCTTTTGCAGAAGAAGCTGGAGACATTGAAGGAGGAGCTAACACGGAGCGATTCCGCTAGGCATGTGGGACTTGTGGATGGAGCCCTTAATTCGCTTAACAAGGATTCACGGGTGGTCAATCTGTTGAAATCAGAGCACTACATTTTGGCCACCATGCTCGATCCTAGATTTAAAGCCTACCTTGGATCTCTCTTTCCGGCAGACACAAGTCTGCTGGGGTTGAAAGACCTGCTGGTGAGAAAATTGTCAAGTCAAGCGGAACGCGACCTGTCAACATCTCCTCCTTCACATTCTCCCGCAACTGGGGGTGCGAGGAAAAGGCTCAGAATTCCGAGCCCACCCGCTGGCGGTGATGCAGGGCAGTCTGGAGCGACTGCTGATGCTGACATCTGGTCCGGACTGAAGGACCTGACAACGATTACGGACATGTCGTCTACTGTCACTGCATATGATTCTCTCACCATTGAAAGAATGGTGGAGGATTATATGAGTGACCGCATCCAAGTAGGCACGTCACACAGTCCATACTTATACTGGCAGGAAAAAGAGGCAATTTGGAGGCCCTTGCACAAACTGGCTTTATTCTACCTAAGTTGCCCTTCCACAAGTGTGTACTCCGAAAGAGTGTTTAGTGCCGCCGCTCACCTTGTCAGCAATCGGCGTACGAGGTTACATCCAGAAAATGTGGAGAAGATGATGTTCATTAAAATGAATTATAATCAATTCCTCCGCGGAGACATTGACCAGCAGCAATTGCCTCCACAAAGTACACAGGGAGCTGAGATGGTGGATTCCAGTGGGGACGAATTGATAATCTGTGAGGAGGGGGATGTACACGGTGATATATCGGAGGATGATGATGAGGTGGACATCTTGCCTCTGTAGAGCCAGTTTGTGCAAGGAGAGATTAATTGCTTCTTTTTTGGGGGGGGTCCAAACCAACCCGTCATATCAGTCACAGTCGTGTGGCAGACCCTGTCACTGAAATGATGGGTTGGTTAAAGTGTGCATGTCCTGTTTTGTTTATACAACATAAGGGTGGGTGGGAGGGCCCAAGGACAATTCCATCTTGCACCTCTTTTTTCTTTTATTTTTCTTTGCGTCATGTGCTGTTTGGGGAGGGTTTTTTGGAAGGGACATCCTGCGTGACACTGCAGTGCCACTCCTAGATGGGCCCGGTGTTTGTGTCGGCCACTAGGGTCGCTTATCTTACTCACACAGTCAGCTACCTCATTGCGCCTCTTTTTTTCTTTGCGTCATGTGCTGTTTGGGGAGGGTTTTTTGGAAGGGCCATCCTGCGTGACACTGCAGTGCCACTCCTAGATGGGCCCGGTGTTTGTGTCGGCCACTAGGGTCGCTAATCTTACTCACACAGCTACCTCATTACGCCTCTTTTTTTCTTTGCGTCATGTGCTGTTTGGGGAGGGTTTTTTGGAAGGGACATCCTGCGTGACACTGCAGTGCCACTCCTAAATGGGCCCGGTGTTTGTGTCGGCCACTAGGGTCGCTAATCTTACTCACACAGCTACCTCATTGCGCCTCTTTTTTTCTTTGCGTCATGTGCTGTTTGGGGAGGGTTTTTTGGAAGGGACATCCTGCGTGACACTGCAGTGCCACTCCTAGATGGGCCAGGTGTTTGTGTCGGCCACTAGGGTCGCTTAGCTTAGTCATCCAGCGACCTTGGTGCAAATTTTAGGACTAAAAATAATATTGTGAGGTGTGAGGTATTCAGAATAGACTGAAAATGAATGAAAATTATGGTTTTTGAGGTTAATAATAATATGGGATCAAAATGACCCCCAAATTCTATGATTTAAACTGTTTTTTAGGTTTTTTTTTAAAAAACACCCGAATCCAAAACACACCCGAATCCGACAAAAAAAATTCGGTGAGGTTTTGCCAAAACGCGGTCGAACCCAAAACACGGCCGCGGAACCGAACCCAAAACCAAAACACAAAACCCGAAAAATTTCAGGCGCTCATCACTAATTATATCCCGCCCCTGGTGTATGAGGTCACATCTGTATTGCTTCTGTAATATTTTATACAGTATGATACCGTGTGTGTGTGTGTGTGTGTGTGTGTGTGTGTGTGTGTGTGTGTGTGTGTGTGTGTGTGTGTGTGAACAGGTGACACGTTCAACTTCAGCTAGTAATACTTTTACTTAGAACGTAAGCTGTATGTGTTTAATTTTTGCAGCAATCCGATTGCAAATTGTTTGTGATACTATTTCCACTGAGAGCAGCATATTAGATATCAAATTATACATTCTTCTTCTTTCAATGTATTTCTATCACTGAAAATTGACTTCTTCACCCATTGAAACATTTAAAACTTATGCTCAAATGAAATTGTTTTTGTTGAGAGCGGGGAAATGGCAGTAAATAAACAGCTTAGAGGAACCACACAATTACTTAATGTAACGCTGACAATTTGAGATGTCTCCAGGAAAAGATCTATCACCTGTTTTTTTTCCCTGCACACTTCGGCTTTCTGAGTTTGCAGATTTTTGACTTATGTGATGTATGACATTCCGGCACCAGCCTCAGGTACGGCTGCTAGTTTTCTGCAGTTACATATCATCCACAAATGTCACAAAGTGCTCTCTTTAATTTGTGGTTATGATAAAGTTGGAAGGAATTTAGAATTAGGCGAATTGGGGCATATGCTGTACGCGGATGCATACTACATACTGCAAGACGCACATAAAAATAACATATTTACAGTATGACTATTTACTGTGTCTGGCACTCATTAAGATAAACCAGAAGCGTACTGCAGGCATCAGGTTTTTGGAAAACGTACTATACTTTACTTAGAGTACACCATACTTTCCAACTCTCCCTGATTGTCGGGGAGACTCCCTGAAATAGTAGCAATCTCCCCAACTCCCTGAAGAGTCTAGCAATCTCCCTGATTGCACCTTTCTTCTATTATGTAGCTGTTATATACATGGGAAACAAAAGAAAATCAGAGATACATACAATAGAGATGAGCGCCTGAAATTTTTCGGGTTTTGTGTTTTGGTTTTGGGTTCGGTTCCGCGGCCGTGTTTTGGGTTCGACCGCGTTTTGGCAAAACCTCACCGAATTTTTTTTGTCGGATTCGGGTGTGTTTTGGATTCGGGTGTTTTTTTTCAAAAAACCCTAAAAAACAGCTTAAATCATAGAATTTGGGGGTCATTTTGATCCCAAAGTATTATTAACCTCAAAAACCATAATTTCCACTCATTTTCAGTCTATTCTGAATACCTCACACCTCACAATATTATTTTTA
This sequence comes from Pseudophryne corroboree, assembly GCF_028390025.1. Taxonomy (NCBI): domain Eukaryota; kingdom Metazoa; phylum Chordata; class Amphibia; order Anura; family Myobatrachidae; genus Pseudophryne; species Pseudophryne corroboree. The sequence goes on from NC_086445.1 coordinate 1,031,889,613, forward strand.
GTCCTAAAAATTTGCACCTAGGTCGCTGGATGACTAAGCTAAGCGACCCTAGTGGCCGACACAAACACCGTGCCCATCTAGGAGTGGCACTGCAGTGTCACGCAGGATGGCCCTTCCAAAAAACCCTCCCCAAACTGCACATGACGCAAAGAAAAAAAAGAGGCGCAATGAGGTAGCTGTGTGAGTAAGATAAGCGACCCTAGTGGCCGACACAAACACCGTGCCCATCTAGGAGTGGCACTGCAGTGTCACGCAGGATGGCCCTTCCAAAAAAACCTCCCCAAACAGCACATGACGCAAAGAAAAAAAGAGGCGCAATGAGGTAGCTGACTGTGTGAGTAAGATAAGCGACCCTAGTGGCCGACACAAACACCGGGCCCATCTAGGAGTGGCACTGCAGTGTCACGCAGGATGTCCCTTCCAAAAAACCCTCCCCAAACAGCACATGACGCAAAGAAAAAAAGAGGCGCAATGAGGTAGCTGACTGTGTGAGTAAGATAAGCGACCCTAGTGGCCGACACAAACACCGGGCCCATCTAGGAGTGGCACTGCAGTGTCACGCAGGATGTCCCTTCCAAAAAACCCTCCCCAAACAGCACATGACGCAAAGAAAAAAAGAGGCGCAATGAGGTAGCTGACTGTGTGAGTAAGATAAGCGACCCTAGTGGCCGACACAAACACCGGGCCCATCTAGGAGTGGCACTGCAGTGTCACGCAGGATGTCCCTTCCAAAAAACCCTCCCCAAACAGCACATGACGCAAAGAAAAAAAGAGGCGCAATGAGGTAGCTGACTGTGTGAGTAAGATAAGCGACCCTAGTGGCCGACACAAACACCGGGCCCATCTAGGAGTGGCACTGCAGTGTCACGCAGGATGTCCCTTCCAAAAAACCCTCCCCAAACAGCACATGACGCAAAGAAAAAAAGAGGCGCAATGAGGTAGCTGACTGTGTGAGTAAGATAAGCGACCCTAGTGGCCGACACAAACACCGGGCCCATCTAGGAGTGGCACTGCAGTGTCACGCAGGATGGCCCTTCCAAAAAACCCTCCCCAAACAGCACATGACGCAAAGAAAAAGAAAAGAAAAAAGAGGTGCAAGATGGAATTGTCCTTGGGCCCTCCCACCCACCCTTATGTTGTATAAACAGGACATGCACACTTTAACCAACCCATCATTTCAGTGACAGGGTCTGCCACACGACTGTGACTGATATGACGGGTTGGTTTGGACCCCCCCCCCAAAAAAGAAGCAATTAATCTCTCCTTGCACAAACTGGCTCTACAGAGGCAAGATGTCCACCTCATCATCATCCTCCGATATATCACCGTGTACATCCCCCTCCTCACAGATTATCAATTCGTCCCCACTGGAATCCACCATCTCAGCACCCTGTGTACTTTGTGGAGGCAATTGCTGCTGGTGAATGTCTCCACGGAGGAATTGATTATAATTCATTTTAATGAACATCATCTTCTCCACATTTTCTGGATGTAACCTCGTACGCCGATTGCTGACAAGGTGAGCGGCGGCACTAAACACTCTTTCGGAGTACACACTTGTGGGAGGGCAACTTAGGTAGAATAAAGCCAGTTTGTGCAAGGGCCTCCAAATTTCCTCTTTTTCCTGCCAGTATAAGTACGGACTGTGTGACGTGCCTACTTGGATGCGGTCACTCATATAATCCTCCACCATTCTTTCAATGGTGAGAGAATCATATGCAGTGACAGTAGACGACATGTCCGTAATCGTTGTCAGGTCCTTCAGTCCGGACCAGATGTCAGCATCAGCAGTCGCTCCAGACTGCCCTGCATCACCGCCAGCGGGTGGGCTCGGAATTCTGAGCCTTTTCCTCGCACCCCCAGTTGCGGGAGAATGTGAAGGAGGAGATGTTGTTGACAGGTCGCGTTCCGCTTGACTTGACAATTTTCTCACCAGCAGGTCTTTCAACCCCAGCAGACTTGTGTCTGCCGGAAAGAGAGAGCCAAGGTAGGCTTTAAATCTAGGATCGAGCACGGTGGCCAAAATGTAGTGCTCTGATTTCAACAGATTGACCACCCGTGAATCCTTGTTAAGCGAATTAAGGGCTCCATCCACAAGTCCCACATGCCTAGCGGAATCGCTCCGTGTTAGCTCCTCCTTCAATGTCTCCAGCTTCTTCTGCAAAAGCCTGATGAGGGGAATGACCTGACTCAGGCTGGCAGTGTCTGAACTGACTTCACGTGTGGCAAGTTCAAAGGGCATCAGAACCTTGCACAACGTTGAAATCATTCTCCACTGCGCTTGAGACAGGTGCATTCCACCTCCTATATCGTGCTCAATTGTATAGGCTTGAATGGCCTTTTGCTGCTCCTCCAACCTCTGAAGCATATAGAGGGTTGAATTCCACCTCGTTACCACTTCTTGCTTCAGATGATGGCAGGGCAGGTTCAGTAGTTTTTGGTGGTGCTCCAGTTTTCTGTACGTGGTGCCTGTACGCCGAAAGTGTCCCGCAATTCTTCTGGCCACCGACAGCATCTCTTGCACGCCCCTGTCGTTTTTTTAAAAATTCTGCACCACCAAATTCAAAGTATGTGCAAAACATGGGACGTGCTGGAATTTGCCCAGATTTAATGCACACACAATATTGCTGGCGTTGTCCGATGCCACAAATCCACAGGAGAGTCCAATTGGGGTAAGCCATTCCGCGATGATCTTCCTCAGTTGCCGTAAGAGGTTTTCAGCTGTGTGCGTATTCTGGAAACCGGTGATACAAAGCGTAGCCTGCCTAGGAAAGAGTTGGCGTTTGCGAGATGCTGCTACTGGTGCCGCCGCTGCTGTTCTTGCGGCGGGAGTCCATACATCTACCCAGTGGGCTGTCACAGTCATATAGTCCTGACCCTGCCCTGCTCCACTTGTCCACATGTCCGTGGTTAAGTGGACATTGGGTACAGCTGCATTTTTAGGACACTGGTGACTCTTTTTCTGAGGTCTGTGTACATTTTCGGTATCGCCTGCCTAGAGAAATGGAACCTAGATGGTATTTGGTACCGGGGATACAGTACCTCCAACAAGTCTCTAGTTGGCTCTGCAGTAATGATGGATACCGGAACCACGTTTCTCACCACCCAGGATGTCAAGGCCTCAGTTATCCGCTTTGCAGTAGGATGACTGCTGTGATATTTCATCTTCCTCGCAAAGGACTGTTGGACAGTCAATTGCTTGGTGGAAGTAGTACAAGTGGTCTTACGATTTCCCCTCTGGGATGACCATCGACTCCCAGCAGCAACAACAGCAGCGCCAGCAGCAGTAGGCGTTACACGCAAGGATGCATCGGAGGAATCCCAGGCAGGAGAGGAATCATCAGAATTGCCAGTGACATGGCCTGCAGGACTATTGGCATTCCTGGGGAAGGAGGAAATTGACACTAAGGGAGTTGGTGGGGTGGTTTGCGTGAGCTTGGTTACAAGAGGAAGGGATTTACTGGTCAGTGGACTGCTTCCGCTGTCGGCCCAAGTTTTTGAACTTGTCACTGACTTATTATGAATGCGCTGCAGGTGACGTATAAGGGAGGATGTTCCGAGGTGGTTAACGTCCTTACCCCTACTTATTACAGCTTGACAAAGGGAACACACGGCTTGACACCTGTTGTCCGCATTTCTGGTGAAATACTTCCACACCGAAGAGCTGATTTTTTTGGTATTTTCACCAGGCATGTCAACGGCCATATTCCTCCCACGGACAACAGGTGTCTCCCCGGGTGCCTGACTTAAACAAACCACCTCACCATCAGAATCCTCCTGGTCAATTTCCTCCCCAGCGCCAGCAACACCCATATCCTCCTCATCCTGGTGTACTTCAACACTGACATCTTCAATCTGACTATCAGGAACTGGACTGCGGGTGCTCCTTCCATCACTTGCAGGGGGCGTGCAAATGGTGGAAGGCGCATGCTCTTCACGTCCAGTGTTGGGAAGGTCAGGCATCGCAACCGACACAATTGGAGTCGGACTCTCCTTGTGGATTTGGGATTTCGAAGAACGCACAGTTCTTTGCGGTGCTACTGCTTTTGCCAGCTTGAGTCTTTTCATTTTTCTAGCGAGAGGCTGAGTGCTTCCATCCTCATGTGAAGCTGAACCACTAGCCATGAACATAGGCCAGGGCCTCAGCCGTTCCTTGCCACTCCGTGTGGTAAATGGCATATTGGCAAGTTTACGCTTCTCCTCCGACAATTTTATTTTAGGTTTTGGAGTCCTTTTTTTACTGATATTTGGTGTTTTGGATTTGACATGCTCTGTACTATGACATTGGGCATCGGCCTTGGCAGACGACGTTGCTGGCATTTCATCGTCTCGGCCATGACTAGTGGCAGCAGCTTCAGCACGAGGTGGAAGTGGATCTTGATCTTTCCCTAATTTTGGAACCTAAACATTTTTGTTCTCCATATTTTAATAGGCACAACTAAAAGGCACCTCAGGTAAACAATGGAGATGGATGGATACTAGTATACAATTATGGATGGACTGCCGAGTGCCGACACAGAGGTAGCTACAGCCGTGGACTACTGTACTGTGTCTGCTGCTAATATAGACTGGTTAATAAAGAGATGTAGTATGTATGTATAAAGAAGAAAGAAAAAAAAACCACGGGTAGGTGGTATACAATTATGGACGGACTGCCGAGTGCCGACACAGAGGTAGCTACAGCCGTGGACTACCGTACTGTACTGTGTCTGCTGCTAATATAGACTGGTTGATAAAGAGATGTAGTATGTATGTATAAAGAAGAAAGAAAAAAAAACCACGGGTAGGTGGTATACAATTATGGATGGACTGCCGAGTGCCGACACAGAGGTAGCTACAGCCGTGGACTACTGTACTGTGTCTGCTGCTAATATAGACTGGTTGATAAAGAGATGTAGTATGTATGTATAAAGAAGAAAGAAAAAAAAACCACAGGTAGGTGGTATACAATTATGGACGGACTGCCGAGTGCCGACACAGAGGTAGCTACAGCCGTGGACTACTGTACTGTGTCTGCTGCTAATATAGACTGGTTGATAAAGAGATGTAGTATGTATGTATAAAGAAGAAAGAAAAAAAAACCACGGGTAGGTGGTATACAATTATGGATGGACTGCCGAGTGCCGACACAGAGGTAGCTACAGCCGTGGACTACTGTACTGTGTCTGCTGCTAATATAGACTGGTTGATAAAGAGATGTAGTATGTATGTATAAAGAAGAAAGAAAAAAAACCACGGGTAGGTGGTATACAATTATGGACGGACTGCCGAGTGCCGACACAGAGGTAGCTACAGCCGTGGACTACCGTACTGTACTGTGTCTGCTGCTAATATAGACTGGTTGATAATGAGATGTAGTATGTATGTATAAAGAAGAAAGAAAAAAAAACCACGGGTAGGTGGTATACAATTATGGATGGACTGCCGAGTGCCGACACAGAGGTAGCTACAGCCGTGGACTACTGTACTGTGTCTGCTGCTAATATAGACTGGTTGATAAAGAGATGTAGTATGTATGTATAAAGAAGAAAGAAAAAAAAACCACGGGTAGGTGGTATACAATTATGGACGGACTGCCGAGTGCCGACACAGAGGTAGCTACAGCTGTGGACTACTGTACTGTGTCTGCTGCTAATATAGACTGGTTGATAATGAGATGTAGTATGTATGTATAAAGAAGAAAGAAAAAAAAAAACCACGGGTAGGTGGTATACAATTATGGATGGACTGCCGAGTGCCGACACAGAGGTAGCTACAGCCGTGAACTACCGTACTGTGTCTGCTGCGACTGGATGATAAATAATGATATAAAAAATATATATATATCACTACTGCAGCCGGACAGGTATATATTATATAATGACGGACCTGCTGGACACTGTCTGTCAGCAGAATGAGTTTTTTATAGAATAAAAAAAAAAACACCACACAAGTCACACGACGAGTGTTTAACTTTTTCAGACAATCACAATATAGTATACTACTAACTATACTGGTGGTCAGTGTGGTCAGGTCACTGGTCAGTCACACTGGCAGTGGCACTCCTGCAGCAAAAGTGTGCACTGTTTAATTTTAATAATATGTACTCCTGGCTCCTGCTATAACCTATAACTGGCACTGCTCCCCAGTCTCCCCCACAATTATAAGCTGTGTGAGCACAGTCAGATATATACATAGATGATGCAGCACACTGGGCTGAGCAGTGCACACAGATATGGTATGTGACTGAGTCACTGTGTATCGTTTTTTTCAGGCAGAGAACGGATTATATTAAATAAAACTGCACTGTCTGGTGGTCACTGTGGTCAGTCACTACTAAACTCTGCACTCTCTACAGTACTCCTAAGCTCCAGTAAATCAAGTGTCTCTGTTTAAAATCAATCTCACTCTCTCTCTTCTAATCTAAATGGAGAGGACGCCAGCCACGTCCTCTCCCTATGAATCTCAATGCACGTGTGAAAATGGCGGCGACGCGCGGCTCCTTATATAGAATCCGAGTCTCGCGATAGAATCCGAGCCTCGCGAGAATCCGACAGCGTCATGATGACGTTCGGGCGCGCTCGGGTTAACCAAGCAAGGCGGGAAGATCCGAGTCGCTCGGACCCGTGAAAAAAAACATGAAGTTCGGGCGGGTTCGGATTCCGAGGAACCGAACCCGCTCATCTCTAACATACATTCAAATGGGATCATCAGGCAAAATGATCCCTATGGCTTCATGGATTTTCAAAACTGCACTGCCTAGTAAGACACAAGATCATTTTTATAAAACTGGTTTTGATAGTGAAGAAATGACTTTGCTATTAGGTTTGTTTTAAATAAGCAAAACCTCTATGATACAGCAGGCATAAATTTCCTGCTCATGAATGAAAGTAGCAAAAAATGAATCCTTAAATATGTTTGCAAAATCATGTAACGCGGGCAGTGAAGAAATCACCTATCAGTGTGTGTTAAATTTGAACCAGCTCTCAACTGTAACTCAACTGTTTAAAGTTCTAATGTCGACAAAGTTGACATGTTTTAAATAACATAAGTACAGCGTCCGTGTGGGCCTTCTCCAGTCTACCTTTAGCTGTCAACAAATTGTATGTATCTTATAGCTCAGCTGTGGATGTTCGCAGTTGTAGACAAATATTGATGCATAGTCTTAATTTCCTTATGTTGGGCATGATATTTTTCTTGGCCCCCCCAATGTCACACAACCTGTGATATTTGTTTGATCTTCATTGAACAGCTCTAGTCTAGAAATTAACTCACCAACTGTTTAGTACTCAGGTATATTTATTTTTAAACCAATTTAAACCTTTGATTGTGCATGGTGTAGCCTGCGATGAATTCATCATGTAACGTCCGATGCTAACCGGTTGCTCACAGGCTTACATCCTGCAGGTTTAATACTTATGCAATTGAATATTGTCTTCTATTGTTATCCATAATTAAGAACAAGCTTTAAAAACGTTGCTTTTTATATTTGACATTAAAGAGTTTGTTGCTTTGGTCAGTGGCAAAAAAAATCCTGGAAAAATCCAGCAAAATTTGCAAATGCGAAAAAGTTAATCTATTTACAGTATAGCCAATGTAAGCATTGTGGCTCATATGGCAGGACCTATGGGGTACGTACGGACTAAGAGATGGAACAGGGCAGATCAGCACATTCTTATCACAATTAGCACACACACCACACATACACACACACACACACACACACACACACACACACGCACACACACATATATGTGTGAAAGCCCTCATTCATTCACTCACTCATTCACTCACTGAACAACTCATCACTAATTCTCTTACTTTCCGATATGTTAGGAAGATGAAATGTAACACAGGTATTCTGCAGGTGGCAAATAGGAAAACATCGTAATTAATTTTTTTATAAACCTCCCCTAAGGGGATGAAAAGGGGGATGACATAATGACATCATTACCGATGCGTGGCTTGCGTTGCGTGAATGATAACACCCAAATGGACAATCGGATCAAAATTTGGATTGCACCTCCAGTGTGTAGAATTTAATAAACTACAATATGTCACTTTTTACCGTCTCTGCTACGGGTGCTCCTTGGGTTACGCCAAGAACCATGGATTAATATTTACTTACATCAAGACGTCTCAGATTTACATCTTTATAGATTAACCAAATTTGTAACACTCATTTATATGTACAACCGTGAAAATCAGAAACTCCCGTGCGAAAAATGGGTAGAGCAGCTAGTATATATATATATATATACCCGTATTTTTCGGACCATAAGACGCACTTTTTCTCCCCAAAAATGTGGGGGGGAAAGTACATGCGTCTTATGGTCCGAATAGAGCAATAAAGACCTTATGGAGCGCTCTCAATGCGCTGGGTGGGAGCGCACTGGGTGGGAGAGGCAGCAGTTATCGGGTGCGGGTAGTGGCGGGTCCTGTCTGCTGCTGCTGCTTTGCCGTCATCTCAGAGCCCGTCATCTGAGAGCGCCGGCATCACGTGACTCCTCCGCTCCCTCCCCTCACCTCCTCCGATTCCTTCCTCAGAGTAGAGTGCTTTGGACAGCGTAAACTGACAGGCTGTGACAGGCAATAAAGTGAGTCCCCCCGCTCTCCCCCCCTCACCTCTTCCTTTCTCAGAGCCTGTAAAGCTGATGTCTGTGTCTACAGTATAGATTGTAAGCTTGCAGCAGGGCCCTCTTACCTCCAAGTCTGTCTGTTGTTACCCAATTTGTTTTATCTCTGTTTACAATTGTAAAGCGCAAAGGAATTTGCTGCGCTATATAAGACAATGTAACAGAATCTATTTGGTTCAGAATATTTTTTTTCCTGTTTTCCTCCTCTAAAAACTAGGTGCGTCTTATGGTCAGGTGCGTCTTATGGTCCGAAAAATACGGTATATATATATATATATACATATACACTAGTTTGTATGAATGCAGTAGCTGTTACCTTATCTTGCTTGCTGCCTAGTAGCTATGTATTATGCTGTGTAGAACAGTGCTAAATCATATTTTCTGTGATGCTGGTAGTTTCTAAAAGCTGTAAATCAACTTCAATTCAAGTGTCAATGCCAACAAATATTGGCGTCTCTGTGCCGCTGTGCAGTCCAGGAGAACTGGAAGTTCTAGCAAAGCTTTAAAATGACTGCCAGGGAAACATTCTTGCCAGACTCATAAAAGAAAAAAATAATTGGAACGACTTGTCAACAACTGGTAAACATCAGCACAATGACAGAACGGGCTGTAATTAATGGCCACTCTTACGAGATCTAAGGGAGAGTAGTTGGGTGACGCAGAACATATGGTCATGGCTGTCGTTGGTGGCTTTTTACAACTGCGGGATTATCAGTGAGCAGAGAGTCCCAAAAATCACATCCGCCGTTATACGGAGTCACAGGACTATCTCTCTGCAAGAGAAATAGAAACAAAAACACTTTAAAATGTAGAACTGGAAATTACAAACTGTCATTTCACATGGAAGTTTACTACAATTTCCATTTCGGACAAATAAAATAAAAACAATTTTAAAGTTCTTGCTTCCACCAGGACAACATCTATTCATTCTTTAGTGCCCCCCACGCAATGGTGACCCCAGCCTGACCGTCATTGTTACCTGTCTCCTGCCATCTGCAGGAAGTGGCCTATGGCACAGTGCTGTCCGCAGCCAAATCTAGGTGGGCAACCAAGGCTTGACCTGAGTAACTAATGCGGTAATCTTTGAAAATAGACTTACAGTACTGGAGAATCTCGATATACAGAAGGGTCCACGGTTATCTTGACTAGTTTTCTGCGCCTAGGCACAACATGACTTATTAGCATAAACCCTTCATCTATTGTCCTGAGCTGCAATACAATACAGAGAACAATACAGCAGGGGATTAAGTCCTTACAGCAGGGGATTAAGTCCGACTGGACAGTCTCAGTTAATCCTATTAAAGGTCAAGATAAATGTAGACCCATCTGTAATGCCAGTCCTACTTTGAGGTATATCTGGGCAATAGGAGAGGTCATGTCTGTTTTAACGAGTGCAGTGTGTGGCAACAGAGGCTCTCTGGGGTGTGCGGAATGTGCAGCACGTACAGATCTGTGGGGATAGTCAAGAGGCGCTGGGCCTGGCATCTGAGCTAACAGAGGACTGCAAGCTATCCGAATAACAGAGGTGAATTTTGCCCTGTTCTGGTGAAGCTTGCCAGGCCCACTAGTCCTAGGGAGAGCAGAGCTGGATTACGAGCCACATGGGTCTGGGGCTGAAAATGATCAAGGACCTAATTCAAGAAACAGAGGATCTGAAACCAGTGCTTTGTGGGTGTGGCCATTTCCATGTGGGCGTGTATCCACCCAGCCTACACCATTGAATCATTTAAAATATATGAATGTAGAGAAAGTCAAGGTTCACAGTTACTGGGTAGATGTAGTGGCGAATCCAGGGGAGAGAGATCAGGACGATCACCCCCTATAACACACACACACACACACCTTTTCCAAGAATGAGCCTTTTCCAAGAAGGCAGCAGCGGCATGCACTAAGATGCAACATTGTTGCACCATTGGTCACAACATAAGACACTGCACTTACCCTATTGCAGGTACAATTCTGCCATCTGAACATGGCCGCTGGTGCCAGTGCAATTGCATCTTTGGATGCAGTTGCTAACCTTGCACGCCAGCGTCTGGCTAGCCATGCCCTGTTACCTCCTTGAAACACCAAACCAAAATTAAATTTCCCTCCATGAAATATTGATCTGTGTCTTAGAGCAGTAACCATCAGGGCGATTTGGAATCACGCCCAGAAAACATGTAGCTCCTCCGGGGAGGCTTCATTCTCTGTACTAAGATGGCCACCTACTATTGCATATTGCTGCGCCAGCTTGTTTCCTCTGTTTGAGCGCTACAGTGGGAGACGCAAGTCTTCTGCTTAACTTCTTGCGATATCCATGCTTTCCAGTGATTCTTTACCACAACCCAGTATCAGCTGGTGAGCTATATGACACCTGCTAATCTCATCCTCTGCTCCATCCAACCGGTGTGTATAACAGTGAGTACAGCTGTTACTAATGTAACATCAATAAATCAATCCATTGGTTAAGCAAGTGGTTGTAAGTTGGCTCAGAGCATCCGCTGGTGTGTACAGTAACTCGGCCACATCAAACTTATTTCCAACTTTATGCACATCATGTATATATAAAACAGAGTACGTTTGTAATCATTTCGGCCTATCGATAACCTGTATTCGTCTTGCACTGCGCTGGCACGCCAGACCAAATGTCATCCCCCAATGTCTACAATTCCTCTGCATGTAACAGAAAGTGCGGTTCGGGTGAAGGCACGTCATTAGTGCAACGCTCCAGCTGGGCAAAACAAGGGACCTGCTTTCTAGTTCACTCTAAACACCACTGAACTTTCGGAATGAATTGCAAAGAAATATCCCGTTAATTGGCCCCTTGAGGCATTATATAGTGTTGTGACTTGATGGAGATTGTTTAAACTGCCTTTTATGAATACCGCAAGTCTTTTGTGTTCCTCAGTGAGAAAAGTGGGAGTGCGGGCGAATATTTAGAAAGCAAAGGCTAGAAGAGGTGACATGAGGAGAGGCTTTATACGTGCCGGAGTCGCATGGTGAAATTTCTTTACCAGCCCCACTGGCCAAATTGCTCTCTTTCCCTCTTCTGAATAGATTATAATTGAGAGCACAGGGAAAGTTCCAGGTCAAAAACTATTTATTTGCTTCTATTTTTTTTTTGTTGTTGTTGTTTTTATACATTGCTTTGGAATTGGCAGCATTATACAGCGTGCAATTACCGCGATGCTGACTCTTACTTACAGCGCGCCTCAACAATGTACCAAGCCGACTGTCGTTTATTATATATAATTCAGGGTTTTATTAAATGTTTTTACTCGGGGTTAATGCATTTTTGCATTACTATTTCTACATTGTAGACTACAGCACAGTACACTTGTATATTGGGCACACAGTACATTATAAAATATCATATTTAGGCCCAGATTTATCAAGCCTTGGAGAGTGATAAATTGCACGGTGAGAAAGCACCCAGTGGCAAACGCAGGATTTGCATGGTGGGGGGGTGGTGTTTGCAGAACTGGGTGGAGCCAAGCACGGGGGTGGGGACTGAGGTGACCCAGTATATGCTGGTTCCGTAAAACTAGTGTGTCTGTGTGTGCGTGTGTGTGTATATATATATATATATATATATACACATATCTACACATGTATATATAGTATATACACACACACATATATATATGTATATATATATATATATATACATGCATACTACATATACACATATACATATAGCATATTAAACATGCATACATATATATATAGCTATATATATATATATATATATATATATATACAGTACACGTATATATACGCATGTATGTATATCATATGTGTGTGTGTGTTTATATGTATGCACATGGATATATATGTACTATACTTAAAATAAAGTAAACTTTTATTAAGCATTTACAAGTGCCACCAGGAAGACAGCAGGCTGCAGAAGACGCTAGACAGCCATTAATAATACTCATGCAGCAAAAAAAAAATAAAAAAAAATTTGTGTGTGTGTGTGTGGGGGGGGGGGGGGGGTGTTCTGGGTGCTCAGAAACCCCCCCTGCATGCGCCACTGGCACCAGCCAATCAGCTCCAGACTGTCATTTGTCAAACACAGCCTGTAACATGGCAGTTAGGAGCTGGTTGGTTGGTACTTTATCGGATTCAGTATGTTAATGCCAGCAGTGGGGTGAGCGCTAAGAGTCCCCTTGCGGGCTCGGTGGCTCGCTGCGCTCACCACCGGATCTATTCCCACTCTATGGGTGTTGTGGATACCCATGAGTGGGAATAGCCTGTGTGCGCCGGGATTCCTACTTTCGGCATTGTCAGCTGTCGGGATTCTGGTGGCGTTATCCTGACCGCCGGGATCCCGACAGCCAGCAAATTAAACGCATCCCACTTTATCACCATGCAATTTATCACTCTGCAAGGCTTGATAAATATGGGCCAAAGTACTGTATATTATTATATTTGCTGAACAGTGATGTCATCACTTACATTTGCTGAGTAGTGATGTCACTTGTGTCACATGACTCAGTGTAACTCTGTCATGGAATGTATAGCTGTCAGTGAACAGTAGTTAAAACAGAGCTTGATCATAGGAGAGCCATGCAGGAAACTTGCTTGGTGTTTTATATGGGGATAACACCAGGGGCGTAGCCAGAACTTTGTGGGCCCCATGGCAACATTTTGAAGGGCCCCCGTCCCAATGCTTCTAGAGAGACACTTCTCTGCAGCAGTTGTTAATATTATGCCCTATAATAGTGACCCAGTTCATTTTCTGACCCATAGTAGAACCTTATTTACTGTTATGCCCCATAGTAGTGCCCTAGTGTCTTTTATGAATCGCAGTAGTGCTTAAGTTCCCCCTATGTCACATTTCCAAACTGTCAGTACACATTATGCCACACAGTACCCCCAATTCACATTATTATATATAGTGCTCCCCTTGAATAACACGCTACATTATACAAAGATGGGATATTGGAAGTCACCTTGGATTGTATTGATTCACGGTTGCACGCACCAGTAATGCTTGACGCAGTGGAGCAATATTTTTCTTCTGCGCATGTCTCCAGATAACGTATCCGAGATAGCATGCATTCTCGACAGCACACGTCCATGCAAAAGTGTAATCTCATTGCTCAAATGCTGCTTTGCCACCATTACTCTTCCATTTTTGTCCATATGATCAGTCCTAGATCTCTTGACCTATATGGTAGCATGTGTGGAGGAACTTTCTATAAACACCTGTTGCTTGTTGCTCATCCTCACTGCATACTTGCCTACCTGACCCTCTCCATGAGGGAGAAAATGCTCTGTTCCTGGACTTTCCTGGTAATGTATGATTGCCATCACCTGTGGTGAAACATCTTTCTTATCAATTAACTAGCTCACCACAGGTGATGGCAATCATACATTACCAGGAAAGTCCAGGAACAGAGCATTTTCTCCCTCATGGAGAGGGTCAGGTAGGCAAGCATGCCTCACTGCAGTACTGCTAGGTACTATTTTTGTGTTGGTGGGTGTCCAGAATTGCACAGCACCCCTTCCTCTAATTGTAGCATCACCGAAGACGCAAGATTCATTGTCGCTTCACCTGTTCAAGGGCAATTATTCTATTAATAGTGTAGGCTGATGTTATACCCTGAAAAGATTCAGTTTTACACGGGATAGTCCCTATGTCACGTGTGTCAGAGGATGATGGGAGTCAGTGGCGTAAGTTTGTCCCAGTTGCCCGGAGGCAAGATAAATATTGGTGCCCCCCTATTTCATATATTAAGATAAATATATGTATGTACAGTATGTGTGCGTGTGTGTGTGCGTGCGTGCGTGTGTGCGTGCGTGCGTGTGTGTGTGTGTGTGTGTTTATGGAGTGTTCTGAAAAAAATGTGTATACTGTATTTATACATTTAATTGTCTTTTATTGTAAATCACACATTTCTTAGCAGTCATACCCAGGATTAGAACCCATGACCTGTTACACTGACAGCAGACACCTTACTGATAGAGCTATTTGCTCCTGTACAGGAAGCATGATAATTCTAAGTATATGAAGTTACGTGTAATTGTCAGAGAAGTATCTTCATATAATTAGAATTCTCATATTTCCTATACAGGAGCAAACAGCTTCATCAGTAAGGTGTCTGCTTCCAGTGTAATAGGGTGTGGTTTCTAATCCTGGGTGTGACACTTGTAAAATGTGTATATTCAGTATAATAAAGAGGGTGTGATTTGTAAGGTGCAGGGACCAGTGAGGAAGTCGGCCACTGAAGAGATAGCGGCAGCTACCTTAATTCAATGGTGTCACAGAATGGGAGGAGAGATGCCCCCTTCAGAGCAGGAGCCCGGCGGCAGATGACTCCGTTGCCTCCCAGAGTTCTGCCTCTGATGGGAGTGATCATGACAAAATGGCAGAACACCGTAGTCATACCACTACTGATCCCATTAGTTTCTGATTTTCCGCCGGGAGATGCGGTAAGACCTGATGCTACTGTAGTTTTATTTCTCCACAGTAAAACTCCCCTGACTGAATAATGTGCTCGCTTGTTTATATTTCTTTTCCAACGACCCGACTATAAACTAATAATGAGCCCTGGAGAAAGATTGATTGGTAGACTAATTAATGACAGGGAATCAAAATGTGATACACTGATGACATTATCAAATGAGATTCCAGGAGCCGAGCGTCTCGGAATGTGGAATGTCTGACGTCTATCGCCCGGGCTTGTACATTTTAATATACATTGCCTATAGGAAATCATCACACCCTGTCACAATCCTTACAGTACCTTCTGTCACATTACTCCATGGAAACTAAAGTAAATGAAAAAAAACTTTTTCCAGCTTTATTTACACAATATAACCCTTTACAGTTGATGTCTGCTGGTGTCCGGTTAGCCTATTGTACCTGAGGAAGTTTATAATGGTTGAACTAAGGGTATAATCCAAATACAGGTACTTTAGGGGTCTATAACTAAAAGCTAGATAAAGTTCCAGCCAATCAGATCCTAACTCATTTTTCAAACACAGCCTGTAACATGGCCGTTAGGAGCAGATTGACTGGTATTTTATTTTTCTCCACTTTATCTCTCTCCAAGGATTCGTACAAAGGCCCCTCAGTCATTCAATTATGAATTGTAAAGATTTTGTGTAAATGTTATTTTCACGATGAGGGTTTGGTTGCCGTGGTGCACGTATGGGTGTCTGTTGGCGATCGCCCGGTTGGGTCTTTATTCTAAAACTGCTACAAGCCTTTCCCTGGTCTCCTGTACATTCGTGCTAATGAGCGTGCGAGGACTGAGTAGTATAAAGAAAAAAAATTGCACTGCTACGTCCGAAATCGTCTGCGACTCATGGTCAGTCTCATCATGTGTAAATAAAGTTGGAAAAGGTTTTATTTTCTTTATTACCCAGGGCAGGCCCGTAACTAGGTATGTATATTCCAGAGTACTGCGCTCAATCCTAGGTTTTATAGGTGGATTTTGTGTGTAGAATAGTGTTACATACAATGTGGTCAGTTTCCCACCCCGGTGTCACTCAGGCATACTACTAATAAATGTTGTAGCTTGGATACATTTTGGGTAAATGCTTTACTTTTTCAAAACACAGTAATAAAATAATGTTATGCGTGTTCATAAATAGTATGTAATACACAACATATGAATTCGTTCTGAATTTAGTGCTGCACAGATGGTGCATAACGAGACATTTTAAACTCTGGACATTTGTAGTTTTGTGTGTTTTGTGCAAGTTTTGACACATTCCGATAGGTTATGGAGTGTCAACACCAAATTAAGCAATTTGCATGTCAGACTCGTTATATGTTGTGTATTGCATACTATTTATGAACACGCATAACATTATTTTATTACTGTGTTTTGAAAAAGTAAAGCATTTACCCAAAATGTATCCAAGCTACAACATTTATTAGTAGTATGCCTGAGTGACACCGGGGTGGGAAACTGACCACATTGTATGTAACACTATTCTACACACAAAATCCACCTATAAAACCTAGGATTGAGCGCAGTACTCTGGAATATACATACCTAGTTACGGGCCTGCCCTGGGTAATAAAGAAAATAAAACCTTTTCCAACTTTATTTACACCTAATGAGCCTGATTCTGAGTCGCAGACAATTTCGGACGTATTAGTGCAACTCAATTGCAATGCTGATTATTTGATTTACAAAGTACCAGTAGCTTCATATAGTTCTCATAGTTTTTAAGCAGGATCAAATAGCTGCTCAATGAGTAGGGTGTTTGACTGGAATGCAACAGGTTATAGGTTTGAATCCTGGGCATGACAGTATATTGAAATGAGTTATTTAATAAAGGGTAGTGCCCTGTGCTGAGCTACCATACTATCAGTAGAGAAGGGGGGAGATTCCGCGCAGTACTTCACATTATTCTATTTAATAAAAACCAGTTTCATGTATCCTGAAAACCAGTATAGAGCGGCACAATAATATGCAAAAAGAAGTAAACATTCAATTGTTTAAAAGTTAGTTAAATGATCAGATAGCTGGATTGTTTAGCTAGAGGAAGAAAATTACTTTCCTCTTTTCAGAGAAAACATCATTAATATGCAATTGCGAAATATGTTTAATAGAGTGGACTCCAAAAAATATTTTTTTTATCAGGTTATAATTAAGCATTTGAAAAGTTTGGTGTGTCCTAGTGCAATAATAATCTGGTAGTAATACTAGTAATCACATACTGCAATATGCATTGTTTGCAACTTGTTATGTAGTATATTTAAAGTGAGACAAGTACACTGTGAACACAAGAATAAGTTGGTGTAGGAACTAGAGATGAGCGCCTGAAATTTTTCGGGTTTTGTGTTTTGGTTTTGGGTTCGGTTCCGCGGCCGTGTTTTGGGTTCGAACGCGTTTTAGCAAAACCTCACCAAATTTTTTTTGTCGGATTCGGGTGTGTTTTGGATTCGGGTGTTTTTTTCAAAAAACACTAAAAAACAGCTTAAATCATAGAATTTGGGGGTCATTTTGATCCCAAAGTATTATTAACCTCAAAAACCATAATTTACACTCATTTTCAGTCTATTCTGAATACCTCACACCTCACAATATTATTTTTAGTCCTAAAATTTGCACCGAGGTCGCTGTGTGAGTAAGATAAGCGACCCTAGTGGCCGACACAAACACCGGGCCCATCTAGGAGTGGCACTGCAGTGTCACGCAGGATGTCCCTTCCAAAAAACCCTCCCCAAACAGCACATGACGCAAAGAAAAAAAGAGGCGCAATGAGGTAGCTGTGTGAGTAAGATTAGCGACCCTAGTGGCCGACACAAACACCGGGCCCATCTAGGAGTGGCACTGCAGTGTCACGCAGGATGGCCCTTCCAAAAAACCCTCCCCAAACAGCACATGACGCAAAGAAAAAAAGAGGCGCAATGAGGTAGCTGTGTGAGTAAGATTAGCGACCCTAGTGGCCGACACAAACACCGGGCCCATCTAGGAGTGGCACTGCAGTGTCACGCAGGATGTCCCTTCCAAAAAACCCTCCCCAAACAGCACATGACGCAAAGAAAAAAAGAGGCGCAATGAGGTAGCTGTGTGAGTAAGATTAGCGACCCTAGTGGCCGACACAAACACCGGGCCCATCTAGGAGTGGCACTGCAGTGTCACGCAGGATGTCCCTTCCAAAAAACCCTCCCCAAACAGCACATGACGCAAAGAAAAAAAGAGGCGCAATGAGGTAGCTGACTGTGTGAGTAAGATTAGCGACCCTAGTGGCCGACACAAACACCGGGCCCATTTAGGAGTGGCACTGCAGTGTCACGCAGGATGTCCCTTCCAAAAAACCCTCCCCAATCAGCACATGATGCAAAGAAAAAGAAAAGAAAAAAGAGGTGCAAGATGGAATTGTCCTTGGGCCCTCCCACCCACCCTTATGTTGTATAAACAAAACAGGACATGCACACTTTAACCAACCCATCATTTCAGTGACAGGGTCTGCCACACGACTGTGACTGATATGACGGGTTGGTTTGGACCCCCCCCAAAAAAGAAGCAATTAATCTCTCCTTGCACAAACTGGCTCTACAGAGGCAAGATGTCCACCTCATCATCACCCTCCGATATATCACCGTGTACATCCCCCTCCTCACAGATTATCAATTCGTCCCCACTGGAATCCACCATCTCAGCTCCCTGTGTACTTTGTGGAGGCAATTGCTGCTGGTCAATGTCTCCGCGGAGGAATTGATTATAATTCATTTTAATGAACATCATCTTCTCCACATTTTCTGGATGTAACCTCGTACGCCGATTGCTGACAAGGTGAGCGGCGGCACTAAACACTCTTTCGGAGTACACACTTGTGGGAGGGCAACTTAGGTAGAATAAAGCCAGTTTGTGCAAGGGCCTCCAAATTGCCTCTTTTTCCTGCCAGTATAAGTACGGACTGTGTGACGTGCCTACTTGGATGCGGTCACTCATATAATCCTCCACCATTCTATCAATGTTGAGAGAATCATATGCAGTGACAGTAGACGACATGTCCGTAATCATTGTCAGGTCCTTCAGTCCGGACCAGATGTCAGCATCAGCAGTCGCTCCAGACTGCCCTGCATCACCGCCAGCGGGTGGGCTCGGAATTCTGAGCCTTTTCCTCGCACCCCCAGTTGCGGGAGAATGTGAAGGAGGAGATGTTGACAGGTCGCGTTCCGCTTGACTTGACAATTTTGTCACCAGCAGGTCTTTCAACCCCAGCAGACTTGTGTCTGCCGGAAAGAGAGATCCAAGGTAGGCTTCGAGCACGGTGGCCAAAATGTAGTGCTCTGATTTCAACAGATTGACCACCCGTGAATCCTTGTTAAGCGAATTAAGGGCTCCATCCACAAGTCCCACATGCCTAGCGGAATCGCTCCGTGTTAGCTCCTCCTTCAATGTCTCCAGCTTCTTCTGCAAAAGCCTGATGAGGGGAATGACCTGACTCAGGCTGGCAGTGTCTGAACTGACTTCACGTGTGGCAAGTTCAAAGGGCATCAGAACCTTGCACAACGTTGAAATCATTCTCCACTGCGCCTGAGACAGGTGCATTCAACCTACTATATCGTGCTCAATTGTATAGGCTTGAATGGCCTTTTGCTGCTCCTCCAACCTCTGAAGCATATAGAGGGTTGAATTCCACCTCGTTACCACTTCTTGCTTCAGATGATGGCAGGGCAGGTTCAGTAGTTTTTGGTGGTGCTCCAGTCTTCTGTACGTGGTGCCTGTACGCCGAAAGTGTCCCGCAATTCTTCTGGCCACCGACAGCATCTCTTGCACGCCCCTGTCGTTTTTTAAAAAATTCTGCACCACCAAATTCAAGGTATGTGCAAAACATGGGACGTGCTGGAATTTGCCCATATTTAATGCATGTTAGGATTCTGTTTAGTATTTATCTGGTGTCAGCTGATCCATATGTGTTCCTTGGCTCTGTGTACATGCAGCTCAGCAGGTGCACAGGGTTTGTAATTACTAGTGAACACTCCCAGCCTGGCCTTGTTCATTGGTCAGTGTGGCTGTTAAAGGCCAGCTAGCTGAGTTCTCAGACGCCGGTGATATTACTCTGCTTTCCAGCCAGAACTACCTGCATTGCCTGGTGTCTCCATTCTTGCTCCTGTTCATACCGAGAAGTCTGGTCTTCCTGTTCAAGTTATCCTGCCACAAGCATCCTTATCAGCTCATGTTCATGCCTGAACCATTTAGTTAAGTATCATGGACTTTTACTGTGATCTCTGGATCCTCTAGTATTCACTATTCGTGTTACATGTACTATGGACTTCCTCTGTGCCTGCATGCTGTTTTGCTTTGTTATACAAATCCTGCAATCAGTTCCGTGGATTATAATACTCTGATTCTTTATTCAATTGTCTCATTACTCTGCTGCAATTCTCAGTCTGCAAACCCATTTATTCTTAGCTCACATTGTAACCTGGATTGTACTGTGATTCCTCTGCCATACCTCATTATACCACTGCTATAATAAATACTTAATATTCCTGCACTTCTGTGGACATTTATTTCCGGCAACAGTGGTTGTTATACATTCTAGCCCTGTAATCAAGTCCTGGCTCTTAGCTGTTATATTTCTCACCTGCTGTCCATAACCAGTGTAAGTGTGCTGCACATTCCATTGTTAAAGGGACAGTCCATATTCTGCTACAACGCACTCAAGTTATTACAGTATTCCCCAGTGTAACATTGGTTAACCATTTCTATGTCACATTGCACCTGCCAGTACCTCCAGTAGTGATTCTCTCCTTGTAATTCACCTGCCAAACAATTAGAGGCAGGTGAATCATAACAATGCACACACAATATTGCTGGCGTTGTCCGATGCCACAAATCCACAGGAGAGTCCAATTGGGGTAAGCCATTCCGCGATGATCTTCCTCAGTTGCCGTAAGAGGTTTTCAGCTGTGTGCGTATTCTGGAAAGCGGTGATACAAAGCGTAGCCTGCCTAGGAAAGAGTTGGCGTTTGCGAGATGCTGCTACCGGTGCCGCCGCTGCTGTTCTTGCGGCGGGAGTCCATACATCTACCCAGTGGGCTGTCACAGTCATATAGTCCTGACCCTGCCCTGCTCCACTTGTCCACATGTCCGTGGTTAAGTGGACATTGGGTACAACTGCATTTTTTAGGACACTGGTGAGTCTTTTTCTGACGTCCGTGTACATTCTCGGTATCGCCTGCCTAGAGAAGTGGAACCTAGATGGTATTTGGTAACGGGGGCACACTGCCTCAATAAATTGTCTAGTTCCCTGTGAACTAACGGCGGATACCGGATGCACGTCTAACACCAACATAGTTGTCAAGGCCTCAGTTATCCGCTTTGCAGCAGGATGACTGCTGTGATATTTCATCTTCCTCGCAAAGGACTGTTGAACAGTCAATTGCTTACTGGAAGTAGTACAAGTGGGCTTACGACTTCCCCTCTGGGATGACCATCGACTCCCAGCAGCAACAACAGCAGCGCCAGCAGCAGTAGGCGTTACACGCAAGGATGCATCGGAGGAATCCCAGGCAGGAGAGGAATCGTCAGAATTGCCAGTGACATGGCCTGCAGGACTATTGGCATTCCTGGGGAAGGAGGAAATTGACACTGAGGGAGTTGGTGGGGTGGTTTGCGTGAGCTTGGTTACAAGAGGAAGGGATTTACTGGTCAGTGGACTGCTTCCGCTGTCACCCAAAGTTTTTGAACTTGTCACTGACTTATTATGAATGCGCTGCAGGTGACGTATAAGGGAGGATGTTCCGAGGTGGTTAACGTCCTTACCCCTACTTATTACAGCTTGACAAAGGGAACACACTGCTTGACACCTGTTGTCCGCATTTCTGGTGAAATACCTCCACACCGAAGAGCTGATTTTTTTTGTATTTTCACCTGGCATGTCAACGGCCATATTCCTCCCACGGACAACAGGTGTCTCCCCGGGTGCCTGACTTAAACAAACCACCTCACCATCAGAATCCTCCTGGTCAATTTCCTCCCCAGCGCCAGCAACACCCATATCCTCCTCATCCTGGTGTACTTCAACACTGACATCTTCAATCTGACTATCAGGAACTGGACTGCGGGTGCTCCTTCCAGCACTTGCAGGGGGCGTGCAAATGGTGGAAGGCGCATGCTCTTCACGTCCAGTGTTGGGAAGGTCAGGCATCGCAACCGACACAATTGGACTCTCCTTGTGGATTTGGGATTTCGAAGAATGCACAGTTCTTTGCTGTGCTGCTTTTGCCAGCTTGAGTCTTTTCATTTTTCTAGCGAGAGGCTGAGTGCTTCCATCCTCATGTGAAGCTGAACCACTAGCCATGAACATAGGCCAGGGCCTCAGCCGTTCCTTGCCACTCCGTGTCGTAAATGGCATATTGGCAAGTTTACGCTTCTCCTCCGACAATTTTATTTTAGGTTTTGGAGTCCTTTTTTTTCTGATATTTGGTGTTTTGGATTTGACATGCTCTGTACTATGACATTGGGCATCGGCCTTGGCAGACGACGTTGCTGGCATTTCATCGTCTCGGCCATGACTAGTGGCAGCAGCTTCAGCACGAGGTGGAAGTGGATCTTGATCTTTCCCTAATTTTGGAACCTCAACATTTTTGTTCTCCATATTTTAATAGGCACAACTAAAAGGCACCTCAGGTAAACAATGGAGATGGATACTAGTATACAATTATGGACTGCCTGCCGAGTGCAGACACAGAGGTAGCCACAGCCGTGAACAACCGTACTGTACTGTGTCTGCTGCTAATATAGACTGGTTGATAAAGAGATGTCTATGTAACTATGTATGTATAAAGAAGAAAGAAAAAAAAACCACGGTTAGGTGGTATACAATTATGGACGGACTGCCTGCCGAGTGCAGACACAGAGGTAGCCACAGCCGTGAACTACCGTACTGTACTGTGTCTGCTGCTAATATAGACTGGTTGATAAAGAGATGTCTATGTAACTATGTATGTATAAAGAAGAAAGAAAAAAAAACCACGGTTAGGTGGTATACAATTATGGACGGACTGCCTGCCGAGTGCAGACACAGAGGTAGCCACAGCCGTGAACTACCGTACTGTACTGTGTCTGCTGCTAATATAGACTGGTTGATAAAGAGATGTCTATGTAACTATGTATGTATAAAGAAGAAAGAAAAAAAAACCACGGTTAGGTGGTATACAATTATGGACGGACTGCCTGCCGAGTGCAGACACAGAGGTAGCCACAGCCGTGAACTACCGTACTGTACTGTGTCTGCTGCTAATATAGACTGGTTGATAAAGAGATGTCGTAGTAGTATGTATGTATAAAGAAGAAAAAAAAAACACGGTTAGGTGGTATATACAATTATGGACGGGCTGCCGAGTGCCGACACAGAGGTAGCCACAGCCGTGAACTACCGCACTGTACTGTGTCTGCTGCTAATATATAGACTGGTTGATAAAGAGATAGTATACTCGTAACTAGTATGTATGTATAAAGAAAGAAAAAAAAACCACGGTTAGGTGGTATATACAATTATGGACGGGCTGCCGAGTGCCGACACAGAGGTAGCCACAGCCGTGAACTACCGCACTGTACTGTGTCTGCTGCTAATATAGACTGGTTGATAAAGAGATAGTATACTCGTAACTAGTATGTATGTATAAAGAAAGAAAAAAAAACCACGGTTAGGTGGTATATACAATTATGGACGGGCTGCCGAGTGCCGACACAGAGGTAGCCACAGCCGTGAACTACCGCACTGTACTGTGTCTGCTGCTAATATATAGACTGGTTGATAAAGAGATAGTATACTCGTAACTAGTATGTATGTATAAAGAAAGAAAAAAAAACCACGGTTAGGTGGTATATACAATTATGGACGGGCTGCCGAGTGCCGACACAGAGGTAGCCACAGCCGTGAACTACCGCACTGTACTGTGTCTGCTGCTAATATAGACTGGTTGATAAAGAGATAGTATACTCGTAACTAGTATGTATGTATAAAGAAAGAAAAAAAAACCACGGTTAGGTGGTATATACAATTATGGACGGGCTGCCGAGTGCCGACACAGAGGTAGCCACAGCCGTGAACTACCGCACTGTACTGTGTCTGCTGCTAATATATAGACTGGTTGATAAAGAGATAGTATACTCGTAACTAGTATGTATGTATAAAGAAAGAAAAAAAAACCACGGTTAGGTGGTATATACAATTATGGACGGGCTGCCGAGTGCCGACACAGAGGTAGCCACAGCCGTGAACTACCGCACTGTACTGTGTCTGCTGCTAATATATAGACTGGTTGATAAAGAGATAGTATACTCGTAACTAGTATGTATGTATAAAGAAAGAAAAAAAAACCACGGTTAGGTGGTATATACAATTATGGACGGGCTGCCGAGTGCCGACACAGAGGTAGCCACAGCCGTGAACTACCGCACTGTACTGTGTCTGCTGCTAATATAGACTGGTTGATAAAGAGATAGTATACTCGTAACTAGTATGTATGTATAAAGAAAGAAAAAAAAACCACGGTTAGGTGGTATATACAATTATGGACGGGCTGCCGAGTGCCGACACAGACGTAGCCACAGCCGTGAACTACCGCACTGTACTGTGTCTGCTGCTAATATATAGACTGGTTGATAAAGAGATAGTATACTCGTAACTAGTATGTATGTATAAAGAAAGAAAAAAAAACCACGGTTAGGTGGTATATACAATTATGGACGGGCTGCCGAGTGCCGACACAGAGGTAGCCACAGCCGTGAACTACCGCACTGTACTGTGTCTGCTGCTAATATAGACTGGTTGATAAAGAGATAGTATACTCGTAACTAGTATGTATGTATAAAGAAAGAAAAAAAAACCACGGTTAGGTGGTATATACAATTATGGACGGGCTGCCGAGTGCCGACACAGAGGTAGCCACAGCCGTGAACTACCGCACTGTACTGTGTCTGCTGCTAATATAGACTGGTTGATAAAGAGATAGTATACTCGTAACTAGTATGACTATAAAGAAAGAAAAAAAAACCACGGTTAGGTGGTATATACAATTATGGACGGGCTGCCGAGTGCCGACACAGAGGTAGCCACAGCCGTGAACTACCGCACTGTACTGTGTCTGCTGCTAATATAGACTGGTTGATAAAGAGATAGTATACTACTAATATTATATATACTGGTGGTCAGGTCACTGGTCACTAGTCACACTGGCAGTGGCACTCCTGCAGCAAAAGTGTGCACTGTTTAATTTTAATATAATATTATGTACTCCTGGCTCCATAACCTATAACTGGCACTGCAGTGCTCCCCAGTCTCCCCCACAATTATAAGCTGTGTGAGCTGAGCACAGTCAGATATATATATACATTGATGCAGCACACTGGGCTGAGCAGTGCACACAGATATGGTATGTGACTGAGTCACTGTGTGTATCGTTTTTTTCAGGCAGAGAACGGATATATTAAATAAAACAAACAACTGCACTGTCTGGTGGTCACTGTGGTCGTCAGTCACTAAACTCTGCACTCTCTTCTACAGTATCACAGCCTCAGGTCAATCTCTCTCTCTCTCTCTCTCTCTCAACCCTAATCTAAATGGAGAGGACGCCAGCCACGTCCTCTCCCTATCAATCTCAATGCACGTGTGAAAATGGCGGCGACGCGCGGCTCCTTATATAGAATCCGAGTCTCGCGAGAATCCGACAGCGTCATGACGACGTTCGGGCGCGCTCGGGTTAACCGAGCAAGGCGGGAGGATCCGAGTCTGCTCGGACCCGTGAAAAAAACATGAAGTTCGTGCGGGTTCGGATTCAGAGAAACCGAACCCGCTCATCTCTAGTAGGAACCTTTGGTCATTTAAATCCAGGTCAAAGAAATGGAGTAAGGAAGATCATAGATATCAGAATTCATATGGTTCCTTCCTTGCTTCTGCTTCTCATCTGCATGCTTCTATAAAGCAGTGAACAGGAGTGTGAGCGCTCAGGGAGATGAATCTGATTGAGAAGGACAGAAGTACAGAAGGTTGGATCTGTAGGTCGGATGCAACCTTTTATGCTCTCTACTGCAGTTCGTATGCAGATTCAGATACACAATTGCACACAGGCATGCAAGTGCATACCTCCCAACTTTTGGGAGACAGAAAGAGGTACTCCTGCACATCGTAGCCGCATCCGCCCTATAAAAGGGGGTGTGGCCTCAGAAAAGGGGTCGTAGCCTATTGGAAAAGCCACAATCACAAACCACACCCCCATTATCGTCACTATGGAGGCATGCCCTCTTGTCTCCGTGAATAGACTCTGTGCGTCTATTCACTGCTGCTCTGCTAAGCAGAGCGGCGAGTGACAGATCCTACCAACTGCCCCCCACCGCGGGACACTGCTGCCTGTGGGTGGGATAGTCCAAAAAAATCAGGACTGTCCTGCGAAAATCGGGAAAGTTGGGAGGTATGCAAGTGTCACATGACAAATGAAGCAGCACAGTCTCCTGGTACGTTCTAGTCGCATCACATTGTGTCTAAGATGCATTTGTAACAAAAAAGCTAGCAGAGTCGCCGAGGACCTGGCGTGCCAATAGGGGCTGTTTGGTGCAACTGCAGCAAAGATGTATGAGGACATACTCAGGTAGAGGGACCCTGAGTTTGAAGTAATGGATGAAATGGTCCCAGTGATAAGTTGATAGGCAAAGGAGTGTTAATGAATAAGACAGGGCGGATTCTGGGGAATACAACATCAAGACAGTGGCCGTCCCGATGAGTAAAGGAGTCAGTCCACTGGTAGAGACAAGAGAGGAGGTCATAGAGAGTAGTTTGGAGGCACAAGGAGAAGATGGACTATCAATAGGGATATTGTTATCACTCAAGGTGATGGTGGAGATGTCAGAGGATAAGAATTGAGAGAGCCAGGTAGAAAAATGTTCAAGAAATTGTGGTGTGGACAGGGCCATAGAAAGGTTTGCTGAGCCCAGGTACTGTATGAGGGCATGACGTAACTGGGGAGCCACCAGCCCCCCCTTAAACCCTCCACTCAAAACATATATAGATTTAAAATATTGCGCATGGCATGGGAGGGGGGTTGCCGTTTGCCCCTCAGGAAGGGCCCTTCTCATTGGCACTGGTTGTGGGCAAGTTGGACGATAGATAACAAAAACACGCAGAATGTACTATAAATGATCAAATCTGAGTGATGGAACTTGTGGTAGAGCTGTGAATGTTCCATCCCCACCTCCTTTACTGTTTCCAGGCCTGGATGTTTGTGTGAAGTGAAAGACCACCAGAGGAGGCAGTGTCTGATTGTGTGAGCCATGTTTCTGTTATTGCCGAAGGTTGAGGTTGTATGAGATAAAGAGGTCATGGATGGTTATTATGAAAACCTATGTGTAGAATTTGGCTTTTTGATGTTCTGGAGAGGCAGATTAATGCAGAATGAAATCTATGAAGTATTTTTTGGTGGCAGTTAGAAAAGAAAAAGTGGTAGTTAGAAAACAATAGCACTTTTACTTTGCATTCTTGTAATTTTAATAATGCATTTTGTGCAATTTGTGTCACAACTAATTTGCTTGCATGATACAGTCAGCTACTGCATCTTTGGATGCTGTTTCTCTGGCCTGGATGTCTCAGTTCCGACGGACATGCAGAGCAGTCATTTCTAAGCAAGCGGCAGATCAAAAAAGCAGCCAATAGGTGTTTGTAAAAATACAGCAGTTATGGCATTAGCACAACTTCTCAGTACATGCAGTCACAATGGGTTTTGTGGCCACCTTGAATCAGGCCTCTGATCTCAGACATGATAGACGCTCACTCTCACAAAGTATTGTTTTATTTATTTATTAACAGTTTCTTATATAGCGCAGCAAATCCTGTTGAGCGTTAAAAATTGGAAACAACACTGGGTAATAACAGACAGACATAGAGGTAGGAGGGCCCTACTCGCAAGCCTATACTCTATCGAGAAATAGGCATTGATACACAAGGATAGGTGCTATCTATTGCATAATGGTCCACCATTTTGCAGAGGGTCTTGGTTGTCTGCATGATATGGTCACCCAGCAATGTTGGCCATTGTTTTGTTTGTAGATGGAGAGGCAAAACGTGGCATACGTGCCATACAGAAAACATCTCCAATCGGAGTCTGCCACCCTCAAACACAGCCATGACTGCGTGTGTTGGATCATCCCATAAAATGGCCCCCTCCATTGTGCATAAGCAGTTTGCATACCTCAGGTTTGGCTGAAAAGGACTCACATGTAATAGAATTGTTTTTTTTCTAAACCTAAAGAGTAGAATCAATGCAAAGACATTTACAGGGATCTCTATATTTAAAGCACCTCATATAATAAAGATGCCACTCCTGTAGCCAATATTCACTAAAATAAGTTGACAGAAGTAGTTTGTAGCAGTGGCAGCCATTTTGTGGACCAAACCTATGTTTTAATGCAAGAAAGATTAGGAGGTTCTCTTCACAAAATGGTTGCTTCCACTGAGTGCCTTCCAAAGTGTCTCATTAATATACACGGTGGAGTCACATTATTAGGACACCATCTTATAGCCAGAGTAACCAAGATGTGCAGGACGGACACAGCTAGACGGGCTGAACTGTTGTGTTAGACACACGTCTGGTAGCCCCCAGGTTTATTTTGACAGTGAGCTGCTCCACTGTAGCGTGTCGGTCTGCCCTCACGCACCTTCATAGCCAACGTTCACCTCTCACATCAATGGCACGTGGTGCTCCGCCGTTTCCACGTCGGTTATTCGCAGTGGTGCCATTTGTCCAGTCACGATACACCTTCACCACAGCAGCACGCAGACAAGTCACAAACTGCGCTGTGTCAGGAATACCGCCACCCGTGGGCCGGAAAACCAATAATCATCCCTTTTTGCAACTCGGATAAATCGCTCCTTTTACCCATGACAGCAACGAGTGATATGTGTGCAGACGGCCTTATAATATATACCCACCAAGCCAGCGCACGACACGTGACGTACTTCTTGGGATTAGCGCTGCCGGCGTCAAATGTAGGAGTTGGTCATAACGAAGTGACTCAACCCTGTATTATTCTCATTAGTATTGGTTAAGACCGCAATATGGCTGCCTCCAGAGTGTACAGTATATGCCACAGGTTCACTTTAATTCCAAATGATTAACAATATGAAGACAAACTATACCCTTGGTTGGGCTTTTGTAGTAGAGACGCAGTAATTGCTCATACATTATGCGCCTTGATGTTGCATCTCATTAATACCCGGCTTGTCGCTCTGTCACTCTCTGTTCTCACCACACTGAGTAGCAGTTCTTAAACATAATTTGTCATTTTCATTTCAAAAGGGGCTGCAAATAGTTTGATCACTGAGGTAGCAAACAAAAGGCAGTGACAATGGCACAAAAGAATTGACATGCACATATTCCAAATTATAGGCTGTGCGCAGAGAGTGTACAGTATTTTAGCATGTCTTTTCCTGGCAGTGGTTACAATATAACAAGAGGTGTAAAAGCAATTTATTTTAACACCAATACCTTCAAGGATTTAAAGTGGATCTGACATCCTTACATAACACTTCATTGGTTTCTGTAATCCATCAAATAAACTGCGCATTATTTAGAAGGAAGAAACAGGGCAGTCTCCAAGTTTGGGCTCCCTAGCCTTCTCTCCCGGAACGTCTGTCTGATTCCCAAGTTACTGGGATTTCCCCTGAGTAGATCAGCTTCCTGGATCCTGTCCTGATACGCTCTAGAGTGGGCGGCTCAGCAGGTTGATGATGCAATTTGCAGCGAATCTCGTTATCACGTCCAAGCAGCTGCAACTTTCCAGCTCAGACAAATTCTGGAAACTTGTGCAGTGTTGGACTGGGGTATAAAAGGACAATGCAATGGTAACAGTTCATGAAATACAGTGTGATCAGATGCAGTAAACCAGACCTTGTCTTGGTGACCTTGAAGTGGTAAACGGGACAGTAACTGTGTGGTCCAGCGGTGCCCTTTTGTTCTGTAGGGTCACAGCCCCATTAAAAGTGCAAAGACTGGAGGGGGGATCAGACTAGAGTGTCCCCTAGTCTTGCCATACAGCTACAGCTTTTACTGAGGCAACAAAGGGGGTCATTCCGAGTTGTTCGCTCGTTGCTGATTTTTGCTATACTGCGATTAGTCGCTTACTGCGCATGCGCAAGGTTCGCAGAGCGCATGCGCTTAGTTATTTTACACAAAAGTTAGGTATTTTACTCACAGCATTGCAAACGCTAGGCCGCCGCCCTCTGGGAGTGTATCTTAGCTTAGCAGAAGTGCGAACGAAAGATTAGCAGAACTGCTAATAAATAATTCATTGCAGTTTCTGAGTAGCTCCAGACCTACTCCTAGATTGCGATCACCTCAGTCTGTTTAGTTCCTTGTTTGACGTCACAAACACACCCTGCGTTCGGCCAGCCACTCCCCCGTTTCTCCAGCCACTCCTGCGTTTTTACCTGGCACGCCTGCGTTTTTTAGCACAGTCCCTGAAAACGCCATGTTGCCGCCCAGAAACACCCACTTCCTGTCAATCACACTACGATCACTCGAGCGTTGAAAAAACGTTGCTCGAGCTTGTGTAAATCTGCATGCGCATTTTCTACTTAATCACTGCGTTGCGCAAAACGGCAACGAGCGTACAACTCGGAATGACCACCATTGAACGGAACACGCGCTGCCTGCGATTGCTTTCTACGATACAGGCACGTATCCGAGGAACACATTCTTCTAAGAATGAGGCCCTCCTGTGTGGAACTTTTATCACCAGACTCCTCCATTCCAGCCACACGTTAGATACAGACTGGTGAGACACTTAACAGGGCGCAGGCCTTCAGCAACTCGGAAGTAAGTTTAAAAAAGTACTAGTATCATTTTCCAGAGAAAAGAATGGCGATAAAGCATTGTAGAAGCAGAGGTGGATTAAGAGAGGAGACATATGGGGTCCATTCATGAAGCAGTGAAAAGTGTGGAGAAGTGAGCCACTGGAGAAGTTGCCCATGGCAACCAATCAACATTGAAGTAACATTTATAATTTGCATACTATACAGTTGTACAGAGCAGCTGATTGGTTGCCATGGGCAACTTCTCCACAAGATCACTTCTCCACTCTTTTCACTGCTTCATGAATAGACCCCTATGTGCCCCCGCCTCTCTCACCGGCGCATGCGCAGAGAAGGACCCACGCTGCGGCGACAGTGGACAGGTAATTATCGTCTTTGTGCGTTTATTCATATAATCAAACTAAATAACAGACAAACATTCAGAGAATTATATCTTCACATTTCCATCGCAATCGTCAGCCCCATAACCTCATCGAACGTTTTAAGTTATATTCTTTTTTCTTAATTCTGCCCTCTCCCAGACAGATCTCTGTTTCCAACACTTTGCGGCCTCTCCACCTTTTCTTCTCCGCATTGCGAGCTCCTGTCCCCACTGGCCAACCTTTCTTACACCTCCGGCTGAGCGATTCACTGTTCTGCTAGTCCAAGTTCCGTTTTAATGGGAAGAGGCTCCCCTTGGACCCCTGAAGCAGTCTCCTGTGAATATCCACTTCTGCAGGAATTTAAAACCACTGACCCCCACCATAATACTGCCGTCTGATGTCGAAGCCTGGGCTTTTAAGGCTGTGTTTAGTTTACCTAGGCTGCTATAATAAAATAAAAAAAATATCTGAAGCACGGCACGGAGAAGAACGCCGTGAGAGTTTCCAGTGTACGGAAGAAAAAAATATATTATGGAAATAAATGAACTTCATTTCTAGTCTTCGCTGAAAAAACGGAGCAAACATTTAAATGTTCGTTAAAATGCAAAGTCAAGAACAGCTTGTACCCAAGGGAAATATCTCTCTGTTTTCTCCCCACCCTCGTGCGCTCATTGAAATTAAAATTCATGCCCCCCCTTTGTCAGTCTGCTTCAACAGTATTTATGAAAACAGTACTGTCTAATATTTGCTTTGATTGAAACTCAACAGAGGACACTGTGGTGCATTTCCTGTATTTGCGGAACCGTACGAATGAAATATATATCAGGTGTTGCGGCACTTAGCTGGGAGTAATATCAGGCAATCTGTAAAAGCCCCCAGATTTCTAAAATTGCCACACGAACATTAAAATAGAAACACAGTCAACGAGTTTTCCGAATACATGTATGACCTCAACATACTGTATTTATTCAACTAATTGGGCAAATCTATGGCTAAATGTATCAAGCTTTCTCTCAGCAGACCTAGTGTTATTCATATCCTCATTAACAGAATTGTGCAAAGTCAAATGCAAGACATTCGTAATTACCCCCCATGAGCACAGATTGCAATGCATATATTCCACCCTATGTAAGGTTGTATACATCTATGCAGCCGTACCACCCCTAGCTACGTGCCTTTGATAGCGGTCATTACTCTGAATTGCCCATAGCTGTGTACGCTCGGCTTCTCAGCATTTGCAGTGAGAAAACATGCATGACCCTATCCAGAAAACACACTCCTATTTACCCAGCTTTATGGATCCTAAAAACCTTGACACTTCTGAAAAGAATATATGGACTATGGTGGCCAATCCCGGGCCATTTTTTCAATCCCGGGTATCGGGATTGAAAAATGGTCAATACCGGGATACCCTAGTTGCCCGGGATTGGTTTGTTTCTTTTGTCCCCACCCCCGTCCCGCACCGAACACATAATTTACCACCATGATACCTGGGAGGGTGGGTTGGTAACTTCCTCCAGTTCGGTGAGGTCCTTGCGGCGGGTGGTGGGTGGCTGGCTGCAAAGCGTGACCTCTGACTTCACATCATACTGCGCAGGGGGAGCCAGTAGGAGGGAGTCAGGCAGCGTCTGAGCCTCCTGAGCATGCTCAATGCTGCCCGGCATTAAAAAAACAAAGGAACGCCTGATTTCGAAATCCTCAGAATTGGAGATTCCAATCCCGGGATTGAATCCTGGACGATTTTTAGCCTAAATACTTGGATCCCACCGATCCTGGCCATATGGACAAAATGTACTGTATCATGTCCCTTTCTTAATAAGGTAATGCCAATGTTCTGCCCAGTGATTCTGCCCTTCCCATACAATTTTTAGCTGCCAACCATCAACCATTCAGAAGTTAGTTTGGTTTTATTAGCACAATAAAGTAATATATTGGATTCCATTAAGTAGTACTTCCGGAGGATTGGTCTCCACACCACAACGTCTCACTTGGAATGAGTATCACTATCATCTTAGACAGTCTTAGGGTGTGTACACACGGTGAGATATTTTCTTTTGATTTTGACTATATCGTCAAAATCGCAAGAAAAGTTAGTGCAGATCGCAAGGTGAAAGTCACCTTGCGATCCCGATTCGATCCCGATGCGCGGTCCCGCCAGGTCGGCATCGCAAGAAAAGATAGACTGTGCAGGCAAATCAATCCTTGCAAGATCGGTGTACTATCTAGTTCATCTCACATGTCAATGACATCTCACATAAGCCAAAATCTCACATAAGCCAAAATCGTAAGCACACATAGTCCATATCTCAAGAAAAGTTAGTCAATATTGGTGGTGCTGGGCTCCGGGGAGTTCAAGGGAAATCGCAAGTGAAAATCGGGCATAGCAAGGATCTCACCGTGTGTACACACCGTTAGATTGCTCTACAACTTCGTCTCATTCCATATGTGGCAAAGCTACATGATACATGGTTAGGTTCAGGCATTTACCCCATCCCACGCTTACGTTGTGAAGATGGATAAATCAACTGACTATTCCAGCAGTTCTGATTGAGTATCGCAGCTTTACAATACTGGGACTATCCCACCAAAATCCAGACAGTATGAGAATGTCCTACTCACTCTGACCTGTGTTTGCACCTTTCAGTTCCTGGTGCCGTTGCTCATGTCTTAATCTTAATTACTGCTTGGCTGGATCCCAGTATGTTGGCGCACTACTGCAAAAAGGATAACACCCATATTTAATACAATAATTAAGCCGCCTCGCTCTTCAGAATTGTCTCAGATTAAACTGACTGACAAATTACGGAGAAACGCGTTGTAAAGTTTTGAATGGGATTTGGTTTATTATATGCGTGATAAGGTATCTTATCACGCAAACTGTTAAACTATTTACAAAGCAAACTGATTATTTTTTTTTATCAGCTCAGCCACTTACTGTAGGTCTATTATGGATGTTTGTTATTCTTTGGAAATGCCACAGATTTTGAGAACTAGAGAATTAATACAATTCCATATCTATTACCTTCCTGCGGAAAATTTTGTTCTAAGATAGTCAGTTACTGAAGACTTGGGGGTGGAGTTACATTAATTATTTGGTCTATTAATTGGAGATTATATACTGGCAGAAGGTCATTAAGAAGATGGACCAAAATTACTGCCACTATATTTTCCCCGGATCTGGTTTTCATACATCTTCTGACATTCTGTCAATGCAGACATTCTGAATATACCACATCCATCTTGGGAGTTTACACAGTTTAAACTGATTTCTGACTTCCAATAAATCTACAGTATTTTATTGGCTTGCACAAAATCTCCAGCAGCTTATCAATGCACAATGCATTTTATTGGTACTGTGCTTTCCATCATGGATATATTACACCAGGCCGATTTTACTACATTTGTTTCCATGGCTTACTGTACAACATTTTCTGCATTGTGTACATTTGTATTCAGACAGCATCTTTGTGTCATAAACTTGCAAACGACAATCATTCTCTACACGTTTCGCTTTCATGTTGGCAAAAATGAAAAGTACTCAAATGATTCAAACAATGCCCCTTTCATGAAACCACTCTTCTCATTATTAAATGGAACATTTAAATTTGCAATTGTTCTCCGAAATCACTGATGTTTTTTGTGACTAGTGAGTTGCTGAACCCGTCAGTATATTTTTTATATTTTCTTCTGCACAGAGAAAAAACAAAGTAAACAAGGAACCTTTTCTTACTATTTTTGCTACAATCCTGATAGCACGGGGTGCAGCAAACCGAGCCGGCTGTTAGAGAAGAGAAATAAAACTAATATGAAACCAATGAGCTAGATCAGTGTACGTAGTGGAAGGCAGTTACAGAGCTGAGTGTTGTGCTGTCCTTCCACCTCTCCGTTTGATATACAGTCTACTAAATGTACAAAAATAGTCTTCACCCTGCAACAGTATCACAGGGAATCTTTATTTTCCCGAGTGTTCCCAGAGCGGTAAGAAATATAAATTCAGGTCCTCTGAACTTGGGACGAGGTATGTAGATTATTACAAAAATATAGCACCTCATGCCAAGTATCTGGTAACACAGAGCTCTGTCTGACATGTAGAAAGATCCATCACGTCAACATATAAATTGTAATTAATTATAATACATGTTGCCAGGGTAATTTTTCAACACTGTCGTCTACCATACTTCATCAGATTGCAATGCATGTGAAGCATGGTAGGTGGCAGTGTTGAGAATTTGCTTACCCCGGCGAAGCGCGTTGATATAATCGGCTGCACATGGCCAGTAACTGTTGGAACAAATATTTCTGATCCACAATGAACAAAAATCACGGTGAATGTTGACTCTTAATAATCATAATCATTTTATTTATATAGTGCTTATCTCCAGAAGACACTTTATAGAGGCTTAGAATTCCAGAACATACAGAAACCATAAACAGAATATATGATACTGTCTCAAATTAAAGAAAACATTTTGCAGTACAGGGTCAACATTACAGTGGGGTATTTTACCTCGGGGCTGCAGGACTGCAACTTCCCCAGTAAAATCTGCCACCCGCAGTGACTGCCTAGCAGTGGCAATGACTTCCCATTGGAAGCACTCTCTGCTAATCCCAGCCAGACAGGCAGTTCTAGGGGGAGTTGTGACAGCAGAGAGTGCGCTTAACAATCCACTCCCAATCGATTACTACAGCCCTATCTAGCAACTAGGAGCTGCAGCCGATGCAGTTCATAGAAGCCAGCCTATTTGCTAATTAAGCCCCAATCCTGGATGTTGGCACTACCTCCAACTGCCATCTGACTTAAGCCCCACCTCCCGGTGATGTCAGCTGTCAATTACTGGGAGGACAGGAAGTCGGCAGGTGATCAACCTGAAACATGATGCAGACCCTACCGGGCAAACAGGTGAGTAGCCACCACTAATCAACAATGATATATCTGCCAATGGCACAGCATGATACAGGGTCTGCCGTGCAATGCTTGAGAAATGGTAGCTTGATAGAACGACTCCTAAAAGATATTACAATCTAGCTCCTTGGTGTCCTAGAATGCGTCTGTTGCTTGACGAAGGTTTTCAAAAATGTCTTGTGGCAAATACAAAAATATTGCTCTCAGCCATTGCACTCCCATTAGTCCAAGCAGGGGTGCA
Organism: Pseudophryne corroboree; assembly: GCF_028390025.1. Taxonomy (NCBI): domain Eukaryota; kingdom Metazoa; phylum Chordata; class Amphibia; order Anura; family Myobatrachidae; genus Pseudophryne; species Pseudophryne corroboree. The sequence continues at coordinate 1,031,926,006 of NC_086445.1, forward strand.
TCATCGATGGATCTGTACTTTTTACTGGTCTCTTACTCCTCCACTGAGCAGCCGCGCAGAAACGCTTTGGTAAGCAGCACGCGTTAAATCATGGGCGAAATCTGATGACGATTTTGAACTGTAAAACCATTTAATTTGCTTAGACAGTGAAGTAATTGTTCGTCTTACAGAATAACATATTGGCGTATTTATGATAGGTGTTGGATGTGCGGTGTACACGGGGCCCCACACTGCACAGCTTGCTCCTATATAATTATACCATCTCTGCGGTCCTGCATCTGCGCTGCAGCAGCAGAAGTCACCAGGAAAATACAACAGCGCCTGTATCCCAAATATCAGAGTTCACTGCACTGCCAGAGACGGGAGAGGGGGGGGGGGGGGGGCTGCACGAAGCTTACCGCCCCTGGATAAACATAATGTACTCCAATACATGGCTAAATGGTTACAATTACGTGGTAGGTTTCTGGTCCGGCTCAGGGTCAGCGACTAATAGAGAGGGAGGAATATGTATCTCCGATAGAAGCAAGGAAAAGAAAACTGTAATTTCATAAAATTACAGAGTTCGCTATGTCAGAGAATTTCAAGGCTTTTTAGGTTCCATCAGCGCAGAGAAAATAGCAGATTATTTTCATATTACATATACGCTGCATGTACTTAGGGTCGGAGGTGGAAGATGTGCAGGCTTCCAGTGGATGTACAGGAAAATACATAACTGCAGCAATGCAAATAAATCCATTTTCCCACAAATGCCACAGGTTAAAGGGGATGCAGACTGGTGCCAAGAGTGAGACTTAATTAGCTCACAGTAATGTGCGGTCCGCAGTGTTTTATGATACACATCAGAGTTTACAAAACAGATTTCATTTGACATTATCACCGAAACGGCTTATAGGCCACATGGCGCAAACTTGAATGTCATTGGAGGTCACAAAGGTGAGACGTACTGTAATCAAGCCCGGGGACGTAAAGCTCAATAAAAAAAGGTTGAAGGTCACAACAAAAAAGGAATCTAAAAATATGCGCTATCACTATCACTACAAATCTGTGCGTACCGAGGGAGCATTAAAATGTTTGCATGGGGGACCTGATTCTGATTTGGAAGTAGAGCAAAACAAAAAAGCAAGTAATGTTGTGTCTGGGACAAGCCATGTTGCTATGCAAAGGGAACAAATACTGTTGTTTCTGTGCAGGGTAAATACTGGCAGCTTTTGCATGTAGCTCTCAAATGTTAGACAACTTTATTCTTACACTGTAACATAGAAACATAGAAACATAGAATTTGACGGCAGATAAGAACCACTTGGCCCATCTAGTCTGCCCTTTTTTTTATCCTTTAGGTAATCTCAACCCTTTTTGAACCTTAATTCTTTGTAAGGATATTCATATGCCTATCCCAAGCATGTTTAAATTGCTCTACAGTCTTAGCCTCTACCACCTCTGATGGGAGACTATTCCACTTATCCACTACCCTTTCTATGAAGTAATTTTTCCTTAAATTTCCCCTGAACCTCCCCCCCTCCAGTCTCAGTGTATGTCCTCGAGTTCTAATACTTCTCTTCCTTTGAAGAATGTTTCCCTCCTGAACTTTGTTAAGACCCTTGATATATTTGAAAGTTTCAATCATGTCTCCCCTTTCCCTTCTCTCCACCAAACTATACATGTTAAGATCTTTTAGCCTTTCCGGGTACGTTTTGTGATGTAGGCCATGCACCATTTTAGTTGCCCTTCTTTGTACACTCTCTACTGTATTTATATCCTTCTGGAGATATGGTCTCCAGAACTGGACACAGTATTCCAGATGGGGCCGCACCAATGACCTATACAGTGGCATTATCACTTCTTTTTTCCTGCTACTGATTCCTCTCCCTATGCAACCAAGCATCTGACTTGCCTTTCTCATTGCTTTGTTGCATTGCTTTCCTGCCTTCAAGTCACTTGAAATAGTGACTCCTAAATCCCTTTCCTCCTCAGTAGTTTCCATTATAGTACCCTTGATACTATATTTAGCCTTTGGGTTTTTGAGACCCAAGTGCATGATTTTGCATTTTTTAGCATTAAACTGTAGTTGCCACGTTCTTGACCATTTCTCAAGCCTAACTAGGTCATCAATCATTTGTTTTACCCCTCCCGGTGTGTCTACCCTGTTGCATATCTTTGTACCATCTGCAAAAAGGCATACCTTCCCTTCAATACCATCTGCAATGTCACCAACAAAGATATTAAAGAGAACTGGACCAAATACAGATCCCTGGGGTACTCCACTGGTAACATTTCCCTCCATAGATTGCACTCCATTAACTACAACTGTCTGTTTCCTATCCTACAACCAGGTTCTTATCCATTTAACTGTTTTATAATCCACCCCCACGCTTTCAAGTTTATTTAGCAGTCTGCGATGTGGGACAGTGTCAATTGCCTTACTAAAGTCTAGATATGCTACATCTACAGCCCCCCCTTGATCTATTATTTTCGTCACAGAGTCAAAAAAGTCAATAAGATTTGTTTGGCGTGATCTCCCACCAGTAAATCCATGCTGTTTTGGATCCTGAAAGTGGTTTGATTTAAGATATTCCACAACTCTTTATTTTAATAGTTTTTCCATTACTTTCCCCACTACTGATGTAAGGCTTACTGGTCTGTAGTTACTTGCTTCTTCCTTACTTCCACTTTTGTGCAGTGGAACTACATTTGCTCTTTTCCAGTCCTCTGGAATGACACCTGTATTTAGTGACTGGTTAAATAATTCTGTTAACGGTGTAACCAGCACATCTTTTAGCTCTTTGAGTATCCTTGGGTGTATCCCATCTGGTCCCATTGATTTATCCACTTTTAGTTGTGAAAGTTCTGTTAGGACCTTCTCCTCTGTAAATGTACTTTCATCTACCTTATTTTTATGAATGTCCTTGCAACTTAACTGTGGCCCTATCCCTTCTTCTGTAGTAAATACTGAGCAAAAATAATTATTTAGGTGATCTGCTATTGCCTTGTCTCCCTCCACCAAATTCTCACTCTCTGTCTTAAGTCTTATTATTCCTCCATTTGATTTTCTCCTTTCACTTATATACTTAAAAAAAGTTTTGCCCCCTTTATCTACTGACTGGCCCATTTTTTCCTCAGCTTCTGCCTTTGCACGTCTGATCACTTTCTTAGCATCCTTCCGTCTGTCAAGATACACCTCTTTGTCATTTTTATTTTGAGTCTGTTTGTATTTCCTAAAAGCCATCTTTTTTGCCTTTACACTAGTTGATACTTCTTTTGTGAACCACACTGGCTTCCTTTTCCTGGTGCTTTTCCTAACCCTTTTGATACAAAGATCAGTTGCACTTAGTATTGCACTTTTCAGTTTTTCCCACCTCTCCTGCACTCCTTCCAAGTTCCACCAGTCCGCCAATGAATCACTTAAATATCTCCCCATTTTTGCAAAATCAGCATTTTTAAAATCCAACACCTTTGTTTTTGTGTGACAGGAGTTGGATCCTGTCTTTATACTAAACCATACTGCTTGATGATCACTGGATCCCAGGTGCTCACCCACATATATGTCGGATATCCTATCACCATTTGTAAGAATTAAATCTTATATTGAATCTTTGCGAGTGGGCTCCTTCACCAATTGCTTGAGAGATGCTCCCTGTAAGGAATGTAGAAATGTGCCACTTGTAGCTGAATTTGCAAAAGACCCCTCCCAATTTACATCAGGTAAATTAAAGTCCCCCATGATTATGACTTCTCCCTTTAAAGCCATTTTAGTGATGTCCAACAATAGGTTTCTGTCCAAATCCTGCCCCTGGCCTGGTGGTCTATAGATCACCCCAATGCGAATAACATCCTTCTCCCGGTTTCTATGGTGACCCAAAGGGCCTCAGTTTTGTCTTCAATATTTTGTATTAAAGTAGCATTTATGCTTTTTTTCACATACATTGCTACCCCTCCTCCTATTCTTCCTATTCTATCCTTCCTAAATAAATTGTATCCTGGTATAGCTATGTCCCAGTCATGATTTTCATTGCACCATGACTCTGTAATTGCCACAAAATCCAGGTTATCCCTTGTCATTATCGCAATTAGCTCTGGAATCTTGTCTCCTAAGCGCCTAGCATTTGCACACATAGCTTTAAGATTTTTGTCTGTGCATTTGTTATTAGTAGCCATGTCCAGACTGTACAAAATAAATGACCTGTAATTTAGATTTCAGCTTGGACACACCCCACACAAATCTAATTCTCTCTGCACATGTTACATCTGCCCAACCTGCAGTGAAAAATGGGTTTGCCCAATTGCTTACATTTCTGGTTTGCTAACAAATCTGAATAAGGCCCTTTAGGTGTTATCATTGCCCTGTTGCTTGCTTTTTTGCTTTACTTCCAAATCAGAATAATGAATACATCTCAAGTGGTCTCAACATTTCTAGCAAGTAAAGGCTTTACTGGTGCCTCTAAACTGTATAACAATTAGAAAAAGTATTTAGGGAAACCGGTTTTGATGTGCCCATAAATGTTATGCAATTTTGATTGCATTTGTACAGAAATATTTAATTGTAAGAGTGTCATGCAATCGAATCTAACCAAATCGCACAATCATATTGTGTGCAATTCAGATTGGATAAATTGCTCCCTATGTGCTGTGCTACTACATAGAGTATCCTCCTACCTACCCACCTGCTAAGACCAAAAGTGTAAAAACTTTAGCAATTTTGCTCAGACGCATTGAGACATCTGCGGAACCCCGTGGGCTATGCGTAAGCACAGGTGGCGTAGTCTCACCCCCTCCAAAACAAAGCATGTAAAATACTCGCTGGACATCCATCAAGCTGCTCCAACAGGCCCGCCTTTGGCTGATTTATGAATTGTGCACTTTTGCCCCAATATGTTTCATTTGTGATCATTGTGTCGAGGCAATCTGGTGACAGTCTCTTGCAGGGATATGGGTTCTGATAAAAGCCTGTCCTGATATCTGACTTTACTTTTGGGCTTGACCTCTCTAATGTGCATGTTCCCTCCCTGACAACAAATGTGATGGCGTTAGCTAACAGGGCTTGGTGGATAATAAAGTACTGTATCTCAGCCTCAATAGAAAGACATGGGGACAGCCACTGTGGTCAATAAGAGGGGAACTACAGCTGTTCCTCCTATAGCCCCAGTATGATAAATTGCAGCAATCCCCGACATTTTCTGAGTATTAACCACAATTCTGAGTTTGATAAATAGCCATTGTCGCCAGCCTCCTGTAACTATTAATTGAATATGTATTTGTGTTGTGATTCCTGCTTCTGTCGTCAGACACCAGGAGATACAGTGTCGGCGCTCTCTGTACATTGCACAGGATACAGCCCTGATATACAGCACACTGCAGCGTGTAATAATCATTGCCTAATTACTCCTGCAGCTTCCGAGTCACACTGCAGCCAATCTGCGCTCTTCTAAATGATGTTTTCTGGTTCCATTCCAAGCACTTGTTACTGGAGTGTACCTCAGCGAATACCCCTATATGCGGACCGGTATTCCTTAATTGGTTTGAGGCTGATGAAGTAGATAGGGAATACTTGCTAATTACACTCAGCTATTATTTTCTGTATATACATATATTGCGTTGTGATGAGAGCTGCACCATGTGAAGCAGGCAAAGCTAAACCAGATTACAGCCCAGTTTAACCTGTAATTGTTAGCAAAATAAAGGCTCAGAATGGGCTCTATTTAATAGGCACAAGAAGTTTTACTGACGTCTAGTCATTACCTGACAGTCCCGCCGCGCTCAGCTCAGGATTTCATCATTTATCATGCACAATCACAGCGCTCTGTATTGTATTCTGTGATTATTTAAGAAGATAAATTCAGTTTCCTTCATTGATGCTCCCTGAGTTACAATTAATTCTATTTTAGGAGTTTTGCAAACCGTAAAATAAAGATATATACAGTGCAAAAACAAAATATATTCTGAATGACTGTAGCATCTTGACAGGCCAACAGTTTTCTGTTCCACAGCCAAAATGGGTGTGGCACTGCAAAATGGGTGTGGTTACTGTGAGAAGGGATGTGGCGTTTTTCGTTTCCAAAACTTGACTTATTCCTATGATGCCGTTGTCTGTGCAGGGCACATTCCATACCAAATTTAAGCTCTTGGGGGGTCATTCCGAGTTGTTCGCTCGCAAGCTGCTTTTAGCAGCTTTGCACACGCTAAGCCGCCGCCTACTGGGAGTGAATCTTAGCTTATCAAAATTGCGAACGAAAGATTAGCAGAATTGCGAATAGACACTTCTTAGCAGTTTCTGAGTAGCTTCAGACTTACTCGGCATCTGCGATCAGTTCAGCGCTTGTCGTTCCTGGTTTGACGTCACAAACACACCCAGCGTTCGCCCAGACACTCCTCCGTTTCTCCAGCCACTCCCGCGTTTTTCCCAGAAACGGCAGCGTTTTTTCACACACACCCATAAAACGGTCAGTTTCCGCCCAGAAACACCCACTTCCTGTCAATCACACTCCGATCAGCAGAACGAAGAAAAAACCTTGTAATGCCGTGAGTAAAATACCTAACTGCATAGCAAATTTACTTGGCGCAGTCGCACTGCGGACATTGCGCATGCGCATTAGCGACTAATCGCTCCGTTGCGAGAAAAAAATAACGAGCGAACAACTCGGAATGACCCCCTAGGTCCATAGATTTGCAGAATTATATTGGAGTTGTAATTGGTTGCTTCGTTTCAGAGTTATGTGGCAAACATCTGCCTGCCATTACCAAAGCATCGCCAATGTGCTCTGGAATATGTGACAGTTGGTGAACTCTTCCTGTGCACTTGCTGGGTGACCTGAAACATGGGACCTGCTCAGTGGTCTGGAAACTGTGACAGTTATTTGCAGCCACCCACTATACAGGGATTTTTCGATTCCTAAGGGGATGAAAAGGGGTAGAATGTTCTGCCCAGAAAACCTTTGCCCGGTTGAAAACAGGGCACATCAGCCGGTGGTATTAATTGTTGATTCCTGTCTGCCCATGAGTGACCAGTTTTCACATGGGTGGGATTAGAATAACCTGTTGCATTAGAATGTTAGCATCAGCAGCACAGAGTATTTTAGGAGATATGTGTGCAGCTAGTGGGGGAGGCAGTGTCCTGTCCAGTCATATGAGTGGAGAAAGGGGATACAACTGCCTGTGACACATCCTGAAAATGGCGTCAGCTGCATTGCTCTTGTGGAGGAGAGAGATTATTTAAATCCTCTCTGGCACCCTGCGTCCACTGATGTGTCCATTTTCTCAAGATGGCGCCCGTGACCGTAACAGCTATTTAGTAAATAACAAAGAAAACTCTTTTTTGCTGTGAGTGCGGAAATAAGGAATCATAATGAATTTATATTATTAATAGTGTCCTAAATGCTCTTATACAGTGCACTAGCTTTCTTACATTTTATCCACCCGTCCCAGTGCATATGGGTGAGCGGCCCCTGAAAGCATCAGTTATACTTATCTGCTCCCCCCTTATTATGTATATTGGGGCACATATGCAGTTAGACCTCACGGAGAAGCCTGGTGTTCTCAGTGCTACAGACAGCCTGATTGGCGGCGACTATCAGAACGCAGGACTGCAAAGATTGCAGCCCAGCGATCAGGTCTGAATCACTCACTTTGTCAATACATCACTACAGGATATTCTATAATACGACCTGGTCCCAGGAACAGAGGCGGGGGAGCAGCAGAGGCGAGCCAATCGAAGCGCTAGCTCCAGGACACCCACAGACGAATTGGCTTCACGCTTGAAAAGAGCAACATTACTTGACAGCATAGCCAGGGGAAAAAGATTGTTTTCTTATTGGTTTCCTCCACAGTCATGTCCACTAGCCTGTGATTGAGGGGAGGGGTACTAATTACCATGGACCTAAGTGTGCCGAGTGGGGGGAGGGTACTGATTACAGCATGCAGTATTTTTCAGGTCCATTTTTTAAAGGGGGTATGGCCATACCTCTTGGGGTTGGCCACACCCACCAGTACCTGGGCCCCGTTGATCTCTGTACTGCCCTGTGGTATCCAGAAAGACAGTGGCAGCCTGCACAATCTGAGATCCGAGTACACACAATGGTTTAAATTTACTAAGATGGGCGTTCTAAGATGGAATGTTGCCCATAGCAACCAATCAGACAGATTCCAGGTATTATCTTCTAGAAGGCGCTAGATAAATGAGAAGTAGACTCTGATTGGTTGCTATGGGCAACATCCCATCTTAAATAAAACTCCCATCTTAGTAAATTTACCCCAACTACTTTAGGCCAAATATAACAGGGTTCGAGTTTGATAAAGTAACAATTTTTGGGGCAATTTTATATTTAAAGCTTCAGTTTGCTTTTGCCTGTTAAAGAATCCCTGTTTCACATCCAGAGGAAAATTGCAGAAAAATCTGCACTTAATCAAACTTGGACACCATTATACATAATATTATTATTATTATTATTATTATTATTATTATTATTATTATTAACAGTTTCTTATATAGCGCAGCATATTCCGTGGCGCTTTACAATTAGAACAACAGTAATAGAACAAAACTAGGCAAAAACAGACAGACACAGAGGTTGGATGGCCCTGCTCGCAAGCTTACAATCTATAGGGAAATAGGCATTGATACACAAGGATAGATGCTACCTATTGCACAATGGTCCACCAGATTGCTTGGTTCTTAATGGGTTGTATGATATGATCACCCTGCAATGTTGGAAGACAAAATGTGAGGTTATGTGGACTGTACAGAGAGGATGTAATTAGATAGGGAAGCACTGAAGGTTATGTGGGTGGGTCTGGAATTTGATAGGCTTGTCTGAAGAGGTGAGTTTTCAGGGAACTTTTAAAAGTTTGGAGACTAGAGGTGAGTCTTCTTGTGCGTGTGAGGGCATTCCACAGAGTGGGTGAAGCCCAGATAAAGTCCTGTAATTTTGAGTGGGAACAAGTGATGCGTGTGGATGAGAGACGCAGATCTTGTGCAGAGCTGAGAGGTCGGGTAGGGAGATATTTTGAGGTGAGTGAAGAGATGTATGTTGGTGCAGGTTGATTAATAGCCTTGTATGTAAGTAACAGTATTTTATATTGAATGCGGTAGAATACAGGAAGCCAATGGAGGGAAGATTAGCCTCGCAGCTGCATTCAGAATGGATTGTAGTGGTGAGAGCCTATGTTTGGGAAGACCGGTCAGGAGACTATTACAATAATCAATGCGGGAGATGATGAGTGCATGGATTAGAGTTTTTGCAGTGTCTTGTGTAAGATAAGGGTGTATTTTGGATATGTTTTTTAGATGCATGTAACATGATTTGGAGACAGATTGAATATGGGGAACAAAGGACAGATCACAGTCAAGGATGACACCTAGGCAGCGAGCTTGTGGGGTAGGGTGGATAGTCGCATTGTCAACAGTTATGGAGATATCATCAGGTTGGTAACTACTCTTGGCTGGCGGGAAAATAATTAATTCTGTTATGGAAATGTTGAGTTTGAGGTGGCGAGATGACATCCAAGATGAAATGGCAGACAGGCATCCAGTGACACGAGCCAATACAGATGGTGATAAATCTGGGGAGGATAGGTAGATTTGAGTATCATCAGCGTACAAATGATACTGAAATCTGAAGGAGCTGATTAGTTTACCAAGAACTGAGGTATAGATAGAGAAAAGCAGAGGACCCAAGACTGAGCCTCGCGGTACTCCAACTGAAAGAGGTAGCGAAGAGGAGGTAGATTCAGAGAAGTGAACACTGAAACAGCGATTAGATAGGTAGGATGAGAACCAAGAAAGGGCTGTGTCCTGAAGACCTAGGGATTGTAGTGTTTGTATGAGGAGAGAGTGGTCAACAGTGTCAAAAGCAGCAGAGAGATCTAGAAGAATAAGTAGTGAGTAATGGCCTTTCGATCTAGCAGTGACCAGATCATTCACTATTTTGGTCAGTGCCGTCTCTGTGGAGTGTTGGGCACGAAATCCTGACTGAAGTGGGTCCAATAAATTGTGGGAGTTAAGAAAGTGTGTAAGGCGAGTGTAGGCAAGTCTCTCAAGTAGCTTGAAGAGACATGAGAGCTGAGAGATGGGACGGTAGTTAGAGAGTGTGTTTGGGTCAGAATTGTGTTTTTTCAGAATGGGAGTAATCACTGCATGCTTAAACAGAGAAGGAAAGATACCAGTAGAAAGTGAGAGATTACATATTTTAGTTAAGGTTGGGATAAGCACAGAAGCCAAAGTTTTACTGACTTGTGAAGGTATAGAATCAAGAGGAGAGGTAGTGGAGTAGGAGGATGGGAAGAGTGTTGATACTTCATCTTCACTTGTTGGCTCAAATGAAGAGAAAGTGCCAGAGGGTTCAGGTAGGGAATTGAGCAGGTCACTGGCTGAGTTAGAGCATACCATTTCATCTCGGATTTTATCAATCTTATTTTACATGTGACCCATAAACTCCGTTATACAATAGCGCAGCGCATAAACCAACTGCCTTTTCCTCACCACTCACCCAGCAAGGGAAAAAAAACATCCATTAAAAATGAAAAAGACATAAAGACGTGTTGTAACCCTCAACCTCTTAATGCAAAATCAATTGCTCTCTTACTTGTGCTGTAAAAAAAAAAATTTTTAGGTGCTAACGACATTAGCAGTTTCTGCTTTTCTGCAAATTAACGAGCAAAACCTCCCTTTACAGTTGCTAATGACACGGTTGCATAAAATGATGTGAAACACATAAACACACGCCGTCCTGGAAAATTAATTATCAGTCTGTATTCAGGCAAAAAAGCAATCACGCATACTTCTGTTTTATTTTACGTACAAAATGTTCTTATGGAAATACTACCCTACAGGGCTAATGGCGGAGGGCGCAAATTACCCAGATCAACCTCCTCTTCCCCTTCTGCACTTACCTAGTTATTTAATTACTTGACGATAATAGTTGAACCAGCCATAGCAAGCGTTTGGAACATTTGGATATTAACGTTTTTTTTATTTAATTCATTTGAAGTATATAATATATATGTTCTAAATATAGTCTCTAGTACTGGGGAGGAAACCTATTTGTCTCCAGAAAAGCCTGAATTCTTTGTGCCTTGTATTCTACAAGGTGCTGGAAACTTTTCTTACAGAGGTGCTGTACTGTACTGAGATCTGGTGACTGTACCAACCGTTGGTGTACACTGACCTCATCATCAAATACGTGGAACCAGCGTGAGGTGATGTACACTGTGGGACGTAACGTGTTAACCTACTGTGGCCTTAAAAGGATGCGCACATGAACTAGCAGATTGACTAAATCTTGGAGAGTGATAAATTGGAGAGAGATAAAGGGATCTATTTACTAAGCCTTGGAGAGATAAAGAGGACAGAGATAAAGTACCAGCCAATCAGCTCCTAACTGTCACAGGCTGTGTTTGAAAAGTGACAGTTAGGAGCTAATTGGCTGGCACTTTATTTCCATCTACTTTATCTCTCTCCAAGGCTTAGTAAATTGTCCCCAAAGTACCAACAAACCAGCTCTTAAAACTGTCATTTTTCAAACACAGCCTGTAACATGGCAGGAGCTGATTGGCTGGTAGTACTTTATCTCTCCCCACTTTATCTTTCTCCAAGGCTTAGTAAATAGAATGTTTTCCACTCAACTGTCCAGTGTTTGTGACATGTCCCCATTGGATCAGAGATTCTCTTCTGCATACCACTGATGGTTGTCTGAGTTATCCTTGTCTTCTGGTCTTCACATTCTTCTACTATGGCCTCTCTTGTTAACGAAGCCCACACGGCCTCCACTCATTGGATGTCTTTTCGTTTTGCCTCCCATCCTCTGTAAGCTCTAGAGAACGTTTAGCATGAAAATCCCAGGAGATCAGCAGTTCCTGAGACGTTCCAGTCACCCCATCTATCAGCGAAAATCATTTCATTGTCAAAGTCACTTAGTTTACATTACATTTCCATTCTAGTGTTTAGGTCTGAGCAACAGCTGAACCTCTTGACCAATATCAATGAGTTGCTGTTAGTTGAACATGCTTAAATAAACAATGGGGTGTACCCAATAATGCGCATGCGCGTCGTACGGGTACACAGCAGATCGTTGCTGAGCGATGGATTTATCGAAAAATCTATTCGCACGGGCAATCTCAAGGAGACTGACAGAAAGAGGACGTTTGTGGGTGGCAACTGACGATTTTCTGGGAGTGTTTGGGAAAACGCAGGCGTGTCCAAGCGTTTGCAGGGCGGGTGTCTGACGTCAGTTCCAGGACCAAAAAGACTGAAGTGATCGCAAGGGCTGAGTAAGTTCAGACCTACTCAGAAACTGCACAAAATGTTTTTGCAGAGCTCGGCTGCACAGGCGTTCGCACTCTTGCAAAGCGAAAATACACTCCCCTGTGGGCGGCAACTATGTGTTTGCACGGCTGCTAAAAGTAGCTAGCAAGCGATCAATTCGAAATGAGGGTCAAAGGGGGTCATTCCGAGTTGATCGCTCGCTAGCAACTTTTTGCTGTGCTGCGTTTAGATAGTCGCCGCCTATGGGGGAGTGTATTTTCGCTTTGCAAGTATGCGAACGCTTTTGCAGCCGATGGCACTAAAAAGTTTTTCGTAGTTTCTGAGTAGCTCTGGACTTAGCCGCTGCGATCACTTCAGTCTTTTTGTTCCTGGAATTGACGTCAGACACCCGCCCTGCAAACGCTTGGACACGCCTGCGTTTTTTCCAAACACTCCCAGAAAACGGTCAGTTGACACCCACAAACTCCCTCTTCCTGTCAATCTCCTTGGGATTGGCTGTGCGAATGGATTCTTCGTTAAATCCATCGCCCAGCACCGATCCTCTTTGTACCCGTACGAGGCGCCTGCGCATTGAGGTGCATACGCATGTGCAGTTTTGCCGAGATTTAACCTGATCGCAGCGCTGCAAAAAGTTGCTAGCGAACGATCAACTTGGAATGACCCCCAATGAGTGTATACGTATTTTATTACTTAAAGGGGATTAAAGAGAATCTCCTTCTAATTTATGTTAACACAGTGGTCTTATCCGTCCGATGTTAGAACGAAGACAGAAAGGTGACAGAATTCACAAGGTCTGTATTTCAACAATAAGGCAGTGGAAAGATTCTTGTTCCTTGGATGATAAAGAGGATTCACATACATTTTTATGAATTTCCCCAATACCTTATTGTTGAAATACAGACCTTCAGAATGCTGCCAGCTTCCCTTCTTATAACAGATGTATCTGACCATTGTATCACCAGAAACTATACGCCGATTCACTTTAATTCTTCAGTCTCCGGGGGTCATTCCGAGTTGGTCGCTCGGTAATTTTTTTCGCATCGCAGCGATTTTCCGCTTAGTGCGCATGCGCAATGTTCGCACTGCGACTGCGCCAAGTAAATTTGCTATACAGTTAGGTATTTTACTCACGGCTTTTTCTTCGTTCAGGCGATTGGAGTGTGATTGACAGGAAGTGGGTGTTTCTGGGTGGAAACAGGCCGTTTTATGGGCGTGTGGGAAAAAACGCTACCGTTTCTGGGAAAAACGCGGGAGTGGCTGGAGAAACGGAGGAGTGTCTGGCCGAACGCAGGGTGTGTTTATGACGTCAAACCAGGAACGACAAGCACTGAACTGATCGCAGATGCCGAGTAAGGTTGAAGTTACTCAGAAACTGCTAAGAGGTGTGTAATCGCAATTTTGAGAATCTTTCGTTCGCAATTTTACTATGCTAAGATTCACTCCCAGTAGGCGGCGGCTTAGCGTGTGTAAAGCTGCTAAAAGCAGCTTGCGAGCGAACAACTCGGAATGACCCCCTCCATCTTTTCTGAATGAATACATTGTATCTAGTAGACAAACAACCCTATATTAACCTCATCTTCCCAAGGCGTTAAACTGTGTAAAATAATGTGAATTTATTATCTCCAAATGGAATAGCTATAAATATATTTTATGTAGCTAATCAAATTAATGTGATCGCTGTGCGGTATCAGAAAAAGCCATAGATATTGTACAGTATGAATACATTACAAGCAAAATTAAATAAATGTACATAATAATAAATAATAATGATAATAATTATAATAATGGTACCAGGGCTGTTTTAGCTAACCGCGTCGCTGGCACATATGCCAAGTTATTCTGCGAGCGTGGCAGGCTATAACCTCCGGTGCATTATTTTTTTTTAGGATGCTGTGTTTAAAATTAACTTGTTGGCCCATTAAAATAAATGGAGTCCAGTTCCTATTCATTTCAACGGTTGATAAATCAGGAAAGACAAAACACACATTAATATCTTGGCAGCGGCAGCTCGTTTCCCAGCGCTGAGACAAATAGTGTGTGAGGCTAAGACTCGGCTATGTGGCAGGGTGCGGATGCAATGTCAGCTTGCATCAAACGGAGGCGGCTTTTAGCACCCAAATGTGGAGTAATTGGCATTGGGAATCCGGAGACTCTTTAAGGGCAAATAAATATGAAATTAGAGATGAGCGATTATGAAAAGACATCAAGTGGCATTAACAGAGCTGTGTAAAAGTGCCCACGTCCTGACAATAACAAGTTACTACTATATTTCAAAACACCACTCCTGTATACCACAACAGGGTTGGACTGGCCCACAGGGATACAGGGGAAACCACCGGTGGGCCCTACTGCCTGGGGGCCCACCCCCTCCTCCAGGGATCAGGTTTCAGACTGTGCTGTTACTAATCTAGTACATTATCATGCATGCACTACAGTATTTACTGTATATATTTATCTAGGGGACCAACACTTGCAAAATGGTTAGGCAAACGAATGTGGTGGCTAGGCACACCCACTCTAGACACTGGCCACACCCCTAAACTTGGGCCCCTACCACAGTATTCCCTCGGTGCGCCCAACATGCCCCAGTCCGATACTGTACCACAAGGTACAGTCTCAAGGGAGGGGGGGGGGGGGGGTATATTAGATTGTGCATACCTCCCAACATGACCCATTCCATGAGCAACAAAATTCTCAGCTCCTGCACTTCTCTCTTAATATATGACTAGGTGCTTCATCGCGCCCTACGGGCGCTCTTCACACCGTCGGAAGGGGCTACGCCCCCTTAACCCCTGCACGCCTTTCTGGGGTTCAATATATGGAGTATTACCTGCATTCCTAGTTTTGTTAGTGTTTGAATATTGCACAATGATAGGGTGTCCGATGGTGAAGGGGGCGTAGTCCCTTGCAACAGGAAGGGGTTTGGGGAGTGGGGACCGCGGATGGGGGAGGGGGTATGAAGGCGCTGTGGGTGGGGTAGGAGCAGGGGTCTCGCAGGTGGGGATGGCAGCTGCAGGGCTGTTGCGGATGGAGGAGGGGTTCCGAAGGCGCTGCAGATGGGGAAGGGGTGGGTGCGGGTGTGCAGTGGATGGGGGAGGTGTCCAGGGGGCGCGGTGGGTGGGGGAGGGGTGGATGCGGGGGTAACGTGGGTGGGGGAGTGGCGGGTGCGGTGCTGTTGCGAATGGTGTAGGCGATGCGGATTGGGAAGGGCCTGCTGCGTGGGTGGGGTAGGGGATCCAAAGGTGCAGCGGGCGGGGGAGAGCCAGATGCGGGGTGTGGCGGATGGGGGAGGGGCTGCTGCAGATGGGGGAGGGGTTTGTAAGACACTGCGGGTGGGGTAGGGGGTCCGAAGGCGCAGTGGGTGGGGGTGCCACGGGTGGTGGAGGGGCAGGTGCGGGGGTTTGCGAAGGATGGGGAGGGGTCCAGGGGCGCTGCAGGTGGTGGAGGGGCAGATATCAGTGCACATAGTCTCTGTGGTAGTTAGTGAGGGTTGGTGATGGGGTGAGAGGGGTGAAGGCCAGTACACAGACAGGCAGAGAGCAGGATGAGGGTGACAGGGCATAGTGACGGGGAGTACTTAGCAGATATAGGGGTGGGCTACAGGTGTGATGTCACAGTGTGTGTACCTTTGCTGTCATGTGTGAGGTATGTGAGGTATATGTGAGGTATGTGTGAGGTATGTGTGAGGTAAGGATGTGCGGGTCGTGGTGGCCACTAACCTCCAGGCTGCTGCTGTGAGATGGTGACTGCAGAGGCAGGGAGCTCAGACCCAGCAGCAATGGGTCGTGGTCAGCAGTCCTTCCTGGCCCCGTTCCACCGCACACTGTCCGCCCCGTCTGACGGGCGTCATTCCTCCATCCTGCCTGGCAGCGTCAGCTGCTGTGATCGCGGAGCATAGGTAAGCGTCCGGAGCCCTGTGGGCGGGCAGGCATGGTGTTTCCCTAAAGAGGTGCGGCGCGCGTCCTTAGGCTGCAGACGGAGGGAGCTCCGGCCCAGCAGCAATGTTGATTAGTGCGTGTCCCGTCCTGGCGCTGTCCCGCTGCACATGCTCCGCACCGCTTGCCGCTGAGCATGGCAGCCCTTGTGTGTATGCTGCAGATGCTGATCTAGCGGTGCCTGAGCTAGCGCCCTCTCCCTGGGGTGTGGGTGTCAGGCGGCAGGTATGGTGTGTAGGTGGGAGAGGAGCTGCGGGCGGCGACTCGCTGCCTGCAAGTACCCTCCATATCAGCGCTGTTCCCCTCCCTGCAGATAGTGTCAGTGGCCGTGGTGTACTTTTGCTACTGGTGGCCTGTGCCGGTGCTAGGGTGTTCGGCGCCCCCCTGCAAACTATGAATTTTGCGCCCTCCCATATTCCTTTGTTGTGCATTGGGAAAAGTGGTGTGGTCTCACAACTAAGGGGCATGGCCACACAATAGTACCCCCATTTAAAATTATGCCACAATGTAGCACAATCTTATTCATCTTATACGTAATGCCCCACCCGTAGTAGTAGCGTCCTTATACGTAATGCCCCACCCGTAGTAGTAGCGTCCATATACGTAATGCCCCCCCAATAGTAGTAGTGTCCTTATACATAATGCCCCCCCAGTAGTAGTAGCAGTTATATGTAATGCTCCACAACAGTAATAGTAGCGTCCTTATACGTAATGCCCCACCCGTAGTAGTAGCGTCCTTATACATAATGCCCCCCAGTAGTAGTAGCGTCCTAATACATAATGCCCCCCCAATAATAGTAGTGTCCTTATACGTAATGCCCCCCAGTAGTAGTAGCAGTTATATGTAATGACTCCCAACAGTAATAGTAGCATCCTTATACGTAATGCCCCACCCGTAGTAGTAGCGTCCTTATATGTAATGCCCCCAGTATTAGTAGCCTCCTTATACGTAATGTCCCCCTATAGTAGTAGCGTCCTTATACGTAATGCCCCCCCATAGTAGTAGCGTCCTTATACGTAATGCCCCCCCCATAGTAGTAGCGTTCTTATACGTAATGCCCCCCTATAGTAGTAGCGTCCTTATACGTAATGCCCCCCCTATATTAGTAGCGTCCTTGCATGTAATGGCCCCCCCAGCAGTGGCGTCCATAAAGTGCGCACACACAGACATACCTCACACACACACACAATTCACACATATATACAAACACACACACCCCACCATATATACACACACACACACACACACACACACACACACACTATATACACACACACACACACACACCCACTATATACACACACACACACACACATTTCTCTCTCACCCTCCACTTACCAAGTCTGGCTGGCCGTCACTGCAATGCTGATTCCACCACTGTTCAGCTGTCTGGTCCCGTGTAGCTCTGCCCCTCTATTCCGTGTAGCTTCTCCCCTTCGTGACGCCGTAGCTCCGCCCCCTTTTCGGGACCCGCACTGCACAGCACACAGCCCGCTGTCACAGGTGATTGGGGGGGGGGGGGGAGGACAGGCACAGCAGCCGGCAGCTAGTGGCCATCCTCACCTCCTATACTGTAAGGTAGGGTCTTGCACCTGACTGCTGCTGGCGCTGGGTATGGGGTAGCTCCCTGCAGCAGATGCAGTTGACTCCGCCCAGCTCTGTGACTCCGCCCAGCGTTACGAGCACAGAGTCACAGATTAAGGCAAATATATAGGAGATTGGCATCACCTGGTTTGAACTTTTTAATTGATAAGAAAGGTATTTCCACACAGAAAGTTCGGAAAGCTCCATTGGTAGGTCATGAAACCTGATACCCCTGTGTCTCTGCCTGCACTGCATACTGGCCCTCATTCCGAGTTGTTCGCTCGTTATTTTTTTCGCTACGGAGCGTATAGTCGCAAACTGCGCATGCGCAATGTTCGCAGTGCGCCTGCGCCAAGTAAAATAGCACAAAAGTTTGGTATTTTACTCACGGCCTAACGAAGATTTTTCATCGTTCTGGTGATCGGAGTGTGATTGACAGGAAGTGGCCGTTTTATGGGAGTGTGCGGAAAAATGCTGGCGTTTCTGGGAAAAACGTGGGAGTGTCTGAAGAAATGGGGGAGTGTCTGGGCGAACGCTGGGTGTGTTTGTGACGTCAAACCAGGAACGAAACTGACTGAACTGATTGCAGTGTAGGAGTGAGTCTCGAGCTACTCAGAAACTGCTAAGAAGTTTCTATTCGCAATTCTGCTAATCTTTCGATCGCAATTCTGCTAAGCTAAGATACACTCCCAGAGAGCGGCGGTTTAGCGTGTGCAATGCTGCTAAAAGCAGCTAGCGAGCGAACAACTCGGAATGAGGGCCACTGTCCTTCTCACATTCTGGCTGCTTTGTTCTGCTGCTACACAAGAGGGAGAGCTAGTGATGTAATGGGCCCTACACATTGAGCGATCCACCGCCGAGCTGCCCAACGGCGGATACGGCCAACAGGCGACCCGGCGGCGGGGGGCAGTGATGGGGGGATTAAAGTTTCTTCACTCCCCCGTCACCCAGCTTCATAGAAGTGCAGGCAAATATGGACGAGATCATCCATATTGGCCTGCAGGCGACGGGGCACCAGCGATGAACGAGCGCGGGGCCGCGCATCGTTCATCGCTTGTGCCTCTACACTGAAAGATATGAACGGTATCTTGTTCATTAATGAACGAGATCGTTCATGTCTTTCATTACTATCGCGCAGTGTGTAGGGCCCTTAAATGTGCTCCAGCCGGGGGGCCCCCTGACAGATGGGGGCAAGAGGTACAGTATACACTGCGCCCCTCCCTTAATATGGGTATGGTATGTACAGTAAACATGAAAGTCGCTGAGAAAAAACACTTTCCACCCTTTGCAAATGACAATATAACAGAAATGAAGGCTGTTTCCTGCGCTGAAACTTGTATTTGCTTAAAGGGCAGAGGGAGCGGAAAAAACAAAACTGGGATTTTATTGTAAACTTCAATAGTGCTCCAGGGGGCTTATCAACCAATTAACGGGACATGGCCCAGCTAATTATAATTTCTTATAGCCGCACATCACAGCAATAAAAAAATTAGGGTTGGCGCCACAGCTGACTTTGAGGAGCTGCTTAATATTTGCAAGTAGCCCCCAAAAACATCTGTTTTCAGGGGAATATCTTGCAATTTGTTTTCGATAAATAGGCCCAAATAGGCAGAACAGTACATCGAACGACCCCACAGCAAACTGGGGTACAATCCATAGCCAGACCTGACCTTTTTGCAGAACTTATTTCCACCAATGTACCCTTCAGTAGACACAACCCTTTGCATCTCGCGCCAGGAGTGCGCAGTGGTGACTGTGCCAGGAACGCGCTGCAGGAATAGCGATGAGGAGGAATATATATGTAAATGAAATGGCACAATATTGTCTTACTGTCAGATGAGCCTCTTTTCACATGTGTGCCGGCAGCCCGGAAAATGGAAAGAAAGATGTTTTTTGTTTACCGTGTTATTAAAGATTTATGAAAAACATCCATTTCCGATGCCTCGCTAAGTTTGGATCGCTACAATTAATATTTGTTATTTACATATTTATCCGCCTCTAATCTCCCTGGCGGTTTATAAATACTGCAGGAACTCAGTCAATATTACCCAACGTGTTTAACTTAATCCAGGCAAATGTGAGGCATTTGTCGTATTTGTTCAACGCTGCTGTTAGCAGGACACGGTGCTGAGAGGATATTACACGTGCTGTTGGACGCTGAGGGTGGCGTTGCTGACTTATTATTGTGTTTTGGGGTACAGTGACTCCGTCGGCATATTCGGGATTACTTATTCTAACACAAAGAGGTGCGATCCCTTAGGGGCATTGTTTTTCGTCTGTTCTGAATGTTTATTTCTGGAATAAATGTTCATGGCTGAGCTCTGAGTGGATATGGACGAGACATAAAGTGCAGTGTGAATTGGAAGATATAATTTCTCTGCCTTTTTTTCTTCTATCCAGTAATGGGGTTGGGTATGAAATGCCTACGGCCGAGATGCCGGTAGCCACATGACCGACCACGGCATCCTGACAGTGAGAATCCTAACACTGGTTGGGGGTAAGTATATTACCCCTTTCCCCTCCACCCCCCTAACCCTCGGGGGTGTTGGCTAGGAATAACCCTCAAGGGGTGTAAGCTACAGCTAAACCCCAACTAGTGCCTAACCCTAAAGTGCATAAACCAACCCTAACCCTCCCCCCTCAGGCCCTAGCCAGGGCGGTACTGCCCATCTGGCACTTACGGCAAATGCCAGAAGGGCCGATGGCTGGTGGGCCGGGTCTGTCACACAGAGAGCTGTGAAGGCCACTTCTCCACCCCTCTCCATGGAAATGGAGGTGAGCCGCAGGTACATGCCTCCCTGACTCGCAGCACGCCCCCATCGGTAGTGCCCCTGTCATGTGGCCAATTTCAGCCCCCAGTCTGTCGCTGGCCCTAACCAAAACCCCCACCCCGACACTAACCTTCGGTATGTCTGCTATCGGTGTTCCGGCACCGGTTTCTTAAGGGGTGTCGGGATTCTGGTATCGGTCACATGACCACCACATCCTGACCGCCGGGTTGCTGAACGCTTCCCCAGAAATGAATGGCACTCCATGATAACAGCAAAACCACCTCAGGAAGAAAAAGGAGGGGTTTACTGCAACAACAAAGAAAGTTTAATATCTTCAGGATGTGGCCAGATTTAGTTACTGTATGCTGCTTGATACCACTTCCTATGTATTGGCAGATGCCTACAAGTTGGTAGGTACGCTGTGGATGTGAGCAAAGAGGTTAGTCCATAGTTGATTCAAAACCAGAGTAGATTGTATTTAATATAACATGATACATGTGATGTGACAGAAGACAAACAGCAGTAAATACGATAAGGTATCATTCACTCTGCCATACAGCACTGTGACGCTCTAATAACACAGTGACAAACTTGTGCACTTGCAGATGCTTTTATAGAGGCATGTAAACAAGTCTTGCATCTGGAGTTCTGAAAGACTAACCTTTAAGTTTGGTAAATAATATTTACTCAGGCATGTGATGTTATTTGGACAAATGAGTCATATATAATAATATCACATAGTGATTAACTGCAGTAACTGCATATCAAGTAGAGATGAGCGGGTTTGGCTCTCAGAAAACCGAACCGCACCGACTTCACCATTCGAGTCCGGTTCAGAGCCCAGCTCGGGTTTTCCCGCCTGACTCGGAAACCCAAACGAGGCAAAACGTCATCATCCTGCTGTCGGATTTTTGCGGGATTTGGATTCCATATAAGGAGCCGCGCGTCGCGGCCATTTTCACTCCAGTCTCGGAGAGTGTAGTGAGAGGACGTGTCTCCGTCCTCGGTGTCTGTGTGGGGGCGGGAAAGTGGGGTGGCGAGTCTTGTGCTGTGTTGTGCTGCTCAGTCCAGTCCAGTGTAGTCAGTGTATTGTGCTGCATCAGTCCAGCCAGTCACAGTGTTGGTGTCCTCTGCTGGTATATGTCCCCAGTGCTGCTGGCTGCTGTATAAGTCCCTTGCATTTTTGCTGTGTTGTCTTGCATCAGACCAGGAGTAGTGTCCAGTGACCAGTCACAGTGGTGGTGTCCTCTGCTGCCATATATCCAGTGTAGCTGTATATGTCCCTTTCAGTGGTGCTGTGTTGTCCTGCATCAGACCAGTGGTAGTGTCCTGGCCATCAGTCATTCCAGTGACCAGGCAGTCACAGTGGTATACGCTGCTGCTATATGTCCACTGCTACAGTATTATTATTATAATAATAACAACAACAACAACAAGTCCCTCACAGTGTTGTTGTGTTGTGCTGCATCAGACCAGTGGTAGTGTCCTGGCCATCAGCCATCAGTCATTCCTGTACCGCATATTGTGTTATATAACTCCAGAAACATAATGGAGAACAAAAATTTGAGGATAAAATAGGGAAAGATCAAGAACCACTTCCTCCTAGTGCTGAAGCTGCTGCCACTAGCCATGACATAGACAATGAAATGCCATCAACGTCATCTGCCAAGGCCGATGCCCAATGTGATAGTAGAGGGCATGTAAAATCCAAAAAGCCAAAGTTCAGTAAAAAGACCCGAAAAAAGAAATTGAAATGGTCTGAGGAAAAACGTAAACTTGCCAATATGCCATTTACGACACAGAGTGGCAAGGAACGGCTGAGACCCTGGCCTAGTTCATGACTAGTGGTTCAGCTTCACATGACGATGGAAGCCCTCATAACTGAGGCCTTGACACTTATGTTGGTGTTAGACGTGCGTCCGGTATCCGCCATTAGTGCAGTGGGATTTAGACAATTGATGGAGGTATTGTGTCCCCGGTACCAAATCCCATCTAGGTTCCACTTCACTAGGCAGGCGATACCGCGATTTTGCCATTTAATTCCAGTGATTTGGACGTATAATTAATTATTAATTACAGTGATTTTGCCATTTATTACAGTGATTTGGACGTATAATTACAGTGATTTTGCAGTATTATTCCAGTGATTTGGACGTATAATTATTAATTACAGTGATTTTGCCAATTAATTCCAGTGATTTGGACGTCTAATTATTAAGTACAGTGATTTTGCCAATTAATTCCAGTGATTTTGCCAATTAATTCCAGTGATTTGGACATATAATTCCAGTTGGAATTGCTTGTGTCAGTTGGCTTAGTCATACAGCTACCTCATTGCACCTCTTCGACATCTTTGCATAAGGTGCTGTTTGGGGCCTAGTATTTGAAAAGTGCCATCCTGTCTGACACTGCCGTATGAGTCCAGGGGTGCTGCTGTATTAGTCCTGGGGTGCTGCCGTATAAGACCACCAATTGCAGAATTTTTTTAAAAATGACTGGAGCGTGCTGGAGATTCTGTCAGTGGACCGAACAATTGCGGCCCACTCTCGACATTCAGCCACTGCGTGACACTACTAGAAGGGCCAGGTGGTTGTGTCGCTTAGCTTAGTCATACAGCAACTTCGGTGCACCTTTTTTTCTTCTTTGCATCATGTGCTGTTAGGGGCCTTTTTTTTATATCTGCCCTCCTGTCTGTCACTGCAGTGCCACTCCTAGATGGGCCAATTGTTTGTGTCGCTTGGCTTATTTATACAACTACCTCATTGCAATTCTTTTTCTTCTTTCCATGATGTGCTGTTTGGGGCCTTTTTTTTTTATACCTGCCATCCTGTCTGACACTGCAGTGCCACTCCTAGATGGGCCAGGTGTTTGTGTTGTCCACTTGTGTCGCTTAGCTTAGTCATCCAGCGACCTCGGTGCAAATTTTAGGACTAAAAATAATATTGTGAGGTGTGAGGTGTTCAGAATAGACTGGAAATGAGTGGAAATGATTGTTATTGAGGTTAATAATACCGTAGGAGCAAAATTACCCCAAAATTCTGTGATTTTAGCTGTTTTTATGTTTTTTTTCAAAAATCATCCAGATCCAAAACGAAAATCAAAACACGAAAGTGGAATTAGAACCAAAACCAAAACACAAAACACGAAAAGTGCCAGCCGCACATCTCTAATATCAACACTATCTACTCTCTGAACCTATAGCAAGAAATAGCTTAACCCTACTTGAGACCCAAATAATACAAAATTAATATAAGAACCTGTCAAAAATGATCTTTCTAGACCATAAAAAAAACTCATACTGCAGATAAACAATTGAGTCAATTGCTGGGTTAAGAACCTGCTCTCAGCCGCACAGCGTAATGTCCTCTCTCAAGGACCCCACGAGCGTCTGTGATTGTCCATGAAAAGTACAGTGAAGCATCACAGCCTCCCATCACCGCAGGCAGGTGCTGGTGAATATCTCCTTGATTTGCTTCAGACCAATGTCCCCTTCCAATAGTTCCAGACTGAATGTTCTGTATATTAGGAAGTCTCAGGCCACTGCCTGTGCTCTAACTACCCTCCGGCCCTCGTATCCCCTCCCATCAAAGTCACTAAATCTGGGACACAAAAGGAAGTATCAATTGGATCACAAAAAAATCAAGTTAAGTATCAGATCAATCAAGGGAGAGCTCGTAGAAATTCAATTTATTATTTATTTTTAAAGATAATCAGGCATTTAGCGGCTAGATAAAGTGCCGGGCAGACAGCAGTACTGAGAGGTTTTCTTGCGGAGAAGGTGAGACGCTATTGATTGCAGATTTTTTTTTATGATAAAAAGCTGACGAGAGAGTCAGGAGGAGAGAGATGGATGGTTGAGCATTGTCTGATTGACGCTTATGCTCATTACCTAACATTATCCAGAAACTAAGGGGGGGATCTATCAAATTTTGGAGAGAGATAAAGTTGTCCTTATGTCACAGGTAACTGTAGGATACAAAGTAGCATTGATATACTATTATATATGTAAATGCTCCGGTAAAATAGAACATACCGTACACTGGGGCAGATGTATTAACCTGGAGAAGGCATAAGGAAGTGATAAACCAGTGATATGTGCAAGGTGATAAAGCCACCAGCCAATCAGCTCCAATATGTAAATTAACAGTTAGGATCTGATTGGCTGCTGCGTTATCACCTTGCACATATCACTGGTTTATCACTTCCTTATGCTTTCTCCAGGTTAATACATCTGCCCCACTAATAGTTAAATAGCAATGAAGCCCCACCTATAATACAGTATATGTCTTTAGAATAAAAAGGTGAAGCTAATACATTTAGACAGTAAAGAGAGATTGGAAAATGGATTTGGACCTTTCAAAAATTTCTCCCGAATTTTAACAATTGGCAAATCGATTTGCAAAGTATTCCAGATTCGACCAAAATTCGACAGATAATTTACACCGGCCTTTGAAGGACTTTGAAGATAATTCATCAGGTCCTAGCATCAGTGGAAGCTATGTATATCTGAACGTACAATGAAGTGATTGTTTGCAGCAGTAGTTTGAGTATGTGATGGAGCAGGTGAACTATGATGTGGTAGCCATTTAATTACATTAAGCGATAATTTTCCTTCTCAGTAGCATTCTCTGGTGTGGTTCAGGCAGCCTAATACAATTGGTTATGGGTTGTTGTAACTAATGCATATGGAAGGCTTTGCTGTAGCTGGGTAGGCTTCACACCACTTACGCCACCTATAGGTGGACTAAGGAATTCTTTAGAAACAACCGTTTGCTAAGCTCACCATTGTTTGCCAGACGTACTATAGGATCACGGTCATAAAGGTGTTTAGCATTAAACAAGGGCCAAAATGGTTAAGATCTGTTCCTCAGTTAAACCCTTTGAGAGATGATAAGGAATAAGGATGATTTTAACTCTCGGACCTTTAAATATTATTTTAGGGAGATTGTCCAATTTCAACTATATTTGCATAGAAACTCAATGTTTTTTGTTGCTGTTGCACCAATCACCATTAAACACGCTGTGCAACATACACACGAATAATGAAAATGAGCTTTGCACAGGACACCTTAGCACTTTAGTCAAGTGGGTTTGCATTGCATAAATCTATGATGATTTGTGGTTTATGCCTTAAAAGTGCTGTCTCAGAAACATTAAAATCAGTATCTATCCTTTTGCTGCCTAGTATAACATACTGTTCAGAACCCTTGCATCCTACCATAAAGTATATGTCACCGTTCTAGCTACAAAGTTTATTATCTTCAAAACAGAAAGTTAATTTATTATAACCTCTTAAAGAATCAGTGAATCGTGTTTGTCTGGTGTGGAGTTCCGGACCCTCTAAATTGTGTTTTTTGTCCTGTTTAGAAAACAACACAATATTCGCCTCACTACACAATTAGCCAAGTATTAAAGAGCATACTATCTCTCTCCATTTCATGAAACTAATGGTTTTACCATATAGTAGTGAAACAAATATACTCTTGCCCATTTAATAACCATAATCAATAACTAAATCTACTACTCAAAAGTATAATCGATTTACTATATTTACTCAAATTGATGCAATGGAAATTATGTTTACTGTATATCAAGAAAGATTTCACACAAGGGCCCATATTTATCAAGCCTTGGAGAGTAATAAATTGCACAGTGATAAAGCACCAGCCAATCAGCTCCTAACTGCCATGTTACAGTTTGAGAAATGACAGTTAGGAGCTGATTGATTGGTACTTTATCACCTTGCAATTTATCACTCTCCAATGGCTGATAAATCTGGGGCAATATGTAATATAATTTAAAATACTACGACTATTCATTTAACGGGTGTGATACATGATATCTGAGGTCGGGATGCAATTAAAATTTCGACAGGAGAGGGGGTAATCATTTTACCCCTGCCCCATATGCTTACCCGCCTGGGGTGCTGGCTAGGGATAAGAATCAGGGGATAGCAGCTAGGGCTAAGACTTGGAGGGTGGTGGATAGGGCTAAGACTCAGGGGGAAGGAGGGTGGCTAGGGCTAGTGCTTAACCCTACCCTTCCCCCCCCCCCCTTCCCGGGCCCTAACCTTAACCATCACCCCAATACTAACCTTTGGGATGACGTCAGGATTCCGTCGTCAGTCACATGACCGTCAGGATACTAACCGCATCCCCATTTAACAAACCGTATTCAGTAATTGAATATTGTAACACCAAGAGATTGCCAAAATTAGGCCTTATGTACTTCCAGTCTTACAGCCATACCACCCAGAAGAATTACATAGCTGTATTCATAAACTAAATTATTTGGCAATATCCAAATTTAAAAAAAGACTGTAGTGCAGAACAACAAATTAAACGGGAAACTGAAAGATTGGAGACTCGCACCCTACAGACGTCTAGTTCTGATGCGGAACTCAAGTAGAAAACTCAAGTAGAAAAACTTGATTTAACATTTTGCTACAATTTGGCTCATCTCTTGTCTTCATGAACATCTATTATTAGAGAAGAGACCACAGTTTCTATTCCACCAGAGGAGCAGGAAGCAATTTCAGCTCTGACCTCCCGAGAAATAACACCTGTTGAATGCGGACAGAAGAAGGAAAATATATAATACTGTAAAATCACTTTGAGAAGAGTGGTGGGAATTAGAGTATAATCCGTCTGCGGTGTGAAGGGAAGGCTTCATAAAGAGAACAGGTGCATTATTTTTCTCATCATGAAATACAGCGAAGCTTTGAAAACTACTTTGTGTTATAAGAAAAAGGAGCATTTTGTCTTAACCTGTTCACAGACAGGTGAACGAGCTGAATTCTCCATTCCCACTGGAAGAAGCAGAATTTCATTTCTCCGGCAATAAACCCCCCAATCTTGTTCTCCTCCTCCCGTCTCTCCCCCTCTTACTCCATATCTCTCTTCCTCTTGATCTATTTCTCCGGTCGGCACATGGACGTGATTGTATTACATAAATCATCTTTACAGTTATCTTTTTCTTTTCAACTTTACTATTGTATTTTGGGACAACCAGACCTTTCCTCCTTCACAGAGGGTTTTTATCTTTCTGTACGTGGCATGGGCCTCGTTCCTTTCTCCTATACTGTTACACATTTCTGGTTGTGGATAATGTTGTGACGCTGTTACTGGGTGATTACCGGGACATAACTAGTGTTTGGAGACTGTAGATGTTAGGCAGGAGCTCTCTGATTCAGACATCACTGACACTAGTGGGAGGGGTCAGAGTTCAGAGTTAACTGACATTATTTTAAGGGCCAGATGTACTAAGTTTTGGAGAGAGATAAAGTGGACGGAGATAAACTATCAACCAACCAGCTCCTAACTGTCATTTTTCAAACACAACTTGTAACATGGCAGCTAGGAAGCTGATTGTCTGGTACTTTATCTCTCTCCACTTTATCACTCTCCAATAAGTAGATCAGATAGATAGATAGATAGATAGATAGATAGATAGATAGATAGATAGATAGATAGATAGATAGATAGATAGATAGATATGAGATAGATAGAGATAGAGAGACAGACAGACAGACAGACAGACAGATAGATAGATAGATATGAGATAGATAGATAGATAGGAGATAGATAGATAGATAGATAGATAGATAGATATAAGATAGATAGATAGATAGATAGATAGATATGAGATAGAGATAGATAGATAGATATGAGATATATAGATATAAGATAGATAGATAGATAGATATGAGATAGAGAGATAGATAGATAGATAGACAGACAGACAGACAGACAGATAGATAGATAGATATGAGATAGAGAGATAGATAGATAGATAGACAGACAGACAGACAGACAGACAGACAGATAGATAGATAGATAGATAGATATGAGATATATAGATAGATAGATAGGAGATAGATAGATAGATGATAGATAGATAGATAGATAGATAGATAGATAGATAGATAGATAGATAGATAGATAGATAGATAGATATGAGATAGAGATAGATAGATATGAGATATATAGATATAAGATAGATAGATAGATAGATATGAGATAGCGAGAGATAGATAGATAGATAGATAACAAGCAAAATGTTCCTATTAGAGGTGGTGAAATATCAGTCCAATCCCCCAATCAAAATGTTCCTGTTACTGACAGGAAGATAGATAGATAGATAGATAGATAGATAGATAGATAGATAGATAGATAGATAGATAGATAGATAGATTCAAAATGCTGGGGAGTTCAAAACATCCAGTTCAAATTGTAAAATACCACTACAATAACATCCCACAATGTCATACAGTGTATACTGTGAACATACTAGTTAACTCATTGTTAGTTTAAGTCCTGATCCCAAAAGCTTGCAATCTAGGCTAATTATTATATGTAGGTAAATCATTAGGGGGCAAAGTCACTGATTGAGTCAAACTGTCTATAAGCAGAAAAATACCAAATATTACATTTTTCTTGACATGACTTCTGATTATTTTCATTCCGAAGAGGTTAATGGCGCCGAACTGCTTGGACCTACATCCGCTGGCGGGTTGTAGAGAACACTATGAGATATGTGTAAATGCTAGTTATACATCTCATGTCTCAGCCTATACTGTAGCTCCAGGCATTTGGTAATACAACTATATTTACTTATTCATTGGAAGTTCCATAGCTCACAGCTCTCCCTCTCCCTCTCTCTCTCTCTCTTTCTCTCCTTCTCTCTCTCTCTCTTCTCTCTCTCTTCTCTCTCCTTTTTCTCCTCTCTCTCTCCTCTCTCCTTTCTCTCTCTCTCTCTCTCTGTCTCTTCTCTCTCCATCTTTTTCTCCTCTCTCTCCTTCTCTCTCTCTCTTTTCTCTCCTTTTTCTCCTCTCTCTCTCTCCTCTCTCCTTTCTCTCTCTCTGTCTCTTCTCTCTCCTTCCTTTTCTCCTCTCTCTCTCTCTCTCTCTCCTCTCTCCTTTCTCTCTCTCTGTCTCTTCTCTCTCCTTCTTTTTCTCCTCTCTCTCTCTCTCTCTCTCTCTCTCTTCTCTTTCTCTTCTCTCTCCCTTTTCTCCTCTCTCTCTCTCCTCTCTCTCTCTCTCTCTCTCTCTCTCTCTCTCTCTCTCTCTCTCTTCTCTCTCCTCCTCTCTTTCTCGCTTTTGCTTGTGGGAAAAGAAAAAAATCATATTGATTTTGCTCCGCTTCTCACTGAACTTCAGTGCTAGATTTAGTGAAAACAGCTGATGGCACCGAGCCCTGTTACATTTATATGTATTGCAGCCAAGATGGCAGCGCTGTAACGTGCAGCAAAACAGTAAAAGTGTTAAGAATAAAACTGAGAAAATAGAAAAATAATTAAAGAACATTAAAGTAATATTTTAAAAATGTGTTAAACCTCTGACCACAGGCATTAACCATTTGTACTTATAATGTACCCAGTCACTCCATAGCTGTTTATACCACTCACCCTGTGTGTGGGTGCTGCCAGTCTTCACTGTGTATGGGACTTAGAAACGTATGCCCTCTCTTAACTGCGCACTGTGCAACAGTCACTAATACAGAGTTACAAAATGCACAACACAAAGTGAGCTATATTCTCACACTTTCCACTAGGGGGAGGTGGCGTGCCAGTTAGTGCAGAGTTTCAGTTCCAGCATCACAAAAAATCCTGGGGTCATACTATGACCCTACTATATATGGTTTACTCTAACTTCCACAGAATAACACAAGGGGGTCAAATTGTTTCCAACAGCCTTATGTGTCACATGTTACAAAGGAATAGGTATGAGGGTCCCCCTCCAATGACCTCACTCTATTCTCCTCCCAAAAAGTACACTCACCCCATCTGTTCTACGAGTTATGCTACTTTTATTCAGGGGGTGGTACAGTACATTGGTAACATTGTTCAACGCATTTCTCCTATAAATGATTCAACGCTGTATACAGATGGAGCCTTTCTCATCTAGCCTTCTCTGCTGCACCTAGGTGCACCAAGGTTTATTAGCATAAGCCTTTCATCTATTGGTCTCAGCTGCAATAAAATACAGAGGAGGCTCAGGTAATCCTAGTAAAGGGATAGATGAGCAGGGCTCCATCTGTATTTACTGATGGGGGGGAGGGTTTGACAATTTTTGTCGTGATTGCAGAATTTCCCTGGCAGGGTCCTCAAATGCTCCATGCACCAAACCCACTGACAAACCGCATCAAATAGTAATCAGCTTTCTGAACCCCTCGATACAAACCCCACATTTAGTATTTAGCAGGCACTTCAATGCTGCCTATTCTGGTAATATAAAGACCAAGGGCAAAAAAAAATTTGAGGTCCCCCTATATTTACAAACTTTTTGGGATCAATGGTGGGGTATTTTTTTAGAAGGGCAAAACTACTCTTAGTAAATGATGTATTTTGGACTTAGAACCCCGCCGTCAATCTGCCATGATGCCATCACTAGCAAAGCCCTGAACACCCAATGCTTAGTAAATTTACACCAGTACTGTATGTCTGTAAATGAAGAATTAGAGAGCAGGCGTCATTCACTTCAATCTGGGGAGGTCAGTCGGTAGTAGGTGAAGACGTAGTAGACATTTCTATTGGAAACATATGTAGAGGCGTGAGGATGTAGCATAGTTTGTGCACACACCAGCGGAAGCCCTACTCCTATGGACAACCCAGTTACTTAACCATTGGAGGGGTTTAATTGAGTATAAAGCAGCTACAGTCGTACTCACTGATATACACACTGGTAGACAAAGTGGAGCTTGAGCGGGTTATACAGCTCATCAGCTGGTGAGAGATAGCGGTCTCCCACTCTGGGGATCTCACACAGTCCCAAGATGGCTCTGCACATTTTCATTAATAGCCCTGGTGTCCATTTTGGTACAGGGAATGAAGCTTCCCTGGAGGAGTAGAAACATGGAGACTGTGCAGTAGTGCACTCCACTGTTTCAACAGTTAGCACCTTCTTCAAAGTTCTACAGCCAGGGGATGTGAAGGCAACGCCTGTGTTAGTAAATCTAGAACTGCGTGGTTTCCACTTTTGGAACCTCTTTGGTATTGCCAGCAAGGGGGCACCTCTAAATATAGCTTTCACTTTAGATTTCCTAGATTTGGGTTTCTCACCATCAAGTAATTAGAATTTATCGATCTGCGCATGTTCTCGTTTCCAGCAAGTGTCTCAGCATCAATGTTATACGCTTAACGGACGCCGCCCTAATACCGTCAATGACTGCGCATAAACGTCATCAAAGAAACAGTATCTGTGAGCAAGCGAATATTGTGCCAGGTTTTTTTTGTATTGTTACTGAGCCTGTCTGTCTGATCTCTCCGTAGCTATAGTCACGCGTTGTCAGCGTTCCGGCGCCAGGTAAGTTGTACGGATGTGATAAAGCTTTTCCTGCGTAATATTCTGTCAAGGAAATTGCTTTCCTCTGGCCTTTCAGCCAACAGGATACTAATAAACAGGCAAAATTACATAGCAAGGTGATAATTGCTGCAATTTAATATAATGTCTTCATTGAGAGCAGTGTCTGTCTTTATTAAACGATTACTTATTTCCCTGACTTGCCTGTTGTACAGAGGAAGACATTACTTTCTTTGTCTTACGAAGTTATCTGTTATCCCATTCTGCAGTCCTGTCCCACAGTGCCAGGTGACAGAATCTGAGGAGCAATACAGAACTGCAGGAATGCGGGAAAATTCATCACAGGTTGGGTGGGACCATAGAATGAGCAGAGGACGCCTAAGGCTTGGCCATGTTCTACGGAGAGAAGGATGGACTCTACGCCAGTCAGGTGGGCGTACTCAATGCTATTGTAAGCAGGATACGCTAAACACTCTCTAAACACAGTAATTCCTTGTACATAAGTCCCTTTGTGTTGAAACGCGTTGGGTGGAACAGTTGGCGTAGAGGTTAGCATTGCTGCCTCACAGTACTGAGGTCTTAGGTTCAATTCCCAACAAGGCCTGTATAGAGCAGATATGTTCTCCACATGTTTGTGAGGGTTTTCAGTTTTCACCTGGTGCTCCGGTTTTCCTCCCACAATTCAAAAACATACATATGTGTCCTCATACATCTAGCCTCAATACGCCACGCAGCGGGAGTCTTTTTTTGTTGTTGTTGCCAAAAATGCGTCTAAGTCGCAACATGATGCAACTAAGACGCACCAGAGGACTGTGCTGATTTGACACTTGTATATCTGAGTCTGTATACGGAGCACAAAAGAGCTTGGTATGGAAGAAAGCTGCGGCTGCTGCATTGTAGCACTTCATATACAGATTCAGTCGCACACAGCTATACAAGTGTCTCATATCAAATTAATCAGCTTTTTTGGCATAAAGGAAGCAAAACAGACATTCAAAGATAGCAGAGTCTCACAGAGTCTTGGCGCGCCAAGAGGGGCCGTTTGGAGCAACTACAACTAAGATGTATGAAAACACATCTGTAGGTTAATTGGATTCTGGGAAAAGAATTCTAGTGTATAGGTGTGTGCACACGTGCTACGGAATATAGATTGTAAGCTCCACTGTGGCAGGGACTGACATCGATGCTCTGCAGGAAATATGTGCTCTATATAAATAACTGTTACAAAATAGCTGAATATTCTGAACAATTCTTGGAGTGTTCCATTATAATTGAATACAGAGACATTAATATTCCCTACAGGAACCCAGAGTGTTTCAGATTGTAGTTTATATATACATTACATTATTTTCCTGGAGCTGGTATATACATTGTGCAGTATATAATTACGCTGTTTATATCTCCAGTAAGTGTGCCGTACTTCCACTGAATGGTGCACAGGTCCAAATCCAAAGTGTCTTTCCTGCTTAGGTCATTGATACATGCCAACTACCTACAGTACCTGTATGATAACCATATAAACCGCTATAACTAGACACTCAGTCGTACTACTAGTAAGCTAAGGCCGAATGCATTAGTTATTTACAGTATTTTGTAATTACTCTTAAAATAAACCACATCGTGGATCCCCCTTCCCCGAAAAATAGTGCATTGATCGCTGCGCGGAAGTGCAAATAATTACCCGGCGTAATGAAGAGGCAGCTGTTTAATCCGGTTCTTTGTGACAGTCACTTTGTATCTGGTCATTTTGATGGATGAGCCCTGGCAGCTCACTAGGTACAATTCAATCTCCACCTCGGCGCATTTGTGCTGAAGGTTCATCTTTCCTCGTACACAGACAGGAGATGTGATTAGAGGAAATCTAATTTGTTTGGAGTGCCTTAGCGATGGGAGGAAATTATTCCGCAGCAATATTTATAAATGCATTCATCATGAGACGCACAGTCATCCATCAGTGGCAAGTAACTCACAAGAAGAGATCTGATTCTTTACCCGCCGTGATTAAAGGTGTAGCTTACAGTATACTCGAGTTGTGGCCACGGTTGTCTTGTCTCACAGATCAGAAGCTGGTAATTAGTGGACTATGTCATGCATCCTTCATCCACATCTCATGGGGCAGATGTACTAAGCTTTGGAGAGAGTGGTAAAGTGTAGAGATAAAGTACCAGCCAATCAGCCCCTAACTAATTTTTCACTTGTCAGCAAAACATCACCAATGCAGGTGGACAGTACTCAGCGGTGATAACGACCCGTAGACCCAAGTTACCGCTTTGCCCGGCAGCTCGCAAGGGTACGAGCATACATAAGCCTGGTTCTACAGTTTAGAACAAGATGAAAATATTTTTGAATCATTTTTTGGGTAAATTTACTAAAGGTCGATTTTAATCGATTTAAAACAAGAGGAAAATATTTTTGAATCATTTTTGGGTAAATTTCCTAAAGGTACATTTTTATCGATTTAAAAGAAGATGAAAATATTTTTGAATCATTTTTGGATAAATTTCCTAAAAGTCAATTTGAATCGATTTTAAGTCGATGTTTCAAGGGTTAAACTTACTAACATTTAAAAATCTACAGTATATAAAAAAAAAAATCATATTTTAGTAAATGTGTGCTGTAGCCCCTGAAACACAATCGATTTAGATTGATCTAAAATAGATTAAAATCTGCCCTTAGTAAATTTACCCCAAGTATTTTGACACTGTTGATAATTGACAAAAGTCTTTATCCGAATAGTAAAACGTTTTTTTTTTATTCATTTTTTTTCTGTTATTACAACACAACAGGACTACCTCGCTACTACTCATCCTGCTGTAATCTTTTAGTAGCCTTCCCCGTGGTAAAACCTTATTGCTGTGACTTACCTCTGCTATCAATGGCGGTAGATAGGGCAAACAGCCCTGGTTTCATTGCAGATAAGGCTTTTTGCCGTTTAATAAATAGGGCACCATGGTTACTCTCACTATAGGGGGTACTTATCAACGCTCAGATAGTGATCAACAAGGGGTCTATTTACTAAGCCTTGCATGGAGATAAAGTACCATCCAATCAGCTCCTGTCATTTTCAAACACAGCCTGCAACATGAGAGGTAGGAGTTGATTGGTTGGTACTTTACCTCTCTCTCTATGCTTTTGATATTTACCCCCCTATTAGAATAATGCTGGGTATAAACTGGGCCGATGGATGTCAGGACTGACATATCGAGCAGCCGGTCAGTAAGTGTATATGCTTACCTGCAGGGTCGGACTGGCCCACAGGGGTACCAGGGAAACCACCGGTAGGCCCCACTGCCTGAGGGCCCACTCCTTCCTCTAGGGATCAGGTTCCAGACTAAGCACTTGTATTATACATGGTAGATATGTTGCATTACACTGCACTAGACTATTGTGTATTTCAAGCCTCTGTGGAGGTTGGCCACCCCCCCTTTGTAGGATGGCCACACCCCTAAGTATGGGCCCCTATAACTGCATTCCCCCGGTGGGCCCTTCATGTCCCAGTCCGACACTGCTTACCTGAATCGTCCGCCATCAAGTCGGCGCAGTGTCTTCCCTGCCTTGGGTGCCTTCCTATTACAGAGACTCCTTATGGCAGTAGGTTTACCTTTATATACATTATACAGTATATGGGAATATATTTACACACGGTCTTTCTGGTATTCGTCCGATGAGTCCTGGGGGATATTCTCTATAGGTCCCCGATCTCTGCAATCTACACAAAACAGGCAGTAAGAATATATTGCAGCATGCATCACTTTTGTATATCATTAGGACAAAACGCAGAAGAAATATACAGAGCAGAGCACAGAGGCTTCTGGCGCCTATAAGTAAAATACAGCGATAATGCAATTATTACGAGAGCATCTGTGCCGGTCCTGCTTCTCTTTATCCAGTTATTGATTTCTGCAGAATTTAAATTTACTAACTCATTGGACTAGATTTGATGTGTTCTCGAAGCCTTTGCCGTGCTGCAGTATATAGAAGTCTCCCCAATGAGACTTTGACAGACACGACATAAGAGAGAAAGAGAGAGAGAGAATGAGCAGTTTATTCCTCGCAGCGATTCCTCCAAGGCCAGATATGTGGAAAGTGATTTCAGCATTTGGACATTACATGGCAGGTAGTAAAGGGCATGTGGGAGCAGGCTGCGGTGAGGTGCAGCAATTCATTCGGATTTCTGAGACACGGCGGTGATGTTAGACCGTAAGAGACTGATGTGCTATAATGAGGGGAGCTGCGCCATTTACCGGATTGTCACGTAGGAAGGGGCTGAGATCAGCCGTGTCCTGCTCAAAATAAATAAATACATAAGATGACTTTCCAATAGCACTTTAAGTTTGCAGTGACGATGGTTGAACTTCAAAGCTACTTGCGCTTGTTGCTAGCACTCGGTTCCTAGCAGTTGACACCTACATACCGTATTTGCAGTTTGTATAGTTCTAGTTATAATGTGTCACTGTAGATCGCCACCATTATGGCATCCTGACCCCCTGCCCAGTCCGCCACTGCCATTACCCCATCTCATTCACTAAAAGTACACTTAACATAACGCCGCCACCAGGCTTGTGTATAGACCTCTATATTCCTTACGAGTTGGGACAAATATGCCAGCCGGGAGATGGTGGGGCATTGTCTCTGAAATGGGGCAGTTGGAAGATATTGCTGTATTCATCCATGTTCTTTTATACAATTCAAATTTGACCGTATACTGATAGAGAGTGTATCCAACCAATGGCAGGGGGTGACACAGATTACTTGCTATGTCTGCGATACAAACCTTAGCTCATTGCTGGAGATATAGGGCCTAATTCAGACCTGGTCGTAGCCTTGATCGACCCACCCCCCCCCAACCACTCCCCGCAGAAGTACAAAAGCATCGCACAGCGGCGATGCTTTGGTACTTCAGGAGTAGCTCCCGGCCAGCGCAGATCCTGCGCGCTGGCCGGGAGCTACTCATCACTGCCTGGGTCGCAGCGGCTGCGTGTGACGTCACGCAGCCGCAGCAGCCCGGCACGGTCCAGCCACGCCTGCGTTGGCCGAACCACGCCCCCTAAATGGCAGCTTAACGCCGCCGTCCCACCCCCTCCCGCCCAAGGAATGCCTCTGTCTTTCAATCAGGCAGAGGCAATCGCTAGGCTACGTCAGCCGTCGGCTGTCAGCCATGCACCGGCACACTGTGGCGCCGGCGCACTTCAGACCTAATCGGCTGCTGTGCGAATTCGCACAACACCGATCAGGTCTGAATTAGGCCCATCGAGCGATGAAAATCGACCATTAGTAAATATACCCCTTAGAACAGAGGTTCTCAAACTCGGTCCTCGGGAGCCCACACAGTGCATGTTTTGCAGGTAACCCAGCAGGTGCACAGGTGTATTAATTACTCACTGACACATTTTAAAAGGTCCACAGGTGGAGCTAATTATTTCACTTGCGATTCTGTGAGGAGACCTGTAAAACATGCACTGTGTGGGCCCCCGAGGACCGAGTTTGAGAACCTCTGCCTTAGAAGCTGGTTAGTTGCTTTTAGCAACGTTTCCACTGTGTCTCTCTCCAAGGTTTGATACAGCTCCCCCAATATGTCATAACATGGGAGTTTCCCCACTTCCGTTGGTGGATAAGAAGCATGTAATACTTGATCCACTATTCCTGTAAATATTGTGGTCATTTAAATCAACGTTTTCTGGAGACCCAACTACTCAACGTGATCACGCTGTGATTTCAGTTCTGGAACCTTTTATGCCAGAGCCCTGGGATTGGGAAATTGAGGCACTAAGCTAATTGCTGTTTAACATTCACATCTCTCCAGGCTTACGGCCCGAGATACAGTCAGGTACGTGCGCAGAACGTTACGGCGTGACACGGCTCCAGCAGGGAATAAATCAGGCTTTAAAAGAAAGTTGATTTAATACTGAAACTTTGATGCTGTTCTGATAATTATCCTGACTGCTTCACGTACTGCATTGACTCATGAGAAAAACATTCCTTCATTTGGGCGCAGGAAATGAGTCAGGAGGCGACTGCGGAGCCGACTGGCAATTATAGGGTAGGAGATGGGCAGTAATAAGCTTAAATTAAACCTATTGGCCTAACAAAGTGTTTGGTGTTAATGATGCTCAGTATTACTTATTCCTGAAGCCTTTCACAGGTAAAATAAATGAGATTACGTAAATGAATTAAATATATTTTCCTGATGTTTTAAGCGGCACGGTTTTGGATTCTTTGTGGGGAGAATCAGAGAGATTCTGCTCATACTATGTTAGGATCTCCTGCTCTGTGCTGCCACGTCGCCATGGCAACCGGGAGGCAAGTGTTAGCGAAGTAACCTGAGCGCAGCTGATACTCCGGTCCGGGTTTTTACTGTGTAGTGGTTACAGGCTCTGTGCACGGCAGGGAATCCGGCGCTGGTTTTGTGCTCACAGTCTGTGAGGTCTGAGTGGGGCGTGGACAGCACCTGCTATATAAACCATCCTCTCAGGCTAGGCAAATGCTGCTGAATCTTTGTTTGTTAGTCAGTTCCAGAGAGTTAGCTAGTACTGTGTGACTTTGTATTTACTTGTTGCTTACTGCGAATAGGCCTTGGGATTCGGTACTTC
Source organism: Pseudophryne corroboree (assembly GCF_028390025.1). Lineage (NCBI taxonomy): Eukaryota > Metazoa > Chordata > Amphibia > Anura > Myobatrachidae > Pseudophryne > Pseudophryne corroboree. Next base: position 1,031,964,436 of record NC_086445.1, read on the forward strand.
ATTCTGCCAATCCGGACCTAGCAGTAAGACTGGAGTCAGTTGTTTGACCTGCTGGGGTTCTTTTGCTATTCTGTGAACCCCGCAGGTTTGCGGCTGTACTCTCAGACCTGCTTGCTTAATCCTCCCTCACTGTGCAGGGCGTCCAGGTGTCAGTTTAGTGGCAGTAAGCTGAACCTGTGCCCTGCAAGTGGGGGTTAGGATAGTGGATACTCTCCTTGTGTCTATATTTCTATCTCTGACCAAGGAGTTTATTCCCACACCCGTTGGTAACCCTTTGGGGTTTTTTCTGTTGCTCTTAGCAACATCATTTCAGGTGCTCCACATGTTAAATCACTACACATCGCTTCATTGTCCGCTCTATTCCATCTGAGCATTCCTGACACTAGGGAGACACCCAATTCCTGAGCCTTTGGGCTTCTCCGTTCACTTTGTGTTTATTAGTTATTCCATCACCTCCTGTGTATGTTATGTTATACTGTCTGTGAGTTCGTTTGCTTCGCTTCCCTCTCTGTTCATACACCGGTATACTCCTGTTAGCACTGGTGTGCGTAACATACTAACAGGCCTTTTTATTAATGTATGATTCGTGGCAGGCGCTCCTAAGATGTCTGCAGTGATTTGCCTAAGTAGTCCCCAAAGCGTTCTATGGAGACTGCAAATGTAACACCCCCAGGGTTGGCAGGGCATGTCTAAGTGGTTGAAAGAGGTATCACAGTAGTTGGGTGGCTATGTGATTGACCTTTCCCCTAAATGTTGTGTCTTGTACCTTGTCTCGTAGTACCATGCTCAGAGAGGTACGATAGATTGATACGAATCAGAAGTGAGTCAGCAATTCCAAAAGGAATTCTTTTTATTGATCTGCAATGAACTCTGGATATGGGATGACTGGTTGATTAAAGGAACGTTACTTTGGTTGGAAATCACAAAAAGAAGAATTTGGAATACAGGAAGAACAGGAATATACAATTCACTACAGTTCACACCACAAAAGATCATCCAGTAGGCAAATGGTCGATGGCCAACCCTACGCTATGGTGGAATCTGCATGTACATGAGCGATACAAGGTTGGCTGTTAAGTAATAGTGCAACCTATCATTTAACATTTCTCTCTATGTTGTGACAGGCTATTATTGGAGCCCATGTCATGGCAAGAGAATTTTGGTAAATTGGCAAAACAGATTTTTTCTTATGGCCATGATATTGCGATATGCGGCACTAGGAAATGATAGATTACAGGGCCTTACTACAACCAGTGATAAATAGGTCTCTACTGTAAATATGATGTAAATTGCTTACCACACTTATTGTGAAGGGCCTCATTACAGACCATAGGATGACTGTGCGCACCATGATCTCAGGAGCATCACATTAAGTCATATCCCTCCACTGGCATAACAATGTGTTTCCAATTTCCTATGTTCCCATCATTTGGGGGCTACCCAACCCACCACTGCCCAGTACTCCTGCCTCCACGGGCTACGAAAATCTTACCTATTACATCTTTCCGTCAGTGGTGCCGACTGGGTCGGTGAGATGCACAATGTTGCTTTCAGCAGGGATAAGTTCCCATTAAAGAATCACCGGTGGTTGAGCATCTTCCAGACGTTGGCTCACCATACTACCGGGCTCGTGGTGATTTGCTGGTTGCTGTAGGGGGTTAAATGTAAACTTGTTCCCTCGCACGCTGTACGTCTTTAAACAACACAATGGGAAGGAAACTATTGCAGACAGAAATGTAGGAATTGGGGTATTTTGTCACAGACCAGTACGTACTTGAATGCAATTTTCTTACAGGACACAATCCGCCACTTTAATCTCACACATTATGCTGAATCCTTTGACTGCAAATAGGATCTCAGACATTCTCAATATCTGAATGCTAGTAGCACAGGTTAAGGATGCTGTTTCCAGCTTAATAACTGTGAATTCCCACCGTCCAAAATTTTATGATCACTGCGCGCGGATAGAGGCTCCCAGCTGGATCTCGGCCAATGCCGGCCCCAATGTGTCAGCGTCTACAAGAAATATTTATTTATGGGCAGATCATTTTTCGAAGGACATTTCGTTACAGATAAAACCATGTTAAATATGGTGCTTCTGCCAGAGATGGAGTGCACGGCATCTGGGATTGACTGGAAGCCGCAGACAAGGGTCCGAACCGTCTTACATCATGCATCTCTAAACGCATCCCTATAAATGATATCCTGATCCGTCGGGCTCAGTTATAGATCTGCTGGAACCGCGAGCTGCGCGGCCTGACAACAGTCACTGATCCTGTCAGATGATGAGATACATAACAGCGAAAGGAGATGATATTAATTCTTATCATTTGGGGGATTTCACAGCCCTGCGTAATATTATTCATTTCAGGCCCGCTGACACCATCGCGTATCATTGATGCGCATTTCAAACCTTCATCGGAAAACTAATTGAGTTCCGTGTAGGTTGTCGGCATACAGGATAAGTTTTAAAGATCTCTTCAAAAGAAAAGTGTTTATCAGAACTTCATACGAGCTGCCGGTGGCTGATGGGAGGAATCACCATGCGCTTGTTAAATGATCCCATTGTGGGAATAGCTGAGACACGTATTGCAGAAAGGACGCAGACGTGCGCCCATCTCACCTACATCATAAGGCCTACAGACAACCTTTCTCCTTGATATATATATATATATATACCTCACACACACACACACACACACACACACACACACACACACACACTCTCTTCCTTCTTTCTTCTCCCTCCGCCTGTCTCTCTTTCTCTCCCCCCCCCCCCCACTCTCTCTCGCTCTCTCACTTCCCCCTGTCTCTCTATCTCTCCCCCGTCTGTCTCTTTTTCGGATGTGGTATGGAAGGTCGACAGTAACTAGGTCGACAGGGATTCTAGGTCGACAGGGTTTCTAGGTCGACATAGTCTAGGTCGACAGGTCAAAAGGTCGACGTGAGTTTTTTAAAATTTTTGTTGTTGTTGTTTTCTCCGTACAGTGAGCGGGAACCCCAATTAGTGTACCGTGTCCCCTCGCATGGCTCGTGAGCTTCGGGCGAGGTGCCTCGCTGCGCTGCCGCTGCAATCGGCACAGGTTACTATTCCCAATGGAAGTTCGCGTGGATTGTTAAGTATGAAAAAGTTTTTTTTAAAAAGAAAAAAATTGTGAAAACCTCATGTCGACCTTTTGACCTGCCGACCTAGAGACCCTGTCGACCTAGAAACCCTGTCGACCAATAGTGGTCGACCTAGACATTGTTGACCTACTATAAGTGTGGTTGACCTAGAGACCGGATACCCTCCTTTTCTGCCCTTTCTCTCCCTCTCTCTCTCTTCTACCCCTTTGTCGCTCTCCTGCAATCAATTAATTTTCAGGAGATTCCCCCTGTCTTTAGCTGCTCAGCTAATCAGTGTAACCATATTCATCACTTCTGTATACAGGATTAATGCTGCTTCTTGGCAATGGTGGAATCGTTTTTAACGCACTAATTGATGCCCATTTTAATACATTTGGGAAAAATTGCAGCAGATTATTTCTTGTAGTTAAATTGCACATGACATAAAGGACAGATGGGTAACATTGTTGCTGGAGATGTAGCTACAGTACATATCCCGCTGTAGGACCACCACGCGTAATTCTGTTTTAATAGCGCCAACATATTATGCAACGCAGTACAAAGACTACTGAGACATCAATCAATGCAAGGGGGACGTACAAACCCCACACATACTGTACACTGATTGGAGTTAGACACACGGCCCCGCTATAGTGAGCTGCAATATGACGGGAGCTGATTGGCTGGTACTTTTTCTCTCAGTCTCTCCACTTTATCTCTCGTTGATAAATCTCCTCCTTGGCCTTGAATGCTGTTATAGGGAGCTTCAAATTAGCCATCTTTTCTATTTCTCCCGCGCCTTTGTGTGTGACTTTCGTTAAATCCTGCTGCCCTATAATGACTTTGTCGCTGCCTGTGATATTGGCACAGACAGAACGCATTTAATCAGATTAGTGTGTTTCCCCCGCTCATTTCCTGATGCAGAATTAGGGCGATTGTCAGGGGAGCCGGGTGCAGCGAGTGTATCAGTGGATGTCTGCACACACTCTGCCTGTCAGCATTGCAGCCTGGGGACTCCATGAGGAAGCTGGACTGACGCGTTCATTGATAACCCAGCATTTTCCTTTGTGCAGTGAATGCTGTTATAACAATCTGAGATGGTGCAGGATGGGATGAAGCCCATACAGTATACATACTGTTTTCTGCAATGCTGCCCCTCGCCGGCCAGAAATGTCAGCTGCACAACCATGCTATGTCTTAAGGGGCACTGTGAGCGCTAGGCTCAGAGGCCAAAGGGCGAAACTGCTCTGAATGATATTATTCCACTCTCCCAGAACTTCCGGGAGACTCCCAAATACAGGGGAAAGTGCAACTCTCCCGCAACCCGCCAGCAGGCCCTTGAAGTGGGAAGGATTTGGGTTATAATTAGAGATGAGCGGATTCGGTTTTACTCGGTTTTACTCGGTTCTCAAAACCGAATCTTATTGGCTCACGGGTGTCACGTGTTTTGGATAGCCAATAAGATTCGGTTTTGAGAACCGAGTAAAACCGAGTAAAACCGAATCCGCTCATCTCTAGTTATAATGACGCGTTTCGTCGTGCCATCGAAGCTCCGTCACCTGCATAGCAAAGTCAGGAATGCCCCCCCAAAAAAATCAACCAAAGGGGTTTGAGCTGAGATGACATAAAAAATAGCTCATCTCCCATAACCCCACCTTCCTAGTCCTCTGCTCGGACCTCACACATCTCTTGTTGCAGAAGTTGGCTGGTAGGTCCTGTAGAGAAGGAGACAAGGAGCGCTGGTGGTATGGACAGCGCAGGGGAAGAACAAGAGTGAAGAGGGCCTTGCACAAGAGCTTACATTCTAAACATTCTCACACCTCCCATTTCTCAGCAATCCGTATCACCACCTTTCCCCACGTTCTCTCTCCACCTCAACCCCATACCCTCTCACCCACTCCCCCCCCCATAATTTTATTTCCCTTCCTCTTACTCTTTTCTCACCCACTTCTGCATTAAGCGTTCCCCCCACTCTATCCATCAGTCACTCACCCCCATTTCTCTCTCTCTCTCTCTCCTTCACCTCCACTGCCATCACTGTAGTCCTTAATTCTCTTACGCCTTGGAGAGAGACAAAGTTAACAGAAATAAAGCACCAGCCAATCAGCTCCCAACTGTCATGTTACAGACTGGGTTTGAAAAATGACAGTTAGGAGCTAGTTGGTTGGTACTTTGGGGTCTATTTACTAAGCCTTGGATGGAGATAAAGTAGCAGCCAATCAGCTCCTAACTCATTTTTCAAACCCAACCTGTGACATGGTAGTTAGGAGCTGATTGGCTGCTACTTTATCTCCCTTCAAGGCTTAGTACATAGGCCCTCATTCCGAGTTGATCGCTAGCTGCTTTCGGTCGCAGCGATTAGGTGAAAAAGCGGCACTTCTGCGCATGCGTATGGTGCGCAGTGCACACACGCGACGTACTTTCACAAAAGCCACTGCAGTTTCACACAAGGTCTAGCGACGCTTTTCAGTCGCACTGTTAGCCGCAGAGTGATTGACAGGAAGTGGGTGTTTCTGGGTGGTAACTGACCATTTTCGGGGAGTGTGTGTAAAAACGCAGGCGTGTCGGATAAAAACGCAGGAGTGGCTGGGGAAACATAGGCGTGGCTGGCCGAACGCAGGGCGTGTTTGTGACGTCAAAACAGGAACTAAACAGTCTGAAGTGATCGTAAGCTAGGAGTAAGTCTCGAGCTACTCTGAAACTACACAATCTTTTTTTGTAGCCGCTCTGCGATCCTTTCGGTCGCACTTCTGCTAAGATAAGATAAACTCCCAGAGGGCGGCGGCCTAGCATTTGCACTGCTGCTAAAAGCAGCTAGCGAGCGATCAACTCGGAATGAGGGCCATAGACCCCAACACAGATGCACAGACTGCCTTGTAAACAAGTACAGAATAATTATTTAATGCAGAAGAATGTGCAATTCCGTAACGATAACAATTAATGGCCATTGAACTGCAACTTTTTGGGACGCCCGGGGGTTATCGCAGCTTTGTCTGTGCAAAGTGTTTAGAGCATTAAATATTGTTATTATTTCCTCCCTAAGATCTCTTTTCTGGCTTCTAAACATACTGTGACAAATGCTCACACATTTACCTTTATTTTACGGTTTTGCTTTACAGCCTAAGGTGTTTTGATGCCTTTTTAAATACTTTTGATTTATAGTCTTTGGCGGCCTGCATCGAAGCCCAGAGGCAACACTATAATTTTGTGTTTTTGTAGTTTTTTTCTCGAATACTACACTGTGATACAACGCAGAGTGGAAATCTCCTGCTCGTTCCACCTGATCTGCCCTGACCCGACACACCTGAGATATGTTCCTCTCTCCGATGATTTAGGGCCAAGAATATAATTAAGAGCAGAGCGTAGCTGAGGAACAGGCTTTAATGATGAAGTTACAGGAAAGGTTCCCGGCTAGAGAGAAGCATCAAAGGCTGTAAACAGAAAACAAACTGTAATAAAACTGGCAATACTGTATTGCCCAAAGTCTAGTCAATAGTCTTGTCCTGTTCTAGTAAACAAGCAACTTACAGGTAGAATAACATTATAGCTTCATTTTTTTATTTCCATCTCAAAACAAATGAAGGAAACCCATTTGAACATTGGGAAAACTCTACATACACTGGTCCCCGGTCTATAGCCAGATGATCCATTAGGCAACCTTGGCTCCTGCCTAGGGCATGTGGGGTGCTGATGGGACCAGACTACCCTAACCCCATGGGGTATTAATCAGCCTCTAACCTGGTCAAATTCAAACTCAAGGCCACATCACTACTGTAAGCAGCAATGGCAGCTACTGGGCAACCATGCCCATATTAGTTTCATTTGCCCTTACGTGGGGAATACCACTTTATGTGAGCAGCTCAAACCATTTTTAGATCTGGGGCTATCTATATAATATTCAAACCATTGGACATGTTCAGTAGGAGTTGGGGAGTTTTCTCACTGACCTTTGGACAGAGATTTTGGTACTTATTACACAGATACAGAGAAGAAACAACAGAGGAAAAATAGAGTTTATAGGAACCTGCTCAGCCGTGGTAGCACAAAATCAGCAGGCAAAGAGATGGTCAGGTACCTGACCCTGCTTGTGCAAATAATGTTGTTGAGCACCGGGGCAGCTGCACCAACTGGTGTCTCGTGGACATCTATCTAGACAAGTCCCCTGACTAGTTGCATACATGATGGTAGAGCAGTTGCACATCTTGCTAAGAAGCCAGTGAATAGGTAAGAAGGCCATTGCACCCTTACGTTTTATTTGCTGCAGTACTGCTGATGGCCAACAGGTGGAAAAAGCCAATTATTGTTCGTACAGTATGTACTTATGTTCCAGTTCTGCCATAGTGCCTCAGACACATTCACCAGCACATAATCTATGAATCACTTGCTCGTCGGCTATTGCAGCTCATTTGCTTGAATGAGTTTAAATGGAAACACACACCATCAGTGACATCTATTCTGTGTTGTTTCCAAACGCCAGGATTGATGAAGTCCGATTCTCAAAAGGATCCAGTATCACTGCTCGTTCGCGCCAAGCTGAGATCAATGAGAACCACGTGACTTAAGTTAGTTGTAGCAATAAAGAGCGGATCGATACTAATTGGATTTCCCAGCTTTGAATAAAATTTGTATCGGCAGAAAGTTAATTAATAGAGCGCTGTCAATAGTACGCTCTTTGGTTTATAAAATGTGCCAGAGTTGGAATCCTCATGGGGAGGAGGGGGGCAGTTTGGGTCACCCCTTCAAATTAAATTTGGTGTCGCTACAGAATGATGTCACCTCCACCGTGAGCCAAGAAGACTTGTGTTGTTCTACCCCATAAGTCTCCCAAATGAAAGGTTTCTAATTTTCTAATCTCCTTCTAAATCCTCTGCAGTAATTGTGCTCACAATCAGCTGTGACAGTGTAACACCTGTTAATTAGTCGCTTGTAGCAATCCGGAGATACATCAGCTCAGATGTAGGATGGGGGAGCAACGCGGCATTACACGTCTGTCTATCAGGCACTGTGTAATACACTCTGCAATGAGACTGAGATGATGGGGGTCATTCCGAGTTGATCGCTCGCTAGCTACTTTTAGCAGCCGTGCAAACGCATTGTCGCCGCCCACCAGGGAGTGTATTTTCGCTTTGCAGAAGTGCGAACGCCTGTGCAGCAGAGCGCCTGCTAAATCTGTTTGTGCAAAACAAGACCAGCCCTGTGGTTACTCTTCGTGTGCGTTGATTCTAACGATGGAGGGACGGCTTTTAACGTCACACACCCGCCCAGCGTTCGCCCAGCCACGCCTACGTTTTCCCCGACACGCCTGCGTTTTTCTAAGCACTCCCTGAAAACGGTCGGTTGACACCCAGAAACGCCCACTTCATGTCAATCTTCCTGCGTTCGACCGTGCGACTGAAAGCTTTGCTAGAACCTGTGCAAAACCACAATGGACTTTGTTACCGTATGACGCGCGTGCATACACATGCGCAGATTAGCCGTTTTTTCCACTGATCGCTGCGCTGCGAACAACGGCAGCTAGCGATCAACTCGGAATGACCCCCAATGTTTCTGCTGCTGCTTCCATTGGCTGGAACTGCAGGTTTAAGCGTAAGATACTTTCCTCTTTTAACATGTATAAGACAATTGGCCATAACTTGGAATTCTCAGAAAAAAAGGATGTATAATATTCATTAAATCAACAATCGGTGATAAATGTGATTTATATATAGTTAGAAAGTGAATTTCTTTACAGCCCAATATTAAGTAGATGCTACAGATGTGATTCGCCTTTTTGTGCTATATAGATCAAGAGGCATGGATAGAATCTGCACCATGGATAGTTTATTTTGGACCTTTGCGCTGTAGCACCAAGTGTACTAGGTCTACTGGGGGCTTAGAGTTTGTACTTGTCTTATTATCGGGGGCGTGTAAATTTGCACAATGATGCATTAGCGGTAGACACGGCGTGACACAGTCCTATCAGTTCCTAATTTCTTAACTTTTCTCTTAGTGTGGGGCCACACATAGCGGCTACGTGGGTCCTGTTCAGCGGGACCCACTTGGCCGCAAGGAGAGTGCACATGGGCGCCTATGCAATCCCGCCGCCGCCAGATCTGACCGTGCGGTCGGGCCGGATGACAGGACGGCGGGATTTCAATGAGAACGCATGCATTTCAATGTATGTGTTCACGCAGTGCGGCAGTGTTCCATTGAAACCCTGTGTGTGACTGGCTGTATCCTGTTCTGCGGGATCTAGCAGAACAGGATCCGTGTGCACACAGAACCCCCCCTCCCAGCCAAGCGGGTCAAATTCAGCGGGACCCACTTGGTCACTATGTGTGGCCCAGACCTTAGATTAGCGTAGTTGTCGCCTGCTGTAGCACGCAAATCCACTAGTGGTATACTGTAGGTATACTACATAACAGATGCACTATAGGACGGAACACACCGCACAGCTTGGTTGCATAGTTCATGATATGCCAAACTGTAGATGCGTCCTCATACACTGTTGCTCACATGAGGAGGGAAGATAGGGGCTCATTCCGAGTTGATCGCTCGATGCCGATTTTCTCAGCGCAGCGATCAGGTGAAAAAATGGCATTTATGCGCATGCGTATGGGCCGCAATGCGCACGCGCGACGTACGGGTACAAAGCTCTTTGTGGCTGTGCTCAGGTTCTAACGAAGTTTTCCTTCGCACTGACGGCCGCAAGAAGATTGATAGGAAGGGGGCGTTTCTGGGTGTCAACTGACCGTTTTCAGGGAGTGTTTGCAAAAACGCAGGCGTGTCTGAAAAAACGCAGGCGTGGCTGGGCGTTCGCTGGGCGGGTCTATGACGTCAAATCCGGACACGAATAGGCTGATCGCAAGTGCTGAGTAAGTTCAGAGCTACTCAGAAACTGCACAAACTGTTCTTGCAGAGCTCGGCTGCACATGCGTTCACACTTCTGCTAAGCTAAAATACACTCCCCAGTGGGAGGCGGCATAGTGTTTACACGGCTGATAAAAACTGCAAGCGAGCGATCAACTTGGAATGACCCCCATAGGGTCAGCACAGGGCAACTTACGTCTCCTCCGTGCACAGTACATGACTGTGTTTATAAATTGAAGGGTGCAAGAATCTCCACTACCTTATCCCTGAGAGGGTTAATATATACGTTATACAGGTAATATTTATTGCTTGTACTCATTTGATTATTCTACTTGCTATAAGTGCTTGTGCGGTGTATAACGTTATATGTCACCATTATATACCGCTCATTTTTAAATGACAAAGTATTCAGTTTACTAAGCCTTGGAGAGAGATAAGGTAGATAGAGAGAAAGTACCAACCAAACAGCTCCTAACTGTCATTTTTCAAACACAGCCTGTAACATGGCAGTTAGAAGCTGATTGGCTGGTACTTTATCTCCGTCCACTTTAGCTCTCTCCAAGGCTTAGTAAATAGAACTCAAATTTACCTATTTCTATCTGAGCTGCTTTATGTATGATAGCGAAGAATCTCTTTATTTCTATCACCTTGTTATAACGTATAACCGGATTGTTTCATAGTCTGAAACATATGGAAAACAGGGACATTGGTATTCCGGACCACTGAGGAGTGAAGCTACTGTACTGTAGGAGGGAAGTGAATACAGGATGCCGTACAATCTGGCCTGATTCCGGATCGGCGGCCAATTGCTATTTATTTCTGCTAAAAATAAAATAAAACTCTCATAAAAAAGAGTATTTTGCGGACATACAGTGTCCTGAGCCTTATGCATGGTGAGATAGACGCAGGTTGGCATCAGTAGCACATGTGCCCGGTTTACTCCAGACTGATGCTACTTTGGGTGTCAATTTGTATGTTTACCCAAATGTAACCACAATAAGAATAGAATTTAAAAAACCTGTGCCAACTGTATGTGCGTCGACCGTTCTCATGTTAACCATTTGAGCCTGTCAACCTTTTTGTACCTCTTGACCTTAAGCACTGTCGACCTATTACATGTCGGCCTACTGACCAAGTTGACCTTTTGTACTTGTCGACTTAATGCAAGTCGACCATATGGGATTGACCTATTGACTGTCGACCTATTATCCGGATATCCAGTATTTCACAGACTTACATTTATCTTGTAACACTGAGCCTGCATCAGAGGTGCAAGCAGAGGTACAATTTTGTGCGCGGTGGGCGTGCAAAATATGCTAAGGACTGCTAGAGCCTCACATCCGTCAAAGACGTGCAAAAGCTGGAACATGAGGAACATCGGGCACACATTGGATGCACCATCGGACAGAGCAACCCTACACTGTCTCAGAGAGAGTGGCTCTCCTAAGATGCAGGGCTTCTACAACTGCATACGAACTTGCAGTGGCCGACCAGGCAACACCTAGAACACGTTCCCAACACGCCTGTGTTGTTTCTGAGTGATAAAACTCATGGCATACAATAAATGGTGCTCCAGCTAATCAGCCCCCAACTGTCATGTGTTACAGCTCATAACTGCTTTGTGTTTGAAAAATGACAGTTGGGAGCTGATTCGCTGGAGCACCATTTATCAATCGCAGGAAGTTTTATCACTTGCAACAAGTTTTATCACCCGTTGATAAATAGGCTCCTAAAATGAGTCTAAATGCCGCTTTTGAAGCAAACATAGGAGCCCATTTATCAACGAGTTTTAAGTATTTAAAACTCCTTGCATGGGCTAAATGGTACTCCAGCCAATCAGCTCCCAACTGCCATGTGTTTGTTCTTCCATAGGAAGCCGCTCCGTAGTGCTGCAGCACTTTCATGTTAAATGTCAAAAAACTTTCTGCATTTTCAATGCAAATGTGCAAACATAGGGGGTAATTCCAAGTTGATCGCAGCAGGACATTTTTTAGCAGTTGGGCAAAACCATGTGCACTGCAGGTGTGGTAGATGTAACATGTGCAGAGAGAGTTAGATTTGGGTGGGATGTGTTCAAACTGAAATCTAAATTGCAGTGTAAAAATAAAGCAGCCAGTATTTACCCTGCATAGAAACAATATAACCCACCCAAATCTAACTCTCTCTGCACATGTTATATCTGCCCCACCTGCAGTGCACATGGGTTTGCCCAACTGCTAAAAAAAAATTCTGCTGCGATCAACTTGGAATTACCCCCATACTGTATTAATTTACCATACTTCAGTTTATTCTCCCATCCCTGGAGTGGATGTAGCTTTTATATCATTTTATCCCTAATTTTAATTTCCAAATGTAGAGGAAATAAAAAAAAAAAAAAAAGGAAATTTGCAGTTCCCATGGCAACGCCCAAAAACAAGCATGGAAAAGATTTATTTTATGTAAATTGGCAAATGGGCTTTTAAGCTTGGATGATTGAATACAAAACACTATTCCAGCGCATAATAATCCTTTTATTTCAACAAAGCTTTTCCACGAGTGACGCTTCATTTAGCCCTGATATACTGTAAGATACTTGCAGGGGGGGGGGGGAAGATTTTTTAAATTAGATTTTATTTATTTATTTATACATTTTGTAATGTGCACGACAAATTCCTTTCATTCTGCGAGGGGGGGGGGGGGGGGGTGTTGAAGCAAATTTGTTTACGGTCCTGTGGATATTTCATTGTTGGAGCAGTACTTTAATTGCAGTGAAAGTGGGTCACTGTGTCACATATCCGTGGAGGACATTTATACTAGTTTGTTATATTTCATTATTGTGTTTTGGTTTTGGGTTTAGAAAAACCACCTTCAAGTGTTTTGGTTCAGATTCGGATTTTGGTTCGTTTAAAATCGATAAGAACTGCTAAAATGATAAAATCGTGTAAGTTTTGCAATCTAAATCCCCGAAATTCAGATTTAAAATCCAAAATCTGAACCGCAGGAAGTTTCGAACTGGGACTCAGTTCAAATCAAATCTCCTCAGTAGATCTGGACCGGGTTTTGGTTTGGTTCCGATCCACGAAATTCGGGTGGATTCTGAAGAATGGAACCGCACATTTCCAATTTATAAACTAAGCGTATTAAATTCTGGATGTACACCTTTTGCGTGTATGGGCAACAGTATCCGTGTTCCAACACTTACACTATGGGCGGAATTCATTTGTTCAGCCAGCTCTTAGCGCCCAGCTCTTAGCGCCCAACTGAGCTATTTAATTGTAGCTCAGTTCAGGCGCGAATGGCTGCCAGCGTCTGCATTGCAGCTCGCACACCCCGGGGGCAAGATGAAATGCGCGAAAAGCGACCTGCTTGGTCGGGTTTAGCTGCTTTACGTGGCTACACCCGACCTCTATGTGTGTGATCAGCGCGTAACATAGGGTGTAACATTTGTGAGCCCCATAGAAAATGATGAGTCCCCTAGTATTTGATCAGTATACATTGAGCCACCCTGGGCTATATCCCAAAACACCCTATGCAAGTGACCCAACAGCCCCGACCCATTACCATAAGTCTACCCCACCAGTAACCAGAATACCCGGATCTCTAGAGGGAAGATGTATAACTGGAGAAGTTGCCCATATCAGCTAATAAGCTTCTAGCTGTCATCTAACGATGTCTATAAAATGACAGTTACAAGTTGGTTGCTATGGGCAACTTCTGCACTTTATCTCTCTCCAAGGATTGAAGCACACCTCCTCCTAGGTAAGAAGAGACTCCAGCTGTTGTGGAACTGCTAGTCCCAGCATGTTCTGACAGTGGATTTAAAGGAAATGTTCTGCTGCCGCACATGTATAGCACCCATAGGCGTGCGCAGGGGGGGGTGCCTGGTGCGCACAGGCACCCCCTAATGTCCGGAACTCCTCACACTGCCTGCTGCAGCACAGTGATCATGCCTGCAGCTCATTCCTCTGCCTCCCCCCCACCGCTGCACCTGGCGCCCGCTAATACATGCTGACATTGCTGAATTTACATTATGTGCGGCGGCCTCACAGGGGGGTAACTGACATCACCTGATGATGTCATACCGTGCATCCGCCTGTGCTCTCTTCCCGGCCGCTGTACTCACCTCCCAGCCGCCGCAATCTCCTCCCGCGCTCTCAATCATGTGTGCGGCCACAGCCAGCGTTCCTCTCATGGGGACTCGGAACCACCGCCGAAGGACACATTCTGCTGATGCAGTTCAGCAGAGACTCTTTCACCGAGACAGACTGTATGTCACTATTCATGGTATCTTGGGTTCCATTAGCAATAGCCACAGTTATATGGCCAAATCCATCAATATCCTTCACTGTATTAGAGATCCCGTGAAACAAAAAGTGCAAAGATAATAAATAATACAAACTGGATGTGACATCAGCATTGGAAGTATAATTTTTTTTCTTGCTGTTATACTTATGCCACCAGTGGTGAATTTGCCATAAGTTACCTGAGACACGTGGTGTGTGGAGTAATGTGAATTTCGGCTCATACTGTGTGGCGTAATGTGAATGTGGCTCATTCCATGAGGCGTAATGTGAATTTTGGCTCATACCGTGTGGCGTAATGTGAATTTCGGCTCATACTGTTGTGGCGTAATGTGAATTTCTGCTCATACTGTGTGGTGTAATGTGAATTTCTGCTCATACTGTGTGGTGTAATGTGAATTTCGGCTCATACTGTGTGGCGTAATGTGAATTGTGGCTTATACTGTCTGGCGTAATGTGAATGTGGCTCATACTGTTTGGCGTAATGTGAATTTCGGCTCATACTGTGTGCTATAATGTGAATTTCGGCTTATACTGTGTGGCGTATTGTGAATTTTGGCTCATACTGTGTGGCGTAATGTGAATTTCGGCTCATACTGTGTGCTATAATGTGAATTTCGGCTTATACTGTGTGACGTATTGTGAATTTTGGCTCATACTTTGTGGCGTAATGTGAATATCGACTCATACTGTGTGGCGTATTGTGAATTTTGGCTCATACTTTGTGGCGTAATGTGAATTTGGCTCATACTGTGTTTTGCAATGTGAATTTCGGCTCATACTGTGTGGCGTCATGTGAATAAGGGGTACTACAGTCAGTAACTGTGAGCATGGAGACATGTGTGACAAATGCTGGTCTCCTGCATATATAGAGAATCTGAAGGCATAGAAACAGTTAAATATGGCTCTGATGGCATGTGTAAATTTTAAACTTGTGTTATGCTAAAGCTCAAGTGTTTGGCCCCCTAAATCTCCTGTACTTTTCAGAGTGGCCCACTCAAAATCAGGGTGTAGGTGCTGGGGGGTGCAAGTGGTGTGGAATGCATATGCACCTAGGCTCACCACTCTTTAGTTCCGTGACTGGGTCAGGGATAGGTTGGGGACGTGTAAGCAGCGATGGGGTGCAGCGGCATCTAGGACTCAGGGTTATGCCGTAGTGGACAGTCAGGACCGTCCGGTGGTCACACTATTATGTTTCATTTTATTTCTCTGGGGTGTATTATATCCACTTGTATTATTAGAACTAGGGAGAAATTAGATTAGGCCATGTGATTTTACTAAGAGAATGTAAAATAGTGCTAGACATGCCCAAAAGGCGGTGCAGCCCCTAATAAAATTAGCTGCGCACGCCTATGATAGCACCACCGACCACCAAGAATGGGCAAAAATGGTTGAAATCCATAAATATTTATTGGACAAATGTACTATTCTACTTATCTGTGTTTGGTCAGTGACTTAAGAAATGTTGGAAATATGTGTGTACAGGCTGGAGGATATAGCAGATTTTACGTACACACCAGCGGATGCCTTGCAACTTCGAACAGTCCAGTTATTCAGCCAGAGGTTTTATTGAAGCTAAAGCAGGTACATCCGTACTCACTGTTATATACACTGGTAGATAGAGCAGGATGTCATACAGCTCACCAGCCGGTGAGTGCATGTAGATATCGGGTAGCAGTGCAGGGTGCTGGAACAGCGGTTACATCCCAAGTAAACACAGGGCTCAGTGGAGCTAAGTGTTAGATTACTGTCTCTAACTGTGGCACTCTAACAAAGTCCCAAGATGGCTCCTTACATTCTCAGTAGTAGCCACGGTGGCCATCTTGGTACAGGGAATGAAGCTTCCCTGGAGGAGCAGCAACACAGAGTCTGTGCAGTGGCGCATTCCACTTTCAACAATAATCTGTCCTATCGGTACAAATTCATTTGATCAGTGTAGCCAACCATGAGGTTAAGGGGGTCATTCCGAGTGGATCATAGCTGTGCTAAATTTAGCACAGCTACGATCATGAACTCAGGCATGCGGGGGGACGCCCAGCACAGGGCTAGTCCGCCCTGCATGTCAGTGCCGCATCCCCCCCCCCCTGCAGAAGTGCAAAGGCATCACACAGCGGCGATGCCTTTGCACTGCACTGCACTATTCATCGCTCCCCGGCCCACAGCAGCTGCGTGTGACATCACGCAGCTGCTGCCGGCCACTCCCCGCACGGTCCGTCCATGCCTGCGTTGGCTGGGCTGCACGCATGAAACGGCGACCAAATGCCACTGTTTCGCCCCTTCACCCCCATTGTCCGCCTCTGCCTGTCAATCAGGCAGAGGCGTTCGTAGCGCAGCGATGGGTGGCCATGCGCTGGCACACTGTGGCGCCGGCGCATGCGCGGTTCTGACCCGATCGCTACGCCTCAAAAAACAGCAGCATGCGATCGGGTCAGAATAGCCACCATAATTCTAAACGGACCTGGAAGTTTGCCGATTGCATGCCTGCAATCCATCAAAAATCAATCTTAACGTCGCCATCCTCTTCGCAGCTGCTGCCACGATGTGACGCAGCCGCGAATTTCGTCCGTATTTTCTGTGGACGAAGCTGCCTCTCGCACACTATATAGTAAGATATACATTTGGGTTGGAGATAACCTTTCAATTACGTGCAAAGCCATTTAATGTCTTCGGAAAAGAAAAAAAAAAAGATTCCGCAGCTCCGACGGGCTCACTCTGAAATGCTGCTGGTGATTACTAGAAACCTGAATACATTGAGGAGCAGAGAGTAGGCGCACAGCATACATAAGGAGATGCTCTGCAAGCTGGGCCGAGGCTCATAGACACATATCCACTCACCAGGAGGCTCTGCATGAAGCAGCGTAAGAGCCCTCGCTGCAGAGAGGAGAAAAAAATAAAGACGGGAAGATTTTCTTGGCATCTGCTATGAATGTGTTTTTGTTTTATTTCCATATGTCTCCTTTTCCAGCGTATTATCGATACGAGGGTTAACATAATAAGTCCTCTTGGCGTGATCCTTGTAGCTAAAGATTTTATGCACATCATTTAAATTAAATCTTGTAAAAAAACACATTTTTCCCCTCGGCTGGCCAGATTAAGGCCTGCTATTCCTGATTGATTAAGCCCTGTTGGAAGGGAATTAATATCAGGATGTAAAATTCAGCCGCTTGTTTTTGTCTGCAGCACTACTAGAATAAAGTCATATATTATGTTATGTTAATAGCGCTTCAGAAATTTTTGAGTGTGCTGTTCCATGAGATGAGCGAAACCCTTCAGACGATTCGGTGATTCCCTGAATTTCAGCGGTTTGGAGCAGAAATGTGGAATTGCGACACGTTTGTCTCTGAAAATGTCACTTTAGAATTTTATAGTTCTTTACTCGCTGTTCCATGTTAAACATCATATAGTGACTACTGGCTAGTATAACTGTTGCCTGAATTTTAAGCTGGCTGTAGACGGCATGATGGTGCCGCTGTCCAGCCGACGTGGACGAGGGGTGAAGCAACTGCCAAATAAGTGTAGCACAAATACACTGTACAGTCTTGATTCACGTCCTACAGATGGATCAGTCGGGTTTAATAACCAAACAAAATTCAAACAGTTTTTGGCCATTTTCATATCATTATCGATTATCATACAGGGAGGGGAATATTAAGAGGGTAGGGGGCCTGTGTGCAGTCTCCATCCAGGCCCCCTACTCTCTATCCGGCAGCTCATTAATAGGTGTTAGTAAACTCTGATGTTGTGCCAGAGTGTAATTGCAGCACAAGCACAGATCTCCAGGGAAATGGCACGGCCACAACTAGGGGGGGCTAAGGGGACACGTGACCGGGGGTGCCAGATTAGAATGGGCCCTGGAACCTTGCCATGCAGGCTAACCAGAGATGAAAGAGGAGGCTTCATGGTGACCAGTACCCTTTATGAATTTCTGGCCGTGCTTATCTGACTGTCATCAAGGAGTGACAGTCTGAGGGAGCTGTGTGTGGCATCTTGCTATAAGGGGGACAGATACTGTATTTGAGGGAGCAGTGTGTGGCATCTTGCTATAGGGGGACAGATACTGTATTTGAGGGAGCAGTGTGTGGCATTTTGCTATAGGGGGACAGATACTGTATTTGAGGGAGCAGTGTGTGGCATCTTGCTATAAGGGGGACAGATACTGTATTTGAGGGAGCAGTGTGTGGCATCTTGCTATAAGAGGGGACAGATACTGTATTTGAGGGAGCAGTGTATGGCATCTTGCTATAAGGGGTGACAGGTACTGTATTTGAGGGAGCAGTGTGTAGCATCTTGCTATAAGGGGTGACAGATACTGTATTTGAGGGAGCAGTGTGTAGCATCTTGCTATAAGGAGTGACAGATACTGTATTTGAGGGAGCAGTGTGTGGCATCTTGCTATAAGGAGTGACAGATACTGTATTTGAGGGAGCAGTGTGTGGCATCTTGCTATAAGGGGTGACAGATACTGTATTTGAGGGAGCAGTGTGTGGCATCTTGCTATAAGGGGTGACAGGTACTGTATTTGAGGGAGCAGTGTGTAGCATCTTGCTATAAGGGGTGACAGATACTGTATTTGAGGGAGCAGTGTGTAGCATCTTGCTATAAGGAGTGACAGATACTGTATTTGAGGGAGCAGTGTGTGGCATCTTGCTATAAGGGGGACAGGTACTGTATCTGAGGGAGCAGTGTGTGGCATCTTGCTATAAGGAGTGACAGATACTGTTTTTAAGGGAGCAGTGTGTGGCATCTTGCTATAAGGGGGGACAGGTACCGTATTTGAGGGAGCAGACTGTATTTGAGGGAGCAGTGTGTGGCATCTTGCTAAAAGGGGTGACAGGTACTGTATTTGAGGGAGCAGTGTGTGGCATCTTGCTATAAGGGGGGACAGATACTGTATTTGAGGGAGCAGTGTGTGGCATCTTGCTATAAGGGGGACAGATACTGTATTTGAGGGAGCAGTGTGTAGCATCTTGCTATAAGGGGTGACAGATATTGTATTTGAGGGAGCAGTGTGTGGCATCTTGCTATAAGGGGGACAGATACTGTATTTGAGGGAGCAGTGTGTGACATCTTGCTATAAGGGGTGACAGATATTGTATTTGAGGGAGCAGTGTGTGGCATCTTGCTATAAGGGGGACAGATACTGTATTTGAGGGAGCAGTGTGTGGCATCTTGCTATAAGGGGGACAGATACTGTATTTGAGGGAGCAGTGTGTGGCATCTTGCTATAAGGGGGACAGATACTGTATTTGAGGGAGCAGTGTGTGGCATCTTGCTATAAGGGGGACAGATACTGTATTTGAGGGAGCTGTGTGTGGCATCTTGCTATAAGGGGGACAGATACTGTATTTGAGGGAGCAGTGTGTGGCATCTTGCTATAGGGGGACAGATACTGTATTTGAGGGAGCAGTGTGTGGCATTTTGCTATAGGGGGACAGATACTGTATTTGAGGGAGCAGTGTGTGGCATCTTGCTATAAGGGGGACAGATACTGTATTTGAGGGAGCAGTGTGTGGCATCTTGCTATAAGAGGGGACAGATACTGTATTTGAGGGAGCAGTGTGTGGCATCTTGCTATAAGGGGTGACAGGTACTGTATTTGAGGGAGCAGTGTGTGGCATCTTGCTATAAGGGGGACAGATACTGTATTTGAGGGAGCAGTGTGTGGCATCTTGCTATAAGGAGTGACAGATACTGTATTTGAGGGAGCAGTGTGTGGCATCTTGCTATAAGGGGTGACAGATACTGTATTTGAGGGAGCAGTGTGTGGCATCTTGCTATAAGGGGGGACAGGTACTGTATTTGAGGGAGCAGTGTGTAGCATCTTGCTATAAGGGGTGACAGATACTGTATTTGAGGGAGCAGTGTGTAGCATCTTGCTATAAGGAGTGACAGATACTGTATTTGAGGGAGCAGTGTGTGGCATCTTGCTATAAGGGGGACAGATACTGTATTTGAGGGAGCAGTGTGTGGCATCTTGCTATAAGGGGGGACAGGTACCGTATTTGAGGGAGCAGACTGTATTTGAGGGAGCAGTGTGTGGCATCTTGCTATAAGGGGTGACAGGTACTGTATTTGAGGGAGCAGTGTGTGGCATCTTGCTATAAGGGGTGACAGGTACTGTATTTGAGGGAGCAGTGTGTGGCATCTTGCTATAAGGGGGACAGATACTGTATTTGAGGGAGCAGTGTGTGACATCTTGCTATAAGGGGTGACAGATATTGTATTTGAGGGAGCAGTGTGTGGCATCTTGCTATAAGGGGTGACAGATACTGTATTTGAGGGAGCAGTGTGTGACATCTTGCTATAAGGGGTGACAGATATTGTATTTGAGGGAGCAGTGTGTGGCATCTTGCTATAAGGGGTGACAGGTACTGTATTTGAGGGAGCAGTGTGTGGCATCTTGCTATAAGCGGGACAGATACTGTATTTGAGGGAGCAGTGTGTGACATCTTGCTATAAGGGGTGACAGATATTGTATTTGAGGGAGCAGTGTGTGGCATCTTGCTATAAGGGGGACAGGTACTGTATTTGAGGGAGCAGTGTGTAGCATCTTGCTATAAGGGGTGACAGGTACTGTATTTGAGGGAGCAGTGTGTGGCATCTTGCTATAAGGGGGACAGATACTGTATTTGAGGGAGCAGTGTGTGACATCTTGCTATAAGGGGGGACAGATACTGTATTTGAGGGAGCAGTGTGTGACATCTTGCTATAAGGGGGGACAGATACTGTATTTGAGGGAGCAGTGTGTGGCATCTTTCTATAAGGGGGACAGATACTGTATTTGAGGGAGCAGTGTGTGGCATCTTGCTATAAGGGGGACAGATACTGTATTTGAGGGAGCAGTGTGTGACATCTTGCTATAAGGGGGGACAGATACTGTATTTGAGGGAGCAGTGTGGGGCATCTTGCTATAAGGGGGACAGATACTGTATTTGAGGGAGCAGTGTGTGACATCTTGCTATAAGTGGGGACAGATACTGTATTTGAGGGAGCAGTGTGTGGCATCTTGCTATAAGGGGGGACAGGTACTGTCTTTGAGGGAGCAGTGTGTGGCATCTTGCTATAAGGGGGGACAGATACTGTATTTGAGGGAGCAGGGAGAGTACTGACTTTACAAAGATTCAGCAATGCAGAAGAGCTAAGCTGTGCAGAAGGTAAATGACTGGAGTTCTGCATATACCTCCTTTCTTGCAGCCTAACCCTAACCTCCCCTCCTGCTGCTTAACCCTAACCCTTTGCCCCTCCCCCTGCAGCCGAGCCCTCCCTCCACCAGCAGCCTAACCCTTTGCCCCTCCCCCTGCAGCCGAACCCTCCCTCCACCAGCAGCCTAACCCTAACCCTTTTCCCCTCCCCCTGCAGCCTAACTCTCCCTCCACCAGCAGCCTAACCCCAACCCTTTCACCAGCCCCCGCAGTCCAACCCTCCCTCCACCCGCAGCCTAACCCTAACCCTCCTTGGCATTCTTACTCTGCTGCCCGGGACTGTGGCCAGT
Source organism: Pseudophryne corroboree (assembly GCF_028390025.1). NCBI lineage: Eukaryota > Metazoa > Chordata > Amphibia > Anura > Myobatrachidae > Pseudophryne > Pseudophryne corroboree. The sequence goes on from NC_086445.1 coordinate 1,031,986,162, forward strand.
GGGGTGAGGGTTGCCAAATTACCACCTTGCCCCTGGTGACAGAAATCCTAGTTGCGGCCCTGACAATGGCCATATATCCCAGCAAGTGCCCTACTGCAGATATACAAAACACTGGTAAAATGGCCGCCCTGATATTTTACTGGTGATTTTGCAATGCTACTGCGGCCAACGTGGGCCTCTGAGAGGTAAGTATTGAAAAAAATGGGTGCATGGTGTGCGCTGTTATCCCTTCCTGGACCCAGGGGCCCCTGGCACAGCACAACTTGCACCCATTATAAATGCACCTTCAGGTCCACACACTGTCCAAAAATCATATACCACAGTTGTTTGTTGGGCTGGTTTGCACAATTATCATGCAGACTGTGGCCAACTATAGTTCCATCTGTGGATACTGCATCTTAAACACTTCTGGAGGCCTGTACTTGTTGCAGCCAATGACAGTGGTGTGACAGGAGAATGCTAGGTACTGTTGTTTGCAGTCTTTTCCTCTGCTCTTCATCCCCTCTCCCAGCACCTGCTGGTACTCTGTGGGACTGGCTACATGCGTTTCTCTGTTACTTGTCTGCCGTACAGAGGGGGTCATTCCGAGTTGTTCGCTCGGTAAAAATCTTCGCATCGCAGCGATTTTCCGCTTAATGCGCATGCGCAATGTCCGCACTGCGACTGCGCCAAGTAAATTTGCTATGCACTTAGGAATTTTACTCACGGCATTTTCATCGTTCTGGCGATCGTAATGTGATTGACAGGAAATGGGTGTTACTGGGCGGAAACAGGCCGTTTTATGGGCGTGTGGGAAAAAACGCTACCGTTTCCGGAAAAAACGCAGGAGTGGCTGGAGAAACGGGGGAGTGTCTGGGCGAACGCTGGGTGTGTTTGTGACGTCAAGCCAGGAACGACAAGCAGTGAAATGATCGCAGATGCCGAGTAAGTCTGAAGCTACTCAGAAACTGCTACGAGGTGTGTAATCGCAATTTTGCGAATACATCGTTCGCAATTTTATGATGCTAAGATTCACTCCCAGTAGGCGGCGGCTTAGCATGAGCAAATCTGCTAAAATTCACTTGCGAGCGAACAACTCGGAATGACCCCCAGAGTTCCGATGGGCTCATTATTACTGACAGTGGTACAAGACGATGACAAGCGGAGCATTTTCACAGTGGAGCACAAAAATGTTACCTGGTTTTGATTTCATAGAGGATTAGTTTTATGTTTCGGTGCGGTATTGTCTGAAATGTGTCGTACAATAACATTAAAGTACCAAAAATATCATGACCCACCTACAGACGAGTGAAAAAACAGGAATTGACAGATTTTAACCAATATGAATCACATAAAGGTTTCCTCCTGATAATTTTTTTTTATTATTATTTTTTGTACTAATTTACACTGTCTTGAATGAAATGCAAATGTATTGCAACCTACTGCATCAAATGCAGCCAAAATGGCAGAATTTGGGCATAATACAGTAACTGCCCCCATTTCTGGATTTGCTAACATTTCTGTAGCATAGTGTTATTGCCTTGAGGTGACCAGATAATAACTCATAGGGTGCATATCATTGAGATGAAGGGGCTATCATCTTACCTAATTTCAGTGAATGAGGTTGGGGGATCACATAATTTGAAATGAGAATGGGGGTATTAGGGACACTTGTCCTTAGCACTGAAGGAGTAAAGTAAATCAAAATGATACAATGACCCAGTAGTGCTATCTGCAACATATAATGTCACACGTAAGGCTTTCTGTTAACTACAGTACATACTATGAACAGCTGAGGAAGACATGAACAGATTTATAGAGCTGGACCTGTACACACATCATCGTCCGCCTCTGTTGGCTTAGCAGTGTTTTATATGGCCGTAGCCGTTATGTTACATTACAATCTGCTGCTAAGACTTTATGATCTATATGAATTAGCCTTTGTCTGGGAATCCTCTGCCTGAAACTTTCACATAGAAATATCCCGCAGCCTCTAGGTGTGATGTGTCACAGTGACTCATAGGCTGACTTGTATGATTAGTCATTTACTCTATTTCAAACACCAATAAATCACACATCCGAGAATTTATACAGCATCCAGCGCTGCGCTGGCACAATTTGTCTTTAGAGACAGAAGAAGTCAGATGAGTAGTCGGAAGAAAGTGTGTGAGGTGACCTGTCATCCATCAATACGCTCATACTGTGCATCAGTGTCTGCTCCTCTTACTGTGCATCAGCTTCTGCGCCTGTTACTGTGCATCAGTGTCTGCTCCTCTTACTGTGCATCAGCTTCTGCGCCTTTTACTGTGCATCAGTGTCTGCTCCTGTTACTGTGCATCAGTGTCTGCTCCTGTTACTGTGCATCAGCTTCTGCGCCTTTTACTGTGCATCAGCTTCTGCGCCTGTTACTGTGCATCAGCGTCTGCTCCTGTTACTGTGCATCAGCTTCTGCGCCTGTTACTGTGCATCAGTGTCTGCTCCTCTTACTGTGCATCAGTGTCTGCTCCTCTTACTGTGCATCAGCTTCTGCGCCTTTTACTGTGCATCAGTGTCTGCTCCTGTTACTGTGCATCAGTGTCTGCTCCTCTTACTGTGCATCAGCGTCTGCTCCTGTTACTGTGCATCAGCGTCTGCTCCTGTTACTGTGCATCAGTGTCTGCTCCTGTTACCGTGCATCAGCGTCTGCTCCTGTTACTGTGCATCAGTGTCTGCTCCTGTTACTATGCATCAGTGTCTGCTCCTGTTACTGTGCATCAGTGTCTGCTCCTGTTACTGTGCATCAGTGTCTGCTCCTGTTACTGTGCATCAGTGTCTGCTCCTGTTACTGTGCATCAGTGTCTGCTCCTGTTACTATGCATCAGTGTCTGCTCCTGTTACTGTGCATCAGTGTCTGCTCCTGTTACTGTGCATCAGTGTCTGCTCCTGTTACTGTGCATCAGTGTCTGCTCCTGTTACTATGCATCAGTGTCTGCTCCTGTTACTGTGCATCAGTGTCTGCTCCTGTTACTGTGCATCAGTGTCTGCTCCTGTTACTGTGCATCAGCGTCTGCTCCTGTTACTGTGCATCAGCGTCTGCTTCTGTTACTGTGCATCAGTGTCTGCTCCTGTTACTGTGCATCAGTGTCTGCTCCTGTTACTGTGCATCAGTGTCTGCTCCTGTTACTGTGCATCAGTGTCTGCTCCTGTTACTGTGCATCAGTGTCTGCTCCTGTTACTATGCATCAGTGTCTGCTCCTGTTACTGTGCATCAGTGTCTGCTCCTGTTACTGTGCATCAGTGTCTGCTCCTGTTACTGTGCATCAGCGTCTGCTCCTGTTACTGTGCATCAGTGTCTGATCCTGTTACTATGCATCAGTGTCTGCTCCTGTTACTGTGCATCAGCATCTGCTCCTGTTACTGTGCATCAGTGTCTGCTCCTGTTACTGTGCATCAGCGTCTGCTTCTGTTACTGTGCATCAGCGTCTGCTCCTGTTACTGTGCATCAGTGTCTGATCCTGTTACTATGCATCAGTGTCTGCTCCTGTTACTGTGCATCAGCATCTGCTCCTGTTACTGTGCATCAGTGTCTGCTCCTGTTACTGTGCATCAGTGTCTGCTCCTGTTACTGTGCATCAGCGTCTGCTCCTGTTACTGTGCATCAGTGTCTGCTCCTGTTACTGTGCATCTGCTCCTGTTACTGTGCATCAGCGTCTGCTCCTGTTACTGTGCATCAGTGTCTGCTCCTGTTACTGTGCATCAGCGTCTGCTTCTGTTACTGTGCATCAGCATCTGCTCCTGTTACTGTGCATCAGTGTCTGCTTCTGTTACTGTGCATCAGCATCTGCTCCTGTTACTGTGCATCAGTGTCTGCTCCTGTTACTGTGCATCAGCATCTGCTCCTGTTACTGTGCATCAGCATCTGCTCCTGTTACTGTGCATCAGCATCTGCTCCTGTTACTGTGCATCAGTGTCTGCTCCTGTTACTATGCATCAGTGTCTGCTCCTGTTACTGTGCATCAGCATCTGCTCCTGTTACTGTGCATCAGCGTCTGCTCCTGTTACTGTGCATCAGTGTCTGCTCCTGTTACTGTGCATCAGTGTCTGCTCCTGTTACTATGCATCAGTGTCTGCTCCTGTTACTGTGCATCAGCGTCTGCTCCTGTTACTGTGCATCAGTGTCTGCTCCTGTTACTATGCATCAGTGTCTGCTCCTGTTACTGTGCATCAGTGTCTGCTCCTGTTACCATGCATCAGTGTCTGGTCCTGTTACCGTGCATCAGCGTCTGCTCCTGTTACTGTGCATCAGCGTCTGCTCCTGTTACTGTGCATCAGCATCTGCTCCTGTTACTGTGCATCAGCGTCTGCTCCTGTTACTGTGCATCAGCGTCTGCTCCTGTTACTGTGCATCAGTGTCTGCTCCTGTTACTGTGCATCAGTGTCTGCTCCTGTTACTGTGCATCAGCATCTGCTCCTGTTACTGTGCATCAGCGTCTGCTCCTGTTACTGTGCATCAGTGTCTGCTTCTGTTACTGTGCATCAGCATCTGCTCCTGTTACTGTGCATCAGCATCTGCTCCTGTTACTGTGCATCAGTGTCTGCTCCTGTTACTGTGCATCAGCGTCTGCTCCTGTTACTGTGCATCAGCGTCTGCTCCTGTTACTGTGCATCAGTGTCTGCTCCTGTTACTGTGCATCAGCATCTGCTCCTGTTACTGTGCATCAGTGTCTGCTCCTGTTACTGTGCATCAGCGTCTGCTCCTGTTACTGTGCATCAGTGTCTGCTCCTGTTACTGTGCATCAGTGTCTGCTCCTGTTACTGTGCATCAGCGTCTGCTCCTGTTACTGTGCATCAGTGTCTGCTCCTGTTACTGTGCATCAGTGTCTGCTCCTGTTACTGTGCATCAGTGTCTGCTCCTGTTACTGTGCATCTGCTCCTGTTACTGTGCATCAGCGTCTGCTCCTGTTACTGTGCATCAGCGTCTGCTCCTGTTACTGTGCATCAGCGTCTGCTCCTGTTACTGTGCATCAGCCTCTGCTCCTGTTACTGTGCATCAGTGTCTGATCCTGTTACTGTGCATCAGTGTCTACTCCTGTTACTGTGCATCAGTGTCTGCTCCTGTTACTGTGCATCAGTGTCTGATCCTGTTACTGTGCATCAGTGTCTGCTCCTGTTACTGTGCATCAGTGTCTGATCCTGTTACTGTGCATCAGTGTCTGCTCCTGTTACTGTGCATCAGCGTCTGCTCCTGTTACTGTGCATCAGTGTCTGCTCCTGTTACTGTGCATCAGTGTCTGCTCCTGTTACTGTGCATCAGTGTCTGCTCCTGTTACTGTGCATCTGCTCCTGTTACTGTGCATCAGCGTCTGCTCCTGTTACCGTGCATCAGCGTCTGCTCCTGTTACTGTGCATCAGTGTCTGCTCCTGTTACTGTGCATCAGTGTCTGCTCCTGTTACTGTGCATCAGCGTCTGCTCCTGTTACTGTGCATCTGCTCCTGTTACTGTGCATCAGCGTCTGCTCCTGTTACTGTGCATCAGTGTCTGCTCCTGTTACCGTGCATCAGCGTCTGCTCCTGTTACTGTGCATCAGCGTCTGCGCCTGTTACTGTGCATCAGTGTCTGCTCCTGTTACTGTGCATCAGTGTCTGCTCCTGTTACTGTGCATCAGCGTCTGCTCCTGTTACTGTGCATCAGCGTCTGCGCCTGTTACTGTGCATCAGTGTCTGCTCCTGTTACTGTGCATCAGTGTCTGCTCCTGTTACTGTGCATCAGCGTCTGCTCCTGTTACTGTGCATCAGCCTCTGCTCCTGTTACTGTGCATCAGTGTCTGATCCTGTTACTGTGCATCAGTGTCTACTCCTGTTACTGTGCATCAGTGTCTGCTCCTGTTACTGTGCATCAGTGTCTACTCCTGTTACTGTGCATCAGTGTCTGCTCCTGTTACTGTGCATCAGTGTCTGATCCTGTTACTGTGCATCAGTGTCTGCTCCTGTTACCGTGCATCAGCGTCTGCTCCTGTTACTGTGCATCAGTGTCTGCTCCTGTTACTGTGCATCAGTGTCTGCTCCTGTTACTGTGCATCTGCTCCTGTTACTGTGCATCAGCGTCTGCTCCTGTTACCGTGCATCAGCGTCTGCTCCTGTTACTGTGCATCAGTGTCTGCTCCTGTTACTGTGCATCAGTGTCTGCTCCTGTTACTGTGCATCAGTGTCTGCTCCTGTTACCGTGCATCAGCGTCTGCTCCTGTTACTGTGCATCAGCGTCTGCTCCTGTTACTGTGCATCAGCCTCTGCTCCTGTTACTGTGCATCAGCCTCTGCTCCTGTTACTGTGCATCAGTGTCTGCTCCTGTTACTGTGTATCATCATCTATTCCTGCTACTGTGTGTCTGCTCCTGTTACTGTGCATCAGCCTCTGCTCCTGTTACTGTGCATCAGTGTCTGCTCCTGTTACTGTGCATCAGTGTCTGCTCCTGTTACTGTGCATCATCATCTATTCCTGCTACTGTGTGTCTGCTCCTGTTACTGTGCATCAGCCTCTGCTCCTGTTACTGTGCATCAGCCTCTGCTCCTGTTACCGTGCATCTGCGTCTGCTTCTTTCTCTAATGTCCTAGTGGATGCTGGGGACTCTGTAAGCACCATGGGGGGAATAGACGGGCTCCGCAGGAGACTGGGCACTCTATAAGAAAGATTAGGTACTATCTGGTGTAGAGATGGCTTCTGACTCTCTGTCTCTACACAGTGACTGGAATCATCAGGAAGTGTGAATGATTTGAGTCACTCACTGTGTAATGAGTGGAGACAGCAGCAGCAGCAGCTTCTCTCAGACAGAGGGAGGAAACTCTGTGTCTTGTGTCCTTCAGTCAGTGTCTTCTGCTGTCTTTAGCTGTGATTGGCCAGAGGCTATACCAGGTGACACCCAGTGGGAGGGGGGAGGGAGCAGTCACGACTCACCAGTCAGTGAGTGCTCTGCTGCTGTGCCTGATCCATGTCATGAATCATGATTCATCCTGAGTCTGCCAGTGAGGGAGACAGTTGTACACTGTGTAGACTCAGTGACTCAGTGAATGAATCTGATTCATGCAGCAGGAGGTGGAGCCCCTGTGGTACAGGGCTCTCGGCTCAGTGTTGGTTTAGTTACAGAATGAATGATGTGTTTCATGGCTGTTAAGCTTTCTCTCCTCAGCCAGAAGTAATGTCATATTCTATAACTAGTATGCAATAAGTGGTTATTAATAATATATCAACATAACAGTAAATCTATGTTAACATATTATTAACAATCAGGGCATAAGCAGCTGCCTCCCCCAGATACACTGTACAATCACTGCAGCTGAATAACTCCATGAGTCCAGCACTGATCCTCCAGCACTGGCAACTCACTGATTCATGTGCAGTCTCTGCAACACATTCCACTACAGATGAGTCATGACTCATGCGCCGAGACACTGACTCCAGACACTTCACTGAACTGAGTCATGTGTCTCAACTCAGTTCAGTGAATCACTTTGCCCATGACTAATCTGGTGTGCACTGGCTCCTCCCTCTATGCCCCTCCTCCAGACCTCAGTTAGAATCTGTGCCCGGCCAGAGCTGGGTGCTCCTAGTGGGCTCTCCTGAGCTTACTAGTAAAGAAAGTATTTATTAGGTTTTTTATTTTCAGTGAGCTTCTGCTGGCAACAGACTCACTGCTACGAGGGACTGAGGGGAGAGAAGCAAACCTACCTGTCTACAGCTAGGTTGCGCTTCTTAGGCTACTGGACACCATTAGCTCCAGAGGGTTCGAACACAGGCATCTGTCCTCGATCGTCCGTTCCCGGAGCTGCGCCGCCGCCCCCCTCGCAGAGCCAGAAGAACAGAAGCTTGAAGACGGCGAAAACGGCGGCTGAAGACTCCTGTCTTCATTTAAGGTAGCGCACAGCACCGCAGCTGTGCGCCATTGCTCCCAGCACACTTTCACACTCCGGTCACTGTAGGGTGCAGGGCGCTGGGGGGGGGGGGGAAGGGGGGCGCCCTGGGCAGCAATTGAAGTACCTTTTTGGCATAACATACATATATACAGTCAGGCACTGTGTATATGTAAAAAACCCCGCCATTTTTTTCACACAGAAGCGGGACAGAAGCCCGCCGCTGAGGGGGCGGGGCCTTCTTCCTCAGCACACCAGCGCCATTTTCTCTTCACAGCTCCGCTGGAAGCAGCTCCCCAGGCTCTCCCCTGCAGTATCCAGGTACAAGAAGGGTAAAAAAGAGAGGGGGGGCACATAAATTTAGGCGCAAAAGACATAAAATCGGCAGCTATTGGGTAATCACTTATTATAGTGAATATCCCTGGGTTATATAGCGCTGTGGTGTGTGCTGGCATACTCTATCTCTGTCTCCCCAAAGGCCTTTGTGGGGTCCTATCCTCAGTCAGAGCATTCCCTGTGTGTGTGCTGTGTGTCGGTACGGCTGTGTCGACATGTTTGATGAGGAGGGTTACGTGGAGGCGGAGCAAGTGCGGATAAATGTGGTGTCGGGGCCGACACCTGATTGGATGGATATGTGGAAGGTCTTAAATGATAATGTAAGCTCCTTGCATAAAAGGTTTGATGACGCTGCAGCCTTGGGACAGCCGGGGTCTCAACCCGGGCCTGCCCAGGCGACTTAGAGGCCGTCAGGGTCTCATAAACGCCCACTATCTCAGATGGTTGACACAGATGCCGACACGGAGTCCGACTCCAGTGTCGACGATGATGAGGCACAATTACAGCCTAAGATGACCAAGGCCATCCGCTACATGATTATTGCAATGAAAGATGTATTGCACATTTCAGAGGTTAACCCTGTCCCTGACAAGAGGGTGTATATGTTTGGGGAGAAAAAGCAGGCAGTGACTTTTCCCCCGTCACATGAATTAAATGAGTTATGTGAAGAAGCGTGGAGTTCCCCTGATAAGAAAGTGGTGATTTCCAAAAAATTACTGCTGGCGTACCCTTTCCCGCCAACGGAAAGGTTACGTTGGGAATCCTCCCCTAGGGTAGACAAGGCGCTGACACGCTTATCTAAGAAGGTGGCCCTGCCATCTCAGGATACGGCCGCCCTTAAGGATCCTGTGGATAGGAAGCAGGAAGCTATTTTGAAGTCAGTGTATACACACTCTGGTACTCTACTGAGACCTGCTATTGCTTCAGCCTGGATGTGTAGCGCTGTAGCAGCATGGACAGATACTCTGTCAGAGGACATAGATGCCCTGGACAGGGCTACTGTCTTGCTAACCCTGGGCCATATAAAAGACACCGTCTTATATATGCGGGATGCTCAGAGGGACATTTGCCTGCTGGGCTCTAGAATTAATGCAATGTCCATTTCTGCCAGGAGGGTCTTATGGACTCGGCAATGGACAGGGGATGCCGATTCTAAAAAAAACATGGAGGTTTTGCCTTATAAGGGTGAGGAATTGTTTGGGGACGGCCTCTCGGACCTTGTGTCCACAGCGACAGCTGGAAAGTCGACTTTCTTGCCTCAGGTTTCCTCACAGCCTAAGAAAGCACCGTATTATCAAATGCAGTCCTTTCGTTCTCAGAGAAGCAAGAAGGTCAGAGGTGCATCCTTTCTTGCCAGAGGCAGGGGTAGAGGACAGAAGCTGCACCATGCAGCTAGTTCCCAGGAACAAAAGTCCTCCCCGGCTTCCACTAAGTCCACCGCATGACGCTGCGGCTCCACAGGCGGAGCCAGGAGCGGTGGAGGCGCGTCTCCGAAAATTCAGCAACCAGTGGGTTCGCTCACAGGTGGATCCTTGGGCTATACAAATTGTATCTCAGGGATACAAGCTGGAGTTCGAAGTGACTCCCCCTCACCGTTACCTAAAATCAGCCTTGCTCCCCCACGGAAAGGGAGGTAGTCCTGGCGGCAATTCACAAGCTTTACCTCCAGCAAGTGATAATAATGGTCCCCCTCCTTCAACAGGGAAGGGGTTTCTATTCCACACTGTTTGTGGTACCGAAACCGGACGGTTCGGTAAGACCCATTCTGAATTTAAAATCCTTGAACATTTATATGAAAAAATTCAAGTTCAAAATGGAATCGCTCAGAGCGGTCATTGCAAGCCTGGAAGAGGGGGATTTTATGGTATCTCTGGACATCAAGGATGCTTACTTGCATGTCCCCATTTATCCACCTCACCAGGAGTACCTCAGGTTTGTGGTACAGGACTGTCATTACCAATTCCAGACGTTGCCGTTTGGTCTGTCCACGGCACCGAGAGTATTTACCAAGGTAATGGCCGAAATGATGGTACTCCTTCGGAAGCAAGGAGTTACGGTTATCCCGTACTTGTACGATCTCCTCATAAAGGCGAGGTCCAGGGAGCAGTTGTTGATCAGCGTAGCACACTCTCAGGAAGTGTTGCAACAGCACGGCTGGATTCTGAATATTCCAAAGTCGCAGCTAATTCCTACGACGCGTCTGCCCTTCCTGGGTATGATTCTGGACACAGAACAGAAGAAGGTGTTTCTCCCGGAGGAGAAGGCCCAGGAGTTAGTGACTCTGGTCGGGGACCTCCTAAAACCAAAGCAGGTGTCGGTGCATCACTGCACGCGAGTCCTGGGAAAGATGGTGGCCTCATACGAAGCCATTCCCTTCGGCAGGTTCCATGCGAGGATCTTTCAGTGGGATCTGTTGGACAAGTGGTCCGGATCGCATCTTCAGATGCATCGGCTGATCACCCTGTCCCCGAGGGCCAGGGTGTCTCTTCTGTGGTGGCTGCAGAGTGCTCATCTTCTCGAGGGCCGCAGGTTCGGCATACAGGACTGGGTCCTGGTGACCACGGATGCAAGCCTCCGCGGATGGGGGGCAGTCACTCAGGGAAGAAACTTCCAAGGGCTGTGGTCAAGTCAGGAGACTTGTCTGCACATAAATATACTGGAACTAAGGGCCATATACAACGCCCTGAGTCAAGCGGAGCCCCTGCTTCGAGACCAACCAGTGCTGATTCAGTCAGACAACATCACGGCGGTCGCCCATGTAAACCGCCAGGGCGGCACAAGAAGCAGGGTGGCGATGGCAGAAGCCACAAAGATTCTTCGTTGGGCGGAGATTCACGTACAAGCACTGTCAGCAGTGTTCATTCCGGGAGTGGACAACTGGGAAGCAGACTTCCTCAGCAGACACGACCTCCACCCGGGAGAGTGGGGACTTCATCAAGAAGTCTTCACACAGATTGCAAATCGATGGGAATTGCCACAGGTGGACATGATGGCGTCCCGCCTCAACAAAAAGCTAAAAAGATATTGCGCCAGGTCAAGGGACCCTCAGGCGATAGCTGTGGATGCGCTAGTGACACCCTGGGTGTTCCAGTCGGTATATGTGTTCCCTCCTCTTCCTCTCATACCCAAGGTACTGAGAATAGTAAGAAAAAGAGGAATGAGAACAATACTCATCGTTCCGGATTGGCCAAGAAGGACTTGGTACCCAGAACTACAAGAGATGATCACAGAGGACCCATGGCCTCTGCCTCTCAGACAGGACCTGTTGCAACAGGGGCCCTGTCTGTTCCAAGACTTACCGCGGCTGCGTTTGACGGCATGGCGGTTGAACGCCGGATCCTAACGGAAAAGGGCATCCCGGATGAAGTGATTCCTATGCTGATAAAAGCTAGGAAAGACGTGACAGCACAACATTATCACCGTATATGGCGAAAATATGTTGCTTGGTATGAGGCCAGGATGGCCCCTACAGAGGAATTCCAGCTGGGTCGATTTCTGCACTTCCGACAGTCAGGTGTGACTATGGGCCTGAAATTAGGGTTCATAAAGCTCCAGATTTCGGCCCTATCCATTTTCTTTCAAAAAGAACTGGCTTCACTGCCTGAAGTTCAGACGTTTGTTAAGGGAGTGCTGCATATTCAGCCCCCTTTTGTGCCACCAGTGGCACCTTGGGATTTTAACGTTGTGTTGGATTTCCTGAAATCCCACTGGTTTGAACCACTTAAGACCGTAGAACTAAAGTATCTCACGTGGAAAGTGGTCATGCTGTTGGCCTTAGCATCGGCGAGGCGTGTATCAGAATTGGCGGCTTTGTCATGTAAAAGCCCTTATTTGATCTTCCATATGGACAGGGCAGAATTGCGGACTCGCCCCCAATTTCTCCGAAAGGTGGTATCATCGTTTCATTTGAACCAACCTATTGTGGTCCCTGCGGCTACTCTGGACTTGGAGGACTCCAAGTTGCTGGACGTAGTCCGGGCTTTGAAAATATATGTTTCCAGAACGGCTGGAGTCAGGAAGACTGACTCGCTGTTTATTCTGTATGCACCCAATAAGCTGGGTGCTCCTGCTTCAAAGCAAACTATTGCTCGCTGGATCTGTAGCACGATTCAACTTGCACATTCTGCGGCTGGATTGCCGTATCCATAATCAGTGAAAGCCCATTCCACAAGGAAGGTGGGCTCTTCTTGGGCGGCTGCCCGAGGGGTCTCGGCTTTACAGCTTTGCCGAGCGGCTACTTGGTCGGGTTCAAACACTTTTGCAAAGTTCTACAAGTTTGATACCCTGGCTGAGGAGGACCTTGTGTTTGCTCATTCGGTGCTGCAGAGTCATCCGCACTCTCCCGCCCGTTTGGGAGCTTTGGTATAATCCCCATGGTCCTTACGGAGTCCCCAGCATCCACTAGGACGTTAGAGAAAATAAGAATTTACTCACCGGTAAATCTATTTCTCGTAGTCCGTAGTGGATGCTGGGCGCCCATCCCAAGTGCGGACTTTCTGCAATACATGTATATAGTTATTGCTTAATAAAGGGTTATTGTTATGAGCCATCCGTTGAGTGAGGCTCAGTTGTTGTTCATACTGTTAACTGGGTAAGGTTATCACAAGTTGTACGGTGTGATTGGTGTGGCTGGTATGAGTCTTACCCTGGATTCCAAAATCCTTTCCTTGTACTGTCAGCTCTTCCGGGCACAGTTTCCCTAACTGAGGTCTGGAGGAGGGGCATAGAGGGAGGAGCCAGTGCACACCAGATAGTACTAAATCTTTCTTTAGAGTGCCCAGTCTCCTGCGGAGCCCGTCTATTCCCCCCATGGTCCTTACGGAGTCCCCAGCATCTACTACGAACTACGAGAAATAGAATTACCGGTGAGTAAATTCTTATTTTTACTATGCATCAGGGTCTGCTCCTGTTACCGTGCATCTGCGTCTGCTTCTGTTACTATGCATCAGCGTCTGCTCCTGTTACCGTGCTTCAGCGTCTGCTCCTGTTACTTGTGGGTTATATGTGTGGAGTTTGTATGATCTCCCCATGTTTGCAAGGCTTTCCTCCAGGTGGTCTCCTCCCACACTCCAAAAACTCACGGGTAGGGTAATAGGCATCTCACACAAAAAATACCTGGTGTGTATGTGCCCCCATCTGATAAGGAATACAGACAGTACGCTTACAGGGGAAGAGACTGATGTGAATGGCTGGAATGATCTCTGTACAGCGCTGCAGAATATGTGTGCGCTATATAAATAACTGCTAATAAATAATAAAATGAATAGAAGTTGGACCATGAAGGATAGGCGTTCCTGTAAAGACATTTCCTATCTCTGTTTCAAAGAATACAGTAAAACGCTTACAAAAATCAGCATGCTGCTATGAAGATGCAATTACACCAAGGCAATCACCCTGAGATGCTCAGTGATGTTAGAAGTGGCGCAGCAATTAGAGCGGCAGGAGTCACAATTACGGCATATGGGGTTTGCACTGAGAATAGGCTTTGTGCTCAGTCTTAGGTGCCACAACCCTAGCCCACATTCCTAAATGTCCTCAGTTCTGGTGAAGGGGCTGTAGACCACCCACTGCATCAGAACCTTAAGGGACCTAATTATTAATTGTCAGTTAATTGTTGTTAATTATATCTCGGGCATGGGTCCCAAGGCAGTACGGATGGTGTAATGGATAGCATTACTGCCTCACAGCACTGAGGTCATGTGTTCGATTCCCACCATGGCTCTGTGTGGAGTTTGTATATTCTCCCCGTACTTGTGTGGGTTTCCTCCGGGTACTCCGGTTTCCTCCCATAATGTAAAAATATACAGGTAGGTTAATTGGATCTCAACACAAATTAACCCTAGTATGATTGTGTGTGCGTGTACATGTGATAGGGAATATAGATTGTAAGCTCCACTGGGGCAGGGACTGATGTGAATGGTCATATAGTCCCTGTAAAGCACTATGAAATATGTGTGCGCTATATAAAGGTAATAAATAAATAATACTGGAGCCTAAAGGTAATTTTACACAATAATTTTATATACACATCCTGCAGTCTCGGATATTGCGTTGCATGATGCATGGTGCAGTATCAAAGCCGTTAGGTTACGTCCGTGTGTGTATGGTAGAAATATATGGCTTCATTGATTTCACATCTCATAAATAATGCAGAACAAGTAACTGCCGGCATTCATTATATAGAGCATCACATATAGTTGCCCCTGTGATATAAAACATGTATTTGGAATATTGGGTGTTTTGCCCTCATGCAGCTATCTATCTATCTATCTATCTATCTATCTATCTATCTATCTATCTATCTATCTATCTATCTATCTCACATCTATCTATCTATCTATCTATCTATCTATCTATCTAAGTATCCACCTATCTACCTATCTATCATCTATCTATCTATCTATCTATCTATCTATCTATCTATCTATCTATCTATCTATCTATCTGTCTATCTCACTCACTCACATCTATCTATCTATCTCACATCTATCTATCTATCTATCTATCTATATATCTATCTATCTCACATCTATCTATCTATCTATCTATCTATCTATCTATCTATCTATCTCACATCTATCTATCTATCTATCTATCTATCTAAGTATCCACCTATCTATCATCTATCTATCTATCTATCTCACTCACTCACATCTATCTATCTATCTATCTATCTATCTCACATCTATCTATCTATCTATCTATCTATCTATCTATCTATCTATCTATCTGTCTATCGGGCCCTACACACTTACGGATCTCACTGCACGATATGAACGTTCTCGTTCATTAATGAACGAGAACTCGTTCATATCGTGCAGTGTGTAGGCATCAACAATTAACGATGCGCGGCCCCGCGCTCTTTAATCGTTGGTGCCGGGTCACTTATGCATGCAGCCAATATGGACAATCTCGTCCATATTAGCATGCAGTGCTATGGAGTCGGGTGACGGGGGGAGTGAAGAATCTTCACTCCCTACGTCACCTCCCCCCCGCCGCCGGGCTGCCCGTCGGCCGTATCTGCCGTTGGGCAGCTCGGCGGCGGATCGCAGAGTGTGTAGGGCCCATTACACTATATCTCATATCTATCTATCTATCTATCTATCTTCTATCTGTATAATGGAATGGGGTGTGGCTGCCATGATTGCGTCACTGGTGCCACGCCCCCCTGTTATACGATGCCATGATTACCGGCACTGTACAGCGGGTGGCAATTCAGCGTAAACTGCATCATTGGCTGTCCGGGCCGTCCATTTCACTTGCTAAGTGGGCAGCTGGCTGTTTTCGCGAGTCTTGCCCACTCTTCTCCGCAGGCGGGAGCACCACCTGATTTTCGGGAGCCTCCCAGCCATTCTGGGAGAGTAGATAAGTTTGTGCTATAAATAAATGACCTCTGCTGCTGGGTCACTGTGACAGACAAAGGTGCCGTATGGCAGTGTGCACAGCAGTTTCTGGTCCTCATTCAATTCCACGCTGCTCATGCTTGTAAATATGCAGTATTAGGGTCCTTTAGTAAAGTGTGGCCTTAGGATATTGTTAGGTATAGTACCGCCGATTCTCATACCACTTGGAAGGGCCGTCAGTGCTGATCGTATAATACAGCCGGTATTTTCTTTATAATTTATAGTTTTAAGATGACAATAAATGTCCATTTGATGTCTGTCTTTATTATGATGTGCACTTAACTTGTCTCTGAGAATCTCATTAATAATGAGTGCTGATGAACCATCTGCCGGCACATAATAACAAATAGGGCATATATTTCTTTAAGAGATCTTTAAGTGCAAAGATTAAATCAATAGGCTAAATATTTGATTTAATAAGCACAGGTCAGACAAGGATCGGATCCCCAGGGCTGCTTTAACTATGCAGCAGGCTATGGACGTTCAGCTGGAACCTGAGAGACGGAGGCACCGTAAAACGCTCTGCAGTTCAAAAGTATGGTCGTAGGGGCCGAGTCAGACACAGCCGTGGCCTCTACATTTCTTCTGCGCCTCTGTACGCACAAAATCGAGGCATAGGCGAAGTGTGACTCCGATGCATCGCTCCACCGCACCCAACAACTCCACGCCCAACATCTCCACCACGCCCAACATCTCCTCTGTGTTCAACTCAGCAACAGACCCTAAGACAGATGCCAGACAAATGATATGTAAATAACAAGTACGGAAAACAAACAGTAACTTTATTCCATTTGTGCCCGGTGCGTCTTACAGTATCTTTATATTCAGAATTCGTCCTCACTTGGGGTAACGCTGTAATAACTCGCTGGCAGTTCCGTCTGGATGTTCTCAGCCCTCTTTTAACCTTTAGAAGCGAACTCCTCTCAGAATTAGCAAATGGACCTGAAAATAGCTGATCTTCCCTTTGTTTGTGGCATCAAAGGAGATTAAACTGGCAGCCGGCCAGACGTAGACAGTGTTCACCTGAATTGCACTCCCCGTAGGGCGCAGAAAAATGGGTAACGACTTTCCCGGCTGATTACGCTCCTGACATGGGTACTGCTGTATACTGTACGTCGTGTCTGTTTATCGCGCCATGCATGCTAATATTTATTGCCTCGTACCGGCTTTGCGTCTTTGTGTTAGCCACACCTCGGTCACAGGTAGCCACATCTCGGACACAAGTCGTCACCCCCGTATGCAAACTACAGTGACATCTATTTATAATGAAACCCCTATCTGACTAATCTGTCCGGTTTTCACACATATCTCTTTTATTCCTGTTTATCCTCGGACGCAGTAGCGGATCACAGAAAGCGACTTTTACGTATTTTAGCACAGCTGCTTCGTACAAAGACAGGGCGGCTGTTCTATTGCGCCCAACTCTGAATAAGCCCCTAAATAATTTCTCATATCCACCCAGAGCAAACCTCCAATCCAGGAATCACTCAGACGACTGGGCTTGGCAGTCGCCAAACGTTACGCTGGGTAACACCCCTGACTGCTACTGAAAATCTGGCTAACCTGTGAAATACAGGATAAGTATGGGGTTACGCTATATAGACGATACTGTATAACGCCATTCAACTCCATATTTATTTTACATGTTGTTGTTATCCATATTTCTCTGCAGCTTCCACCTGTTCCTAACATTATTCAGGTTTGTTAGTAAACCAAAAAAGCAGACTAATGGGCAGATGTAACATGTGCAGAGAGAGTTAGATTTGGGTGGGGTGTGTTCAAACTGAAATCTAAATTGCAGTGTAAAAATAAAGCAGCCGGTATTTACCCTTCACAGAAACAAAATAACCCACCCAAATCTAACTCTCTCTGCACATGTTACATCTGCCCCCCCCCCCCCCTGCAGTGCACATTGTTTGGCCCAATTGTTTGTTCGGTTTGCTGACAAACCTGAATAACCCCCATTGTTCGGTGTAGGTCAGCCACCATAAATGCTGGGTTCATTAGGAATTGCTTTCAATGTTCCTGCTTAGCCAGGGAAAGTAAATGTTTGGCTGATATAACCTGTGAGGAGGACCGATGTCTGGTAAGGAGACGCATAACTCCCTTTGATTGCACTGGTATTTTCGTCCATTCATTTAGATTTTTGCTGTTTATGTTTCGGTTTGAGAGGTTTATTAGATTTTCGCTGAGATGAAACGGTTTTAGAAATCACAAGGACGGAGCAGTTACCTGAAGCAGAGGCCAGCCAATCAAAAAATCATTTTATCTTTTAAATTGACCCAGTAATAGCGCTTTGCAAATGCAACGCTTATTATGTCATTTTTTCTTTCTTTCTGTGTCTTTTTCAAACAAGAAGAAGTTTATTTCATACAATATTTGTTAGGTAAAACCAGGTCAGGGAGCTCTGGGTGTTTAATGCGATTTCTGCGCTGATTTCAGACAGATAAAAAAATTAGGTTTAAACAAACAACTTTTATTCCAGCTGCTCTTTGCAATCTCCTCCGCTGACAGACGTACAGTATAAGGGACCACTAACCCCCAAATCATACCTAGCTACTCTTCCCCGAACAGCACATGAAGCTCCTGAATTTCGGGGAGTACCCAGTGGGGCCACTGGAGTATTTATAATGGGTGCAGTGTGTGCGGTGCACACTGGCCCCCGGGGGCCCACACCGCAAACCCTGCACTGTTTTTTTTCCCCAGCACTTAACCTCCGGAGTCCTGCGTCGGCAGCAGCAGCACTGCAGAAATCACCAGGAGATTTGCGCAGTGGCAATTTTCCCAGCGTTTCGCGCATGCGCAGTCATAAATCACTGTCCGCCATGCCATTTTCCCAAAGCCCCTTGCATGCGCACTAGACTCTGGGACAACGTTTGGGCCCCCTAATGACTCTAGTGCCCAGAGCTACAGCGCTGCCAGCTAGAGAGGTGGTGGCCCACATGGACCTCCTCCACTCTAGGAGCGCCCCTGTCACTGGCCCTTGTCCCGAGTAGACTCTGTCACGGTACATGCACCGGGCGCCATTTTTCTGGTGATTTTGGTACTACGCTTGTGCTGATCTCCGGTAAAATGACATCTGCTCCATTTTCCTAGTGGTTTCTGCAGTGCAGAAGGAAAGGTAAGTATCGTGAATGGGTGCAGGCTGTGCCGTGTGGGTTCGCCTGGCCCCACAGGCCCATATGTAATGTATTACACTCCCTGCACCCTTTATAGAAACGCCCTTGGTCCCATCAGACTACCCAGAGGTATAGGCCAGGCTAAGGCAACCCTAAGGTGGAAATGGGGGATGATGACGCAATTCTCAGATAATCTAATCATCTTGGACCTACTCAACGTCATGATTCCGTGATTTGTGGCATTGTGGCGCAGGGGGTGGAGCCTAATGACACCAAGTGACCTCCCCAGATTACACGGTCTATGCACTGTGGAGATCACACCCATGGGTGGTATATAATGGCCAAACCGTGTATATAATAAACAAAGGGGACTTTTTCAACCAGTGTATCTTATATGAAGTTTATTCTTGGCTCATTGCTTATCCACGTTTACGGTCAGCGGGGAGATAAAAATCAATCATTAAAATGAAACACAAACAGAAAATAAAATAAAAAAACACATTGGTTCCGGTATTAAAAAAAGACTCAATTTACCAAATCATCAGCTTTTTGTTGCCCGGCGATAACATTCCAACGCACAAACCTATTGAGATCTTTAAATGAGCCCAATTATTTTCTGCTGCACTTGTTGAAATTAAGTAATTCTAATTGCTTTAATTTTAATCACAATTTTTTATGACATGTCTTTACCGCAGGAAAAAAAATACTTAAGTGCTATATACAATTACAAGTATAAAGTAATAATTATAATTAGTCTTAATTTCGGTATAAAATCTGTCATTCTCATGGGCACAGGGGTTTTTTTTTACTCCAGGATGCGTCGTTCAGTAACTCTGCTCAGAAACGTCTTATCAGTGCTCATTCTCTCCCACCATGAAGGCGAATCTCTGCAGCGCTTGTCCGCGGAAGTGTTGGTTAAGCAAAAAGGAAATGGGTACTTTAAAATGTCATAGGTAATATATTATGTGTGCCACTTTATTTTTAGTTATTGCTTATTTCGCGTCGTCCAATAATGGGCTGCGAATGTATTCATGTGCGGCTTTTAAACTGAGGGGCGTAAAAAATAAAACAATTGCCGGAGACACCGACTCTTACTAATTCAATAACTTATTCTCATTCAGTTTATTCAAAGATATGTTACTAGGTAGGAAAATATTTTCCTAGGTGGCTCCTCCCCCTCCCCCTATAGTCTCGTCATATTGTATGTGGATGGCAGATGTTACATCATTGCCATTTCTATGTTATTCAGGATGTGTGTGTCACGGTATCCAAACTAGGGGCCTAATTCCGACCTGATCGCAGCAGCAAATTTGTTAGCTGATGAGCAAAACCATGGCCCTCATTCCGAGTTGATCGGTCGCAAGGCGATTTTAGCAGAGTTACACACGCTAAGCCGCCGCCTACTGGGAGTGAATCTTAGCTTCTTAAAATTGCGACCGATGTATTCGCAATATTGCGATTACAAACTACTTAGCAGTTTCAGAGTAGCTCCAGACTTACTCTGCCTGTGCGATCATTTCAGTGCTTGTCGTTCCTGGTTGACGTCACAAACACACCCAGCGTTCGCCCAGGCACTCCCACCGTTTCCCCGGCCACTCCTGCGTTTTTTCCGGAAACGGTAGCGTTTTCAGCCACACGCCCCTGAAACGCCGTGTTTCCGCCCAGTAACACCCATTTCCTGTCAATCACATTACGATCGCCGGAGCGAAGAAAAAGCCGTGAGTAAAATTACTTTCATCATAGTAAAGTTACTTGGCGCAGTCGCAGTGCGAACATTGCGCATGCGTACTAAGCGGATTTTCACTGCGATGCGATGAAAAATACCGAGCGAACAACTCGGAATGAGGGCCCATGTGCATTGCAGGTGGGGCAGATGTAACATGTGCAGAGAGAGTTAGATTTAAGTGGGTTATAGTGTTTCTGTGCAGGGTAAATACTGGCTGCTTTATTTTTACACTGCAATTTAGACTTCAGTTTGAACACACCCCACCCAAATCTAACTCTCTCTGCACATGTTACATCTGCCCCACCTGCAGTGCACATGGTTTTGCCCATCTGCTAAAAAATTTCAGCTCAACACATAAGACGAGGTCAAAAGGTCGACATAGCAATGATCGACACTTATATAGTAGTCCCGAGTTTTTTTTATTTATATATAATTTTTTTTAACTTTTTCATACTTTACCATCCACATGGACTACGATGGGGAATAGTAACCTGCCCGAAGCATATTTTGCAAACACACACACACACACACACACACCAAAAAATGGTGTCTACCTTTTTTATGTCAACCATTTCCTTGTCGACCTTTTGACCTTGTCGACCTTTTGACTCTATCGACCTAATGCATGTCTACCATTAGTGGTAGACCTATTGAATGTAGACATTTTTAGTGTAGATCTAATATGCCACACCCGTTTGTCACATAGGAAGGGTTTGTCTACAGGGACTCCTGCAGCTATTATTCCGCATGACTGCAGCTGGTAAAGTCACACTTTTGCAGTTCTCCAGAGTCCTGTGGTGATTTGCACACAGACCACTTTACATCACTAGCTGGGAACGGAATCAGTATGGGATCTCGACGGTTGGGATCCCGGTGGTCATAAGACAGGACGCTGGAATCTTGACAGGCGGGATCCCGGCGACGAGTAAAGCATGTCTCCTCGCGGGCTTGCGGTGCGAGCCACGTTTCGGGCGAAGCTCGACACACTTTTCTTACCCCCTTGAGGGGTGGCGTGGACCACCTCCCAAATGGGTATTCCAGGCCCCGGTCCGAATTCCCACCGCCGGGTTTCCTTTGGCTGTCGGGATTCCATCTGTATTCTATGTTGGATATTGGTTCAGCCCGCAGGACGTCCACCGCCACTGTGACGGGGACAATATAAATACTGTATTTATGCCACTTCTGTGTGAGACCCTCCGGCGCTGACTCCGAACGATTCCCCAGTCGGTCTTTGCACCGTAAGATTTGTAGACTGCGGCTGACCCTCGCTGTCTGTTTATATGCCATCAGCATGTGATAGTTCCTCATTAGGATATTTCCCGTCGCCCGCCATTTAACGGGGGTCGCTGACACCTGACCTTTGTCATTTACACAGCCATTTTCCTAAAAGGCCGAGCTTCCAGTGGCAGAATTCAGATGCAAATCATGCAGGCAGGGAAAGGTGAAGAAGCCGCCGATCATTTTAAAGGCCATTGTGCTTGTAGAAGACCCTCATTTGTAGAAAGTATATCCATGTAACTGTTTCACTGCTGGGGAGGCCCAGAGGTTACAGCCACAGGATTACTGTATGTGGCAGAGATAGAACATTTCATGTGTTTTATTTCCTGTATCTGTATCTCCGTTTACTATATATTCCAAGATTTTAGCGGTGATCAATTTATCATCAATCAGATCCTCAAAATAACCCACAGCCTAACATTGTATTGTAGGAGATGAATGTGGTGATCTAACCTGTCCACTTGTGTGATACATTATACTACAGGTGAGGACAGGGCTGCATGTGACAGGGGCAGTGACATGATGTGAGGAGGGGAATGGAGGCAGCAGGAAGCCACAGACTGACAGTTATATAGTGGGAGGAGCAGGGTCTCCAGCAGCACAGAGTATATCAGGAGATGAGTGATATGTCAGTGAGGACAGGGCTGCATGTGACAGGGGCAATGACATGATGTGAGGAGGGGAATGGAGGCAGCAGGAAGCCACAGACTGAGAGTTATATAGTGGGAGGAGCAGGGTCCCCAGCAGCACAGAGTATATCAGGAGATGAGTGATGTGTCAGTGAGGACAGGGCTGCATGTAACAGGGGCAATGACATGATGTGAGGAGGGGAATGGAGGCAGCAGGAAGCCACAGACTGAGAGTTATATAGTGGGAGGAGCAGGGTCCCCAGCAGCACAGAGTATATCAGGAGATGAGTGGTGTGTCAGTGAGGACAGGACTGCATGTGACAGGGGCAGTGACATGATGTGAGGAGGGGAATGGAGGCAGCAGGAAGCCACAGACTGAGAGTTATATAGTGGGAGGAGCAGGATCCCCAGCAGCACAGAGTATATCAGGAGATGAGTGATGCGTCAGTGAGGACACGGCTGCATGTGACAGGGGCAGTGACATGATGTGAGGAGGAGAATAGAGGCAGCAGGAAGCCACAGACTGAGAGTTATATAGTGAGAGGAGCAGTGTCCCCAGCAGCACAGAGTATATCAGGAGATGAGTGATGTGTCAGTGAGGACAGGGCTGCATGTGACAGGGGCAGTGACATGATGTGAGCAGGGGAATGGAGGCAGCAGGAAGCCACAGACTGAGAGTTATATAGTGGGAGGAGCAGGGTCCCCAGCAGCACAGAGTATATCAGGAGATGAGTGATATGTCAGTGAGGACAGGGCTGCATGTGACAGGGGTAGTGACATGATGTGAGGAGGGGAATGGAGGAAGCAGGAAGCCACAGACAGAGAGTTATATAGTGGGAGGAGCAGGGTCCCCAGCAGCACAGAGTATATCAGGAGATGAGTGATGTGTCAGTGAGGACAGGGCTGCATGTGACAGGGGCAGTGACATGATGTGAGGAGGGGAATGGAGGCAGCAGGAAGTCACAGGCTGAGAGTTATATAGTGGGAGGAGCAGGGTCACCAGCAGCACAGAGTATATCAGGAGATGAGTGATGTGTCAGTGAGGACAGGGCTGCATGTGACAGGGGCAGTGACATGATGTGAGGAGGGGAATGGAGGCAGCAGGAAGTCACAGGCTGAGAGTTATATAGTGGGAGGAGCAGGGTCACCAGCAGCACAGAGTATATCAGGAGATGAGTGATGTGTCAGTGAGGACAGGGCTGCATGTGACAGGGGCAGTGACATGATGTGAGGAGGGGAATGGGGGCAGCAGGAAGCCGCAGACTGAGAGTTATATAGTGGGAGGAGCAGGTCACCCAGCAGCACAGAGTATATCAGGAGATGAGTGATGTGTCAGTGAGGACAGGACTGCATGTGACAGGGGCAGTGACATGATGTGAGGAGGGGAATGGAGGCAGCAGGAAGCCACAGACTGAGAGTTATATAGTGGGAGGAGCAAGTTCCCTAGCAGCACAGAGTATATCAGGATATGAGTGATGTGTCAGTGAGGACAGGGCTACATGTGACAGGGGCAGTGACATGATGTGAGGAGGGGAATGGAGGCAGCAGGAAGCCACAGACTGAGAGATATATAGTGGGAGGAGCAGGGTCCCCAGCAGCACAGAGTATATCAGGAGATGAGTGATGTGTCAGTGAGGACAGGGCTGCATGTGACAGGGGCAGTGACATGATGTGAGGAGGGGAATGGAGGCAGCAGGAAGCCACAGACTGAGGGTTGTATAGTGGGAGGAGCAGTGTCCCCAGCAGCACAGAGTATATCAGGAGATGAGTGATGTGTCAGTGAGGACAGGACTGCATGTGACAGGAGCAGTGACATGATGTGAGAAGGGGAATGGAGGCAGCAGGAAGCCACAGACTGAGGGTTGTATAGTGGGAGGAGCAGTGTCCCCAGCAGCACAGAGTATATCAGGAGATGAGTGATGTGTCAGTGAGGACAGGGCTGCATGTGACAGGGGCAGTGACATGATGTGAGGAGGGGAATGGAGGCAGCAGGAAGCCACAGACTGAGAGTTATATAGTGGGAGGAGCAGGGTCCCCAGCAGCACAGAGTATATCAGGAGATGAGTGATGTGTCAGTGAGGACAGGGCTGCATGTGACAGGGGCAGTGACATGATGTGAGGAGGGGAATGGAGGCAGCAGGAAGCCACAGACTGACAGTTATATAGTGGGAGGAGCAGGGTCCCCAGCAGCACAGAGTATATCAGGAGATGAGTGATGTGTCAGTGAGGACAGGACTGCATGTGACAGGGGCAGTGACATGATGTGAGGAGGGGAATGGAAAATGCCGTTAAGTAAGAATTATTTAAAAAAATAGAAGTGTTAATAAATTATATTTATCAAATAAAATGCAAAGTGAATGAACAGAGGAGAAATCTAAAGCAAATCAGCATTTGGTGTGACCGCCCTTTGCCTTCAAAACAGCATAAATTCTTCTAGGTACACTTGCACACAGTTTTTAAAGGAATTCTGCAGGGACATTGGCCCTCATTCCGAGTTGTTCGCTCGGTATTTTTCATCGCATCGCAATGAAAATCCGCTTAGTACGCATGCGCAATGTTCGCACTGCGACTGCGCCAAGTAACTTTGCTATGTAGAAAGTAATTTTACTCACGGCTTTTTCATCGCTCCGGCGATCGTAATGTGATTGACAGGAAATGGGTGTTACTGGGCGGAAACACGGCGTTTCAGGGGCGTGTGGCTGAAAACGCTACCGTTTCCGGAAAAAACGCAGGAGTGGCCGGAGAAACGGTGGGAGTGCCTGGGCGAACGCTGGGTGTGTTTGTGACGTCAACCAGGAACGACAAGCACTGAACTGATCGCACAGGCAGAGTAAGTCTGAAGCTACTCTGAAACTGCTAAGTAGTTAGTAATCGCAATATTGCGAATACATCGGTCGCAATTTTAAGAAGCTAAGATTCACTCCCAGTAGGCGGCGGCTTAGCGTGTGTAACTCTGCTAAATTCGCCTTGCGACCGATCAACTCGGAATGAGGGCCATTGTTCCAAACATCTTGAAGAACTAACCACAGATCTTCTGTGGATGTAGTCTTGCTCAGATCCTTCTGTCTCTTCATGTAATCGCAGACAGACTCAATGATGTTGAGATCAGGTCTCTGTGGGGGCCATATCATCACTTCCAGGACTCCTTGTTCTTCTTTATGCTGAAGATAGTTCTTAATGACATTTGGCTGTATGTCTGGAGTCATTGTCCTCCTGCAGAATAAATTTGGAGCTAATCAGACACCTCCCTGGTGATACTACATGATAAGCCTACTTCCACTGTGCCCAAGAGTACTGATACGGATCACAAACATCCTTATTTTGTGATAATTTCCTTGCACAGTATTGCGATTTGCGACACATCTTTCATGCTTGTTTTCTACTGTATCTATCCCGTTAGCCTCCTTTCTACTGCTGTGTCTCTCCTTCCCAGACATGCCTGTACTATCCTACCCTAAACTTCTTCTCTGTCATGACTGTTGGTTGGTGTCATTGACACTTGTGATTTTATATTATATTTTGCCTATTACAGTACGTCATGCTATATTATGTCATATTATTTCTTGCTGTTTGCTTACCTGTTATGTCCTATTTCGTGCACATTGCTGTACCTGGTGTACGGTGTGTGGTACCATGTAAATAAGTGTAAGGGGCCGGGTCTTCCAGTGGCACATAGTGTAGTAGATGTGAAGTCCATACAGTCCGTACAGCACAATACAGAATAAAGTTATTGTTACAGGTTAGCATTGCATTCTTGCACAAAGGTTATCTAGCTTATAGGGGCTGCTGCACTGTGAAGCTCCCACACACGGCACGATATAGCTACCGAGCCGGCGAATTGGAACAATACAGCAGCTATATCGTTCCGTGTGTGGGCATGATCAGATCAGCGATGCGGGCGAACAATCCCATGCGGCGATATGCGGAGGAGGGCCGGCATAGCGGGCAGTCAGGCACTGGATCGCCCCATGTGTGTGGACCGCCCGATATGTCGGCCCTCGGACGCTCCGTCGAAACGGCCGCACACAATTTGCAGCTCTTTGTAATTGAACTCATTTTCACTTTAAAAGTATCCAACATGAGCGGACAGTTGTACACAATGGGGGTCATTCCGAGTTGATCGCTAGCTGCCGTTGTTTGCAGCGCAGCGATCAGGCTAAAAATCTGCATTTCTGCGCATGCGTATGCCCCGCAACGCGCAAGTGCGACGAAAGGGTACAAAGCCCGTTGCGGTTGTGCACAGGTTCTAGCGAAGTTTTCAGTCGCACTGACAGCCGCAAAAAGATTGACAGGAAGGGGGCGTTTCTGGGTGTCAACTGACCGTTTTCAGGGAGTGTTTGCAAAAACGCAGGCGTGTCTGAAAAAATGCAGGCGTGGCTGGGCTTCGCTGGGCGGGTGTATGACTTAAAATCTGGACACGAATAGGCTGAAGTGATCGCAAGCGCTGAGTAGGTTCAGAGCTACTCAGAAACTGCACAAACTGTTTTTGCAGAGCTCGGCTGCACATGCGTTCGCACTTCTGCTAAGCTAAAATACACTCCCCAGTGGCCGGCGGCATAGCGTTTGCACGGCTGCTCTAACTAGCTAGCGAGCGATCAACTCGGAATGAGGGCCAATATTCTAACAATTCTTTTGGCTATGATTTTAAATAATACGCAGTATTTTAAGAAAGTGACTTTGTGAGTAAGATCGTGCAGACTGCGTGTCTTATACACATTACTTGCTGAGCGGATAATTTAAGATGTTGTTCCTTTAGGATCTGCGGCCGCTGTCACATAAAAGAGGAGCTTGTTCGGTCTCGCTGGTTACTTCAGCGTGCTGTCTCTCACAATAAAGTGTTTTCCTACTTCTCACACTGACCTTGAGATCTGTATTTACAAGTATGGCTGAACCTTCAACTGGTTTCATTAATTCCGTCACTGCGGACAGGAATCGGGACGGGAATCGGGCACAATCATATTCTCGCTGTAAATCACCGATTGTGCCTTACCTGCGCCACTTGCGCAGTGCGTTGTTTAATGGAATGGGATTTGTACAAGGTAATTTCTCTATCGTCCTAAGTGGATGCTGGGGTTCCTGAAAGGACCATGGGGGAATAGCGGCTCCGCAGGAGACAGGGCACAAAAAAGTAAAGCTTTACTAGGTCAGGTGGTGTGCACTGGCTCCTCCCCCTATGACCCTCCTCCAGACTCCAGTTAGATTTTGTGCCCGAACGAGAAGGGTGCAATCTAGGTGGCTCTCCTAAAGAGCTGCTTAGAGAAAGTTTAGTTTAGGTTTTTTTTTTCTTTACAGTGAGTCCTGCTGGCAACAGGATCACTGCAACGTGGGACTTAGGGGGAAAGTAGTAAACTCACCTGCATGCAGAGTGGATTTGCTGCTTGGCTACTGGACACCATTAGCTCCAGAGGGATCGAACACAGGCCCAGCCGTGGAGTCCGGTCCCGGAGCCGCGCCGCCGACCCCCTTGCAGATGCTGAAGCGTGAAGAGGTCCGGAAACCGGCGGCTGAAGACTCCTCAGTCTTCATAAGGTAGCGCACAGCACTGCAGCTGTGCGCCATTTTCCTCTCAGCACACTTCACTGGGCAGTCACTGAGGGTGCAGAGCGCTGGGGGGGGGCGCTCTGAGAGGCAAATATAAACCTTATACAAGGCTAAAAATACCTCACATATAGCCCATAGGGGCTATATGGAGATATTTAACCCCTGCCTGACTGGAAAAATAGCGGGAGAAGAACCCGCCGAAAAAGGGGCGGGGCCTATCTCCTCAGCACACGGCGCCATTTTCTGTCACAGCTCCGCTGGTCAGAACGGCTCCCAGGTCTCTCCCCTGCACTGCACTACAGAAACAGGGTAAAACAGAGAGGGGGGGCACATTAATGGCTATATATATATATATTAAAGCAGCTATAAGGGAGCACTTAATATAAGGATATCCCTTGTATATATAGCGCTTTGTGGTGTGTGCTGGCAGACTCTCCCTCTGTCTCCCCAAAAGGGCTAGTGGGTCCTGTCTTCATTAGAGCATTCCCTGTGAGTTTGCGGTGTGTGTCGGTACGTTGGTGTCGACATGTATGAGGACGATATTGGTGTGGAGGCGGAGCAATTGCCAAATATGCAGATGTCACCCCCCAGGGGGTCGACACCAGAATGGATGCCTTTATTTGTGGAATTACGTGATGGTTTATCTTCCCTTAAACAGTCAGTTGAGGACATGAGGCGGCCGGACAATCAATTAATGCCTGTACAGGCGCCTCAAACACCGTCAGGGGCTGTAAAACGCCCTTTGCCTCAGTCGGTCGACACAGACCCAGACACGGGCACTGATTCCAGTGACGACGGTAGAAATTCAAACGTATTTTCCAGTAGGGCCACACGTTATATGATTTTGGCAATGAAGGAGACGTTACATTTAGCTGATACTACAGATACCGTAAAACAGGGTATTATGTATGGTGTGAAAAAACTACAAACAGTTTTTCCTGAATCAGAAGAATTAAATGACGTGTGTGATGAAGCGTGGGTTGCTCCTGATAAAAAGTTGATAATTTCAAAAAAGTTATTGGCATTATACCCTTTCCCGCCAGAGGTTAGGGCGCGCTGGGAAACACCCCCTAAGGTGGACAAGGCGCTCACACGCTTATCCAAACAAGTGGCGTTACCCTCTCCTGAGACGGCCGCACTTAAGGATCCATCAGATAGAAAGATGGAAGTTATTCAAAAGAATATATACACACATGCAGGTGTTATACTACGACCAGCTATAGCAACTGCCTGGATGTGCAGTGCTGGAGTAGTTTGGTCAGAATCCCTGATTGAAAATATTGATACCCTAGATAGGGACAATGTTTTACTGTCGTTAGAACAAATAAAGGATGCATTTATCTATATGCGTGATTCACAGAGGGATATTTGCACACTGGCATCTCGGATGAGTGCTATGTCCATTTCAGCCAGAAGAGCCTTATGGACACGACAGTGGACAGGCGATGCGGATTCAAAACGTCACATGGAGGTTTTGCCGTATAAAGGGGAGGAGTTATTTGGAGTTGGTCTATCAGACTTGGTGGCCACGGCTACTGCCGGGAAATCCACTTTTTTACCTCAAGTCACTCCCCAACAGAGAAAGGCACCGACCTTTCAACCGCAGCCTTTTCGCTCCTACAAAAATAAGAGAGCAAAGGGCTTGTCGTACCTGCCACGAGGCAGAGGAAGAGGGAAGAGACACCAACAGGCAGCTCCTTCCCAGGAACAGAAGCCCTCCCCGGCTCCTGCAAAAACCTCAGCATGACGCTGGGGCCTCTCAAGCGGACTCGGGGACAGTGGGGGGCCGTCTCAAAAATTACAGCGCGCAGTGGGCTCACTCGCAGGTAGACCCCTGGATCCTGCAGATAATATCTCAGGGGTACAGGTTGGAATTAGAGACGGATCCTCCTCATCGTTTCCTGAAGTCTGCCTTACCAACCGTCTCTTCCGAAAGGGAGAGGGTGTTGGAAGCCATTCACAAGCTGTACGCTCAGCAGGTGATAGTCAAAGTACCCCTATTACAACAAGGAAAGGGGTATTATTCCACTCTATTTGTGGTACCGAAGCCGGATGGCTCGGTAAGGCCTATTCTAAATCTGAAGTCCTTGAACCTCTACATAAAAAAGTTCAAGTTCAAGATGGAGTCACTCAGAGCAGTGATAGCGAACCTGGAAGAAGGGGACTTTATGGTATCCTTGGACATCAAGGATGCGTATCTACACGTTCCGATTTACCCCGCACACCAGGGGTACCTCAGGTTCATTGTTCAAAACTGTCACTATCAGTTTCAGACGCTGCCGTTCGGATTGTCCACGGCGCCTCGGGTCTTTACCAAGGTAATGGCCGAGATGATGATTCTTCTTCGAAGAAAAGGCGTATTAGTTATCCCATACTTGGACGATCTCCTAATAAGGGCAAGGTCCAGAGAACAGCTGGAGACAGCTTTAGCACTATCTCAAGAGGTGCTAAGACAACACGGGTGGATTCTGAATATTCCAAAATCCCATTTAATCCCGACAACTCGTCTGCTGTTCCTAGGAATGATTCTGGACACGGTTCAGAAAAAGGTTTTCCTTCCAGAGGAAAAAGCCAAGGAGTTATCCGATCTGGTCAGGAACCTCCTAAAACCAGGAAAAGTGTCAGTACATCAATGCACAAGAGTCCTGGGAAAAATGGTGGCTTCTTACGAAGCAATTCCATTCGGCAGATTCCATGCAAGAATATTCCAAAGGGATCTGTTGGACAAATGGTCAGGGTCGCATCTGCAGATGCACCTGCGAATAACCCTGTCACCAAAGACAAGGGTGTCACTTCTGTGGTGGTTGCAGAAGGCTCACCTATTAGAAGGCCGCAGATTCGGCATTCAGGATTGGATCCTGGTGACCACGGACGCCAGCCTGAGAGGCTGGGGAGCAGTCACACAAGGAAGAAACTTCCAGGGAGTATGGACGAGTCTGGAAAAGTCTCTTCACATAAACATTCTGGAACTAAGAGCAATCTACAATGCTCTAAGCCAGGCGGAACTTCTCCTGCAAGGAAAGCCGGTGTTGATTCAGTCGGACAACATCACGGCGGTCGCCCATGTAAACAGGCAGGGCGGCACAAGAAGCAGGAGTGCAATGGCAGAAGCTGCCAAGATTCTTCGCTGGGCGGAGAATCACGTGATAGCACTGTCAGCAGTGTTCATCCCGGGCGTGGACAACTGGGAAGCAGACTTCCTCAGCAGACACGATCTTCATCCGGGAGAGTGGGGTCTACATCCAGAAGTCTTCAACATGTTAATAGACCGTTGGGAAAGACCAATTGTAGACATGATGGCGTCTCGCCTCAACAAGAAACTGGACAAATATTGCGCCAGGTCAAGAGATCCACAGGCAATAGCTGTGGACGCACTGGTAACTCCTTGGGTGTACCAGTCAGTGTATGTGTTTCCTCCTCTGCCGCTCATACCAAAGGTATTGAAGATCATACGGCAAAGAAGAGTAAGAACAATACTAGTGGTTCCGGATTGGCCGAGAAGGACTTGGTATCCGGAACTTCAAGAGATGCTCACGGACGAACCGTGGCCTCTACCTCTGAGAAGGGACCTGCTACAGCAGGGTCCCTGTCTTTTTCAAGACTTACCGCGGCTGCGTTTGACGGCATGGCGGTTGAACGCCAGATCCTAAAAGGGAAAGGCATTCCAGAAGAAGTCATTCCTACCTTGATTAAGGCACGGAAGGAAGTCACCGTGAAACATTATCACCGCATTTGGCGAAAATATGTAGCGTGGTGCGAGGATCGGAGGGTTCCGACGGAGGAATTCCAACTGGGTCGTTTCCTACATTTCCTGCAATCAGGATTATCTATGGGTCTCAAATTGGGATCCATTAAGGTTCAAATTTCGGCCCTGTCAATATTCTTCCAAAAAGAATTGGCCTCTGTCCCTGAGGTCCAGACTTTTGTCAAGGGAGTACTGCATATACAGCCTCCTGTGGTGCCTCCGGTGGCACCGTGGGATCTAAATGTAGTTTTAGATTTCCTCAAATCCCATTGGTTTGAACCATTGAAAAAGGTGGATTTGAAATATCTCACATTGAAAGTGACTATGTTACTAGCCCTGGCCTCTGCCAGGAGAGTATCTGAATTGGCGGCTTTATCTTATAAAAGTCCTTATCTAATCTTCCATTCGGATAGGGCAGAACTGCGGACTCGTCCGCATTTTCTCCCTAAAGTGGTATCAGCATTTCATCTGAACCAACCTATTGTGGTGCCTGCGGCCACTAGCGACTTGGAGGACTCCAAGTTGTTGGACGTTGTCAGAGCCTTAAAAATATACATTGCAAGGACGGCTGGAGTCAGAAAATCTGACTCGCTGTTTATATTGTATGCACCCAACAAGTTGGGCGCACCTGCTTCTAAGCAGTCGATTGCTCGTTGGATTTGTAACACAATTCAACTTGCACATTCTGTGGCAGGCCTGCCACAGCCTAAAACTGTAAAAGCCCACTCCACAAGGAAGGTGGGCTCATCTTGGGCGGCTGCCCGAGGGGTCTCGGCATTACAACTCTGCCGAGCAGCTACGTGGTCGGGGGAGAACACGTTTGTAAAATTTTACAAATTTGATACCCTGGCAAAGGAGGACCTGGAGTTCTCTCATTCGGTGCTGCAGAGTCATCCGCACTCTCCCGCCCGTTTGGGAGCTTTGGTATAATCCCCATGGTCCTTTCAGGAACCCCAGCATCCACTTAGGACGATAGAGAAAATAAGAATTTACTTACCGATAATTCTATTTCTCGGAGTCCGTAGTGGATGCTGGGCGCCCATCCCAAGTGCGGATTATCTGCAATACTTGTACATAGTTATTGTTAACTAATTCGGGTTATTGTTAAGGAGCCATCTTTAAGAGGCCCTTTCTGTTGTCATACTGTTAACTGGGTTTAGATCACAAGTTGTACGGTGTGATTGGTGTGGCTGGTATGAGTCTTACCCGGGATTCAAAATGCCTCCCTTATTGTGTATGCTCGTCCGGGCACAGTACCTAACTGGAGTCTGGAGGAGGGTCATAGGGGGAGGAGCCAGTGCACACCACCTGACCTAGTAAAGCTTTACTTTTTTGTGCCCTGTCTCCTGCGGAGCCGCTATTCCCCCATGGTCCTTTCAGGAACCCCAGCATCCACTACGGACTCCGAGAAATAGAATTATCGGTAAGTAAATTCTTATTATTGCAAACATCAGATAATATTTGTTCCGAGTTCCGTCCGCTTATTCCTTGTTACTTAATTTACAACACATTATTTGATTTGTCTTTAAGGAGCTGGCAGACGGGGGGGGGGGGTACACATTCAATAAGCTTTTGCGATGACGTCTGGTAATTCGACACTCGCAGAGTGGAAATAAACCTGTGGCGAGCGTAGTCCGCAAGGGGACTCTCTGCGCTCACCCCACTACCGGCATACTGGCGGCAGACAAAATGTTTGTGAAATATAGTAACAGAACTTTTTTTCCTTAAACATGTACTAATCTCACAATCATATGTTACGTCCAAAACGTAACCAGCGCCTGTAAGATAAATAATTGCTAATTGCAGCCCAGCCAAAGCATTGTCTCTACACGATGACTACATCACTAGTAATGTGATTGTACTCACACAATATAATTGTAATTTGCCGGCAAGCTTCTTTTTTTCCATGTATTCTCCGAGGGCACCCAAAGTCCTTGGCTGTGCAGTTTTCTCTTCTTTCAGTGTGCCTTTGGCAGCCGGTCCAGATTGGAGTGAATTAAATTACCTTGTTGCCGTCTCTGTTTTTCCATTAAATTACTACTTTTCAAAGTTTGCACAGAACATTCCTCTGACTTGGAACAAAGGAAGGAAAGAAATGGACAATTTGTTTAATGGCAAACTCTGCAAGACACCAGAGTACAGTCTACCGGGAACAGAAGGGCACTTTGGAAAGAGCGGCAGATGGAATCCAAACTAATATCCTAGGGCCTAGTGGTCACAGCTCATGGTTAGTTTAAAGGCAGACGTTCCCACAGCCTGGAAATAAGGTGTTGTCCCAGGTTGGGTTTAGGCTGGTAACCGTTCGGGATCCCAGCGTGGGTATAGTGACCGGCGGTCACCGCATCCCGTTGTCCCTGACCTTATTAAAGGGATGTATTTTGCTTTGTGTAGGAACGAACCTTTGCAAGTGCAGTTCAACCCATTTAATAAAATAATCTGATATACAGAAAAACCTGACGCATACATTATAGTATAGACAGTCTTTATGACCCCGTATGAACCCTGACCGACTGCGGAATCCCGACATTGGAAGGGTTAAGTATTCTACCCCCCTTGTCCCCTAACCCTCGGTGTGGTTGTCGGCTAGGGCTAAGTTTTGGCGTTTCTATAATGAATACAAACAATGTGTGCTGTGCCCCTGGGTCCAGGAGGGGCCCACACCGTACACATTGCACCAATGTTTTTATTACTTACCTTTCCGGTGTCTTGGGTCGAAGCTGCAGCCGCGGTGCAAAAATCGCCATCAAAATGGCCGCTGTGCTTGCACAGTAGACATTTAGACTCCGGAACACGGTGACCGACATGTTTACGGAGTCCGCACATGCGCAGTAGACTCTGGCATGATGCGCTGCTAAGAGGAGGGGGCCCAACCGGAGAGGGCACACGGGCCCTCTCTTCTGATGAAACGCCCCTGCGGCTAACCCTTGGGGGCGGCGGCCTGGGCTAACACCTCCCTAGTTTATAATGGGGGCCTTGGGCTTTTAACCAACAATAACCCTATTACCTAGTAATAATAAGTAGCCTCACACTGTGGGTACATGCCGTGCTATATTATGCTGTGGTGCTGCTCTATAAAGTCTGCAGGAACTTTTTCATTTTATGTCTCTGGATCGGGAAGAGTTTGAAAGGACAGAAGAAAACAGAAAACAAAACAATTAATAACGCCAACAGCGGGTTTGTCGGAGAGAACAGCTTTGTGTTTAAACAGTCTTTGTTCAATCAGGTGTCCGCGCAATGAAAATGTCACCGGCGAACGTCAGGATTCCCTGTTGTCAGACGCTTGGCAGAGGAGCACTGGGGAGAGGTAGAAAGGGCAAACGGTGATTATGTGAAAGGCAGGAGGCAAAAAGCACACATGGAGACCTGAGGTGTTTCCAAGGTTCCTCTCCCTCTGTTACTTCACTTTTATGTTTCTTATAACTACCTACAGTAGGAAATAACTTTGTCCAACGCAAATTGTAACATTTGCAAATCTGCAGTTGTAGTGAGTTTGTTTTTGACTTATGGTGCAAGCTGTCCCCTAACCCTCCCGCCCGTTCCAAAACACCATAATAACACTTATCCTTAACTCACGCCATATAGGCCCGTTTTGTGTGCCATAGACTTTGGTGTCTATTTATCAATATTTGAGGGATATCTCCCAAAAACACCCATTTTTTGGGAGGTACCCACAAATATTAAGTATCCCTTGAAAGTATTTAGAAGGGGAACACAGCAGATAATGGTGACATCTACTGCAGTCTCCCGTTTTCGCTCACAAAAGCAGCCCCATAGGTTTCTGCGTTATTGCAGAGTTTACCAAGATCCAGAAAGTGAAGAATTCTAGAGCTTGGCCCCGGTAGCTGAAGTCATCTTTAGACGGCGTTAGCCATGATACCCTATCGGCTAATCTTCGCAGATATTACCATGAGATGGCTATGTAATATCACTCTGCATGCGGTATCCACCGTAGGGGTCCCAAAGAAGAACGCATGTAATCAAATTAGCGATCATTAGCAATCACATCCCTTCTCACCACAGGGATGGGCTCCTTTCGGAGCTCCTGCGACCATTTGAACCATAGTAATGAACTGGCTCATTAATGAATACAGGTGGGACATGTGTTGCAATGAGCTTGTAAGGATGAATGTATTCTGTAGGCCCCTTAATGTTTATTTATCAGCCTTGTATGCATCAGTCTGTACAGGATGGAGAAGTCCTCCAGTATTTATTTCATACATTCTAATGTCTAATGACATGTAATGTAGCTCCAACCATGGTGTAAAGGGCTACGAAGGGCCCACTAGGGGGAATGCAGTGGTAGGGCTATGAAGGGCTCGCTGGGGGAATACAGTGGTAGGGGTCCATGTTTAGGGGTGTGACCATTCACCTCGGAGGCTGGGCTAACCATAGAGTGCATTTTTTAGGCCCCTTGAGAAATAGGGATCGGTATGAAATACCTCCAATCAAAATCCAGACAGTCGAGATCCCGACAGCAATTGACCGACGGTCAAAATCTCAACAAGGTCAAAATCCCGACATGGACAAAAAACCGACATTTAAAATACCGATAAGGTCAAAATACCGACATGTAAAATGGCGACAGGTCAAAATACCGACATGCATTTTTCTTTTTGTGTGTGTGTATGTCGACATAGGTCGACATGGACACCATATAAGTGTACCGCGTCCCCCGGCATGGCGAGCGCACTTCGGGCACGGTGCTTCGCTGCGCTCGGCACACTATTATATTCCCCCTCCAGGTCCACTGGGATGGTAAAGTATGAACAAGTTAGTTTCAATGAAGAAATCATGAATAACTCATGTTGACTTGTCGGCATTTTACATGTTGGTATTTTGCCCTTGTCGAGATTTTGACCGTCAGTCAATTGCTGTCGGGATTTCGACCGTCGGGATTTTGAGTGGAAGTAAATTGACTGCATCCCGATAAATGTAAAGACTACTAGTGCATGCAGGATAATGTAGCGGATTAATAACAGCAATGCACTGTAGTGAATACACCATAGTCCTGTGCAGTATAATGTAACATGTAGTGCACAGTCTGGCACCTGATCCATAGAAGAGGGCATGTACCCTCAAGCAGTGGGGCCCACAAGTGGGTTTCCCCTGTACCCTGCTGGGCCAGTCCAACACTGCGTTGGAACCATACACAACTTCTCTACAGGCACCAATGGTGTAAATCCATCAATTACCTCATGACACTTCATACATCTCTTACAGTCCTACATTAAAGGCATCAACTGTACAAATTGCGGTTCAGTGGAAATTGTAAGTGTAATTTCATATATTAATGGCTTAATTTTCACTTATTATTATGAATACTTGTTGTAATACCCCGTTCTCCATCATTTTTATGGGGTATCCCCATCAACATATTTCTCTGATCATTGGGCATCTGGCTGTAAGTATCAAGGCCTACTGATGTCAGGCAGGGTGCACAATGAAACATGTGGGATAATGACAATTATATAGATACTAGCAGAACCCCATAATGTGGCATACTGTATATCAGAGCAATACTAGAGATGAGCGGGTTCGGTTCCTCGGAATCCGAACCCGCCCGAACTTCATGTTTTTTTACACGGGTCCGAGCGACTCGGATCTTCCCGCCTTGCTCGGTTAACCCGAGCGCGCCCGAACGTCATCATCCCGCTGTCGGATTCTCGCGAGGCTCGGATTCTATCGCGAGACTCGGATTCTATATAAGGAGCCGCGCGTCGCCGCCATTTTCACACGTGCATTGAGATTCATAGGGAGAGGACGTGGCTGGCGTCCTCTCCGTTTATAGAGAAGAGAGTGAGACAGTAGAGAGAGACACAGTAGTAATTTTGGGGAGCATTAGGAGGAGTACTAGTTACTTGCTGAAGTGATAGATAGTGTGACTGTATATTATCTGACTTGTGGGGGAGACACTGACAGTGGGGAGCAGTTAGAGTCTGAGAGCAGGACTCAGGAGTACATATAACGTACAGTGCACACTTTTGCTGCCAGAGTGCCACACTGCCATTGTGACCACACTGTGACCACCAGTATAATATATATTGTGATTGTCTGCTTAGGAGTACTACTTGCAAGTTGCTGATAGTGTGACCAGTGACCTGACCACCAGTCACCACCAGTTTAATATATATATATATATATATATATATAATTGTATATAATATATATATATAATATTGTATACCACCTACCCGTGTTTTTTTTTTTCTTTCTTCTTTATACATACTACTATAGTAGCTTACTGTAGCAGTCTGCGGTGCTGCTGAGCTGACTGTGTCCAGCAGGTCCGTCATCAGTCATTACATAATAAATATATATACCTGTCCGGCTGCAGTACTAGTGATATTATATATATATATATATTGATTTCATCTCATTATCATCCAGTCTATATTAGCAGCAGACACAGTACGGTAGTCCACGGCTGTAGCTACCTCTGTGTCGGCAGTCGCTCGTCCATCCATAATTGTATACCACCTACCCGTGGTTTTTTTTTTATTCTTTCTTCTTTATACATACTACTATAGTAGCTTACTGTAGCAGTCTGCGGTGCTGCTGAGCTGACAGTGTCCAGCAGGTCCGTCATCAGTCATTACATAATAAATATATCTACCTGTCCGGCTGCAGTACTAGTGATATTATATATATATATATATATATATATTGATTTCATCTCATTATCATCCAGTCTATATTAGCAGCAGACACAGTACGGTAGTCCACGGCTGTAGCTACCTCTGTGTCGGCAGTCGCTCGTCCATCCATAATTGTATACCACCTACCCGTGGTTTTTTTTTTTTCTTTCTTCTTTATACATACTGCTATAGTAGCTTACTGTAGCAGTCTGCGGTGCTGCTGAGCTGACAGTGTCCAGCAGGTCCGTCATCAGTCATTACATAATAAATATATCTACCTGTCCGGCTGCAGTACTAGTGATATTATATATATATATATATATATATATATATTGATTTCATCTCATTATCATCCAGTCTATATTAGCAGCAGACACAGTACGGTAGTCCACGGCTGTAGCTACCTCTGTGTCGGCAGTCGCTCGTCCATCCATAATTGTATACCACCTACCCGTGGTTTTTTTTTTTTCTTTCTTCTTTATACATACTACTATAGTAGCTTACTGTAGCAGTCTGCGGTGCTGCTGAGCTGACAGTGTCCAGCAGGTCCGTCATCAGTCATTACATAATAAATATATCTACCTGTCCGGCTGCAGTACTAGTGATATTATATATATATATATTGATTTCATCTCATTATCATCCAGTCTATATTAGCAGCAGACACAGTACGGTAGTCCACGGCTGTAGCTACCTCTGTGTTGGCAGTCGCTCGTCCATCCATAATTGTATACCACCTACCCGTGTTTTTTTTTTTCTTCTTTATACATACTACTATTGTAGCTTACTGTAGCAGTCTACGGTGCTGCTGAGCTGACTGTGTCCAGCAGGTCCGTCATCAGTCATTACATAATAAATATATCTACCTGTCCGGCTGCAGTACTAGTGTGATATAATATATATTGATTTCATCTCATTATCATCCAGTCTATATTAGCAGCAGACACAGTACGGTAGTCCACGGCTGTAGCTACCTCTGTGTCGGCAGTCGCTCGTCCATCCATAAGTATACTAGTATCCATCCATCTCCATTGTTTACCTGAGGTGCCTTTTAGTTGTGCCTATTAAAATATGGAGAACAAAAATGTTGAGGTTCCAAAATTAGGGAAAGATCAAGATCCACTTCCACCTCGTGCTGAAGCTGCTGCCACTAGTCATGGCCGAGACGATGAAATGCCAGCAACATCGTCTGCCAAGGCCGATGCCCAATGTCATAGTACAGAGCATGTAAAATCCAAAACACCAAATATCAGTAAAAAAAGGACTCCAAAATCTAAAATAAAATTGTCGGAGGAGAAGCGTAAACTTGCCAATATGCCATTTACCACACGGAGTGGCAAGGAACGGCTGAGGCCCTGGCCTATGTTCATGGCTAGTGGTTCAGCTTCACATGAGGATGGAAGCACTCAGCCTCTCGCTAGAAAAATGAAAAGACTCAAGCTGGCAAAAGCACCGCAAAGAACTGTGCGTTCTTCGAAATCCCAAATCCACAAGGAGAGTCCAATTGTGTCGGTTGCGATGCCTGACCTTCCCAACACTGGACGTGAAGAGCATGCGCCTTCCACCATTTGCACGCCCCCTGCAAGTGCTGGAAGGAGCACCCGCAGTCCAGTTCCTGATAGTCAGATTGAAGATGTCAGTGTTGAAGTACACCAGGATGAGGAGGATATGGGTGTTGCTGGCGCTGGGGAGGAAATTGACAAGGAGGATTCTGATGGTGAGGTGGTTTGTTTAAGTCAGGCACCTGGGGAGACACCTGTTGTCCGTGGGAGGAATATGGCCGTTGACATGCCTGGTGAAAATACCAAAAAAATCAGCTCTTCGGTGTGGAAGTATTTCAACAGAAATGCGGACAACATTTGTCAAGCCGTGTGTTGCCTTTGTCAAGCTGTAATAAGTAGGGGTAAGGACGTTAATCACCTCGGAACATCCTCCCTTATACGTCACCTGCAGCGCATTCATAATAAGTCAGTGACAAGTTCAAAAACTTTGGGCGACAGCGGAAGCAGTCCACTGACCAGTAAATCCCTTCCTCTTGTAACCAAGCTCACGCAAACCACCCCACCAACTCCCTCAGTGTCAATTTCCTCCTTCCCCAGGAATGCCAATAGTCCTGCAGGCCATGTCACTGGCAATTCTGACGATTCCTCTCCTGCCTGGGATTCCTCCGATGCATCCTTGCGTGTAACGCCTACTGCTGCTGGCGCTGCTGTTGTTGCTGCTGGGAGTCGATGGTCATCCCAGAGGGGAAATCGTAAGACCACTTTTACTACTTCCACCAAGCAATTGACTGTCCAACAGTCCTTTGCGAGGAAGATGAAATATCACAGCAGTCATCCTGCTGCAAAGCGGATAACTGAGGCCTTGGCATCCTGGGTGGTGAGAAACGTGGTTCCGGTATCCATCATTACTGCAGAGCCAACTAGAGACTTGTTGGAGGTACTGTGTCCCCGGTACCAAATACCATCTAGGTTCCATTTCTCTAGGCAGGCGAAACCGAAAATGTACACAGACCTCAGAAAAAGAGTCACCAGTGTCCTAAAAAATGCAGCTGTACCCAATGTCCACTTAACCACGGACATGTGGACAAGTGGAGCAGGGCAGGGTCAGGACTATATGACTGTGACAACCCACTGGGTAGATGTATGGACTCCCGCCGCAAGAACAGCAGCGGCGGCACCAGTAGCAGCATCTCGCAAACGCCAACTCTTTCCAAGGCAGGCTACGCTTTGTATCACCGGTTTCCAGAATACGCACACAGCTGAAAACCTCTTACGGCAACTGAGGAAGATCATCGCGGAATGGCTTACCCCAATTGGACTCTCCTGTGGATTTGTGGCATCGGACAACGCCAGCAATATTGTGTGTGCATTAAATCTGGGCAAATTCCAGCACGTCCCATGTTTTGCACATACCTTGAATTTGGTGGTGCAGAATTTTTTTAAAAACGACAGGGGCGTGCAAGAGATGCTGTCGGTGGCCAGAAGAATTGCGGGACACTTTCGGCGTACAGGCACCACGTACAGAAGACTGGAGCAACACCAAAAACGCCTGAACCTGCCCTGCCATCATCTGAAGCAAGAAGTGGTAACGAGGTGGAATTCAACCCTATATATGCTTCAGAGGTTGGAGGAGCAGCAAAAGGCCATTCAAGCCTATACAATTCAGCACGATATAGGAGGTGGAATGCACCTGTCTCAAGCGCAGTGGAGAATGATTTCAACGTTGTGCAAGGTTCTGCTGCCCTTTGAACTTGCCACACGTGAAGTCAGTTCAGACACTGCCAGCCTGAGTCAGGTCATTCCCCTCATCAGGCTTTTGCAGAAGAAGCTGGAGACATTGAAGGAGGAGCTAACACGGAGCGATTCCGCTAGGCATGTGGGACTTGTGGATGGAGCCCTTAATTCGCTTAACAAGGATTCACGGGTGGTCAATCTGTTGAAATCAGAGCACTACATTTTGGCCACCGTGCTCGATCCTAGATTTAAAACCTACCTTGGATCTCTCTTTCCGGCAGACACAAGTCTGCTGGGGTTCAAAGACCTGCTGGTGAGAAAATTGTCAAGTCAAGCGGAACGCGACCTGTCAACATCTCCTCCTTCACATTCTCCCGCAACTGGGGGTGCGAGGAAAAGGCTCAGAATTCCGAGCCCACCCGCTGGCGGTGATGCAGGGCAGTCTGGAGCGACTGCTGATGCTGACATCTGGTCCGGACTGAAGGACCTGTCAACGATTACGGACATGTCGTCTACTGTCACTGCATATGATTCTCTCCCCATTGAAAGAATGGTGGAGGATTATATGAGTGACCGCATCCAAGTAGGCACGTCACACAGTCCGTACTTATACTGGCAGGAAAAAGAGGCAATTTGGAGGCCCTTGCACAAACTGGCTTTATTCTACCTAAGTTGCCCTCCCACAAGTGTGTACTCCGAAAGAGTGTTTAGTGCCGCCGCTCACCTTGTCAGCAATCGGCGTACGAGGTTACTTCCAGAAAATGTGGAGAAGATGATGTTCATTAAAATGAATTATAATCAATTCCTCCGTGGAGACATTGACCAGCAGCAATTGCCTCCACAAAGTACACAGGGAGCTGAGATGGTGGATTCCAGTGGGGACGAATTGATAATCTGTGAGGAGGGGGATGTACACGGTGATATATCGGAGGATGATGATGAGGTGGACATCTTGCCTCTGTAGAGCCAGTTTGTGCAAGGAGAGATTAATTGCTTCTTTTTTGGTGGGGGTCCAAACCAACCCGTCATTTCAGTCACAGTCGTGTGGCAGACCCTGTCACTGAAATGATGGGTTGGTTAAAGTGTGCATGTCCTGTTTATACAACATAAGGGTGGGTGGGAGGGCCCAAGGACAATTCCATCTTGCACCTCTTTTTTCTTTAATTTTTCTTTGCGTCATGTGCTGTTTGGGGAGTGTTTTTTGGAAGGGCCATCCTGCGTGACACTGCAGTGCCACTCCTAGATGGGCCCGGTGTTTGTGTCGGCCACTAGGGTCGCTTATCTTACTCACACAGCTACCTCATTGCGCCTCTTTTTTTCTTTGCGTCATGTGCTGTTTGGGGAGTGTTTTTTGGAAGGGCCATCCTGCGTGACACTGCAGTGCCACTCCTAGATGGGCCCGGTGTTTGTGTCGGCCACTAGGGTCGCTTATCTTACTCACACAGCTACCTCATTGCGCCTCTTTTTTTCTTTGCGTCATGTGCTGTTTGGGGAGTGTTTTTTGGAAGGGCCATCCTGCGTGACACTGCAGTGCCACTCCTAGATGGACCCGGTGTTTGTGTCAGCCACTAGGGTCGCTTAGCTTACTCACACAGCTACCTCATTGCGCCTCTTTTTTTCTTTGCTTCATGTGCTGTTTGGGGAGTGTTTTTTGGAAGGGCCATCCTGCGTGACACTGCAGTGCCACTCCTAGATGGGCCCGGTGTTTGTGTCGGCCACTAGGGTCGCTTAGCTTACTCACACAGCTACCTCATTGCGCCTCTTTTTTTCTTTGCGTCATGTGCTGTTTGGGGAGTGTTTTTTGGAAGGGCCATCCTGCGTGACACTGCAGTGCCACTCCTAGATGGGCCCGGTGTTTGTGTCGGCCACTAGGGTCGCTTATCTTACTCACACAGCTACCTCATTGCGCCTCTTTTTTTCTTTGCGTCATGTGCTGTTTGGGGAGTGTTTTTTGGAAGGGCCATCCTGCGTGACACTGCAGTGCCACTCCTAGATGGGCCCGGTGTTTGTGTCGGCCACTAGGGTCGCTTATCTTACTCACACAGCTACCTCATTGCGCCTCTTTTTTTCTTTGCGTCATGTGCTGTTTGGGGAGTGTTTTTTGGAAGGGCCATCCTGCGTGACACTGCAGTGCCACTCCTAGATGGGCCCGGTGTTTGTGTCGGCCACTAGGGTCGCTTAGCTTACTCACACAGCTACCTCATTGCGCCTCTTTTTTTCTTTGCGTCATGTGCTGTTTGGGGAGTGTTTTTTGGAAGGGCCATCCTGCGTGACACTGCAGTGCCACTCCTAGATGGGCCCGGTGTTTGTGTCGGCCACTAGGGTCGCTTAGCTTACTCACACAGCTACCTCATTGCGCCTCTTTTTTTCTTTGCGTCATGTGCTGTTTGGGGAGTGTTTTTTGGAAGGGCCATCCTGCGTGACACTGCATTGCCACTCCTAGATGGGCCCGGTGTTTGTGTCGGCCACTAGGGTCGCTTAGCTTACTCACACAGCTACCTCATTGCGCCTCTTTTTTTCTTTGCGTCATGTGCTGTTTGGGGAGTGTTTTTTGGAAGGGCCATCCTGCGTGACACTGCAGTGCCACTCCTAGATGGGCCCGGTGTTTGTGTCGGCCACTAGGGTCGCTTATCTTACTCACACAGCTACCTCATTGCGCTTCTTTTTTTCTTTGCGTCATGTGCTGTTTGGGGAGTGTTTTTTGGAAGGGCCATCCTGCGTGACACTGCAGTGCCACTCCTAGATGGGCCCGGTGTTTGTGTCGGCCACTAGGGTCGCTTATCTTACTCACACAGCTACCTCGGTGCAAATTTTAGGACTAAAAATAATATTGTGAGGTGTGAGGAATTCAGAATAGACTGAAAATGAGTGGAAATTATGGTTTTTGAGGTTAATAATACTTTGGGATCAAAATGACCCCCAAATTCTAT
Source organism: Pseudophryne corroboree (assembly GCF_028390025.1). NCBI lineage: Eukaryota > Metazoa > Chordata > Amphibia > Anura > Myobatrachidae > Pseudophryne > Pseudophryne corroboree. The sequence goes on from NC_086445.1 coordinate 1,032,030,602, forward strand.
GACTTAAGCTGTTTTTTAGGGTTTTTTGAAAAAAACACCCGAATCCAAAACACACCCGAATCCGACAAAAAAAATTCGGTGAGTTTTTGCCAAAACGCGGTCGAACCCAAAACACGGCCGCGGAACCGAACCCAAAACCAAAACACAAAACCCGAAAAATTTCAAGTGCACATCTCTAAGCAATACCATGTTGGTAAGGATACAGATGGGTTGGTGCAGTGGTAAGAGAGGCAAGGGTTTCCCAACCACACATAGGCAATGGGAGGCAAAACATATGCAGAAGTAATGTAGATTTATTTCTAGTAGCCCCAAATTTACATGAAAGGGTCACCACTATAGAATAATAGGATTGGTTCAATAAACAAAAACACGAAAAACACATAAATTACAATAATAAAAGCAATTCCATTGGTCTTTTTCACTTATTCCCTATACTAAATTAGCAACGTTATTTACTCATACTTGTAAATAGAATGTCCCAATAGCCAGGCGCAAAGAGGCACACATTGGGAACCTTACGGTGTATTTCCTACTGAAGTTAAAATAGCAATATTGCAACGTTGATATATAAAGTAGGAGCAGTGGCTCTATATCATACATAGAAAGTTGTGTGTAATAAATCAAAGGGCCTAAATCAGGATACAACTTCCTCTCCAAAATGTAGGAACAGCAAACAATTGGACAGGACTCTCATGAGCCTTTCTATATGACACTACAGGTCCCAACCAGTCTTATATTTTTCTTGGTCTCTCTTTCTGCTGCTTATTTGTTCAGCTGTTTATCGCTGGGCAATGTCGTCCCCTCAACTCCTCTCTTTCTTCAGTTCCTCCAGCTCTTGCTGTCACTCCTCTGCTGTAAGTGATCTTTTGTAAAGCAACTTTATTTTTAAAAGCCCCTTTGCTTCTAAAGAACCACCTCATATTTCTGGTGTTTTTTTCCGGCGGGACTGTAAAACCTAAGCTTGACAAACTGTTACCGTTTGTTTTCTTACCATATAAAAAAAATCTTGGAGGAGATTTCTGTTGCGGTGCTTTGTAAAAATGGCGATTTCCCAGCTGTTTGGCCTTTTGTACTTTAAATCTACACATTTAAATTTGTTGTATTTTCGTTTTAAAACTTCATTTACTACTTAGTGATGACACTTTATTCCTTCTTTCTGTTTTTGTCCTCCAAACAACATCGTCCAGCCTCCGCCACTTTGGTCAATACTGCTTTGCATATATCTCAGTCACCGGCTGGAAAATGCTAATCTGTAACATAAACGCGGCGCAGGTCTCTCTTCGTACCTTGTAGTATTTACCGAAACACTTGTCCTAGTTTAAACTAAACTCTGCATGGAAGACAGCCGTGTTCGGCAAAGAATTATTTAATAGACTTTGTTTATTTCACTTTGCTCTAATGACCCCTCTCTGCAATTCCGCAAAGTGTTTTGCAGCGTGCAGCCCCTTCTGTGTTCCTAGGTGCTATTATCTATCGTGGCATTTGGCCAAGCTGTCCTTGAATCTGCTTTATTCTTTTCTCTCCTCTTCACTACAATAAAACTGTTTCTCTTGATGATAGCAGCAAAGCTCGGAATTGAAGTAAGATCTCATTTTAGATCCTTGCTAGATCTTAATGTTTCACCTGTCAACCCGCTGCCCTGCATAATATAAAATTAATGAATCCGATATATAATACCTCGGTGATGTATAATCTAGATGCACGGTGCTTTCAAATGCAGGGATGGCAATAGGTGCTGCAGCTGGTAAATTATTTGAAAATAAGAACTTTTTGGTATCAAATCCTGTTCCGTAGCGTTCAGTGGGCAAGGACGCCTTATAAAAGATTGCAGATACTTTTTTTCTGCTTTCTCAACCAGGGTACAGTACCAATCCCGTTTGTCATTTCCAATGTCCCAACTTTTCGCCGACACGCAATGCTAATGATTTGATGTCACCGGGGAGCTTTCTATTCCTGTACCAAAGAGGAAGAGAGTAAATAAAGGGAAAAAAAGAACGGCAGAGGAAGACAGAAGATTAAAAGCAATCCAACTCCCGTGGCTATTTCTAGTGTCTGGATAAACCAGGATACTTATCTGGAGCACAGTCCATAACCCCTTTGTCAAGCTCAAGCCAGCTGCCAATAATTGAATTAATACCGCCTAGCGTAACTACTGTTGGTTGGAGGACAGGAAAAAAATGGAGGCAGCTCCCATAATCCTTTTCATTTACACAGTCAAATTCACAATTTGGGGCTGATCCTTAGTCAGACAGATCCCTGTGCACAGACGCAAATGGAAAATTTTTGACTACAGTGCGTGCGCATTTCTGCATTTTTTACGCATGTCTGTCCTACTGTATTCTGCGTCAGATGGAGTCACAGCGCACTGGAGCTCAGTTCCGGCTTACTGGGTCCAGCAGTGGTGGTTCACAGGGGCTGCAGCAGTCCCGTCGCAGGCGGGTGCTCGTTGACACCCATTGCAGAAAAGTCTCCCTGGCTGCCGGTAGCACCTCTAACTTGTTCCTGTGTTCACCCGCCCTGTACATATGAACCCAGTCAGAGGGCTGCGATCAATAGCAACTCCCAATTTCCCTTGCGGGGGTCCCTGGTGAAAACACCAATACTTTAGATTAGACTCCATACGGGTAACATCCATAGGGGTCTATTCATGAAGCAGTGAAAAGAGTGGAGAAGTGAGCCTGTTGAGAAGTTGCCCATGGCAACCAATCAACTGCCCCGTACAGTTGTACAGTATGCAAATTATAAATGTTACTTCAATGCTGATTGGTTGCCATGGACAACTTTTCCACTGGCTCCCTTCTCCACACTTTTCATTGCTTCATGAATAGACCCCATAATTGCTACAGTTGTGACGGATCTTGGCCAGATCTGCCCATTACGTCCAATGGAAGACAGCCCTGCTTTTGAGCCCCCACTATTTTTAGTAAGCAGAGTTTTCTTTCTACTCCCCATGGCGATAACACAGATATAATATAGCACTGTCAAATTCTCCCCCAGTTTTTATTTGGGTGCTTGACGCAGGCGCCGCACAGGTTTTCCGATCTGGAGAAAACGTTACTCATTTGTTACATCCCCTCCATTTGTCTTTAGCCAGCACTCATGTCCTAATTCAGATTCGCCCCTATAGACACAAGCAGACCATACATGTTTCTCTCTGCATTCTTCCCAACGTTTTCTGCTTGAAAAAAAAAACATTCTGCAAACTCAAGAGCTTCATCATGAACGCCAGTGGTCTCCTCAACTCCAGGAAGATAATTAAGTGAGATAGGGGGACATTTACTAAGCTGTGATAAGAGCGGAGAAGTGAGCCAGTGGAGAAGTGGCCCCCATCAACCAATCAGCAGCTCTGTATCATTTGATAGTATGCAAATAAAAGATGTTACTTCAGTGCTGATTGGTTGCCATGGGCAACTTCTCCACTGGCTCACTTCTCCACTCTTATCACTGCTTAGTAAATGTCCCCCATAATCTCATAAAATAATCCCTTCTCTGCACATTTATTAGACAGTCCAATCGTGCAATTAATTCTGATGTCACCCAGCTGGAGAGTGCAGCAAACAGCGTCACGGGTCAGACCGTCTTCTTAAGTCTAGGGCGGTAAATAAGACGGAGCAGTGACGCATTGTACCAGGAGATGACAAGCTGGGATGTTTAATGGTCCAAAGTTTGGTAGACGTTCAGCAGCAAGACATTTGCAACTGTCCATATTTCATGCAGACCTCGTACATCATTTGCTACAGGATGGGAGTCTCTCAAACACTGCAGATGGATGTACATTTCTCAATTGATCAAATATTATACTGCATATATAATCCAGCGTATGGTGCGCTCTGTGAATACAGGGGTTAAACGAAGTTGCAGCAACAGTGAGGGAGAGAGTTTGGGGATCCTGTGACAATGGTGATGCGCTTATACAGTATATCATTTTATTTTTGGCATGAGATTTTACTTGGAGACAGGTGTTTGTAGTGCATGTTTTATCCTAAATAAAACTTTTATACACTATGGAGCACCCCCTCTATGTTTTGTGTAGACAAATTAAAACACCTGTAGGATCTCAGGATCCTTTATTGAGGGGAGCCGCAGATTGGTATCGCAGTGGATCCTGGTGCTTGAATGTGGGTTCTATCAAGTGGTTTTGAATGAAGTGACATCAGTAGCAGTTTTTGGAATTTTGGGGGTCATTCCGAGTTGTTCGCTCGCAAGTGAATTTTAGCAGATTTGCTCATGCTAAGCCGCCGCCTACTGGGAGTGAATCTTAGCATCTTAAAATTGCGAACGATGTATTCGCAATATTGCGATTACACACCTCGTAGCAGTTTCTGAGTTGCTTCAGACTTACTCGGCATCTGCGATCATTTCACTGCTTGTCGTTCCTGGTTTGACGTCACAAACACACCCAGCGTTCGCCCAGACACTCCCCCGTTTCTCCGGCCACTCCTGCGTTTTTTCCGGAAACGGTAGCGTTTTTTCCCACACGCCCATAAAACGGTCTGTTTCCGCCCAGTAACACCCATTTCCTGTCAATCACATTACGATCGCCAGAACGATGAAAATGCCGTGAGTAAAATTCCTAAGTGCATAGCAAATTTACTTGGCGCAGTCGCAGTGCGGACATTGCGCATGCGCATTAAGCGGAAAATCGCTGCGATGCGAAGATTTTTACCGAGCGAACAACTCGGAATGACCCCCTTTATGCATTGTGTAGTACAGTGGTTCCCAAACTGTCTTGAATCACGGCGTCCTAGAGTATCAGCATATTTTTCAAGCCAAACCTAGGATAAAAGTTTTTTGTTGATACAGCTGTAAAAAATATCGGGCCTGCCTGTCATCCTTGGGTTCAGTTGTGTGGTGGTGCACAGTTGTGGTTCTGATTGTCTACGTTTAAAGACTTGTTTTGCCTATCACTTTTACCATAAAAAGTGTCATTTGGTCCTGGACCAAGTTGGTCCCTGCTAGTGATGAGCGGGTTCGGTTTCTCGGAAACCGAACCCCCCCGAACTTCACCCTTTTTACACGGGTCTGAGCCATACTCGGATTCTCCCGTATGGCTCGGGTAAACTGAGCGCGCCCGAACGTCATCATCCCGCTGTCGGATTCTCGCGAGATTCGGATTCTATATAAGCAGCCGCGCGTCGCCGCCATTTTCACTCGTGCATTGTAAATGTTAGGGACAGGACGTGGCTGGCGTCCTCTCCGTTATTGTTGAACTTGATTGTGCTGTGCACTAATGCTTAATTGTGGGGAGGGCTGGGGAGCAGCTGTATAATATAGGAGGAGTACAGTGCAGAGTTTTGCTGATCAGTGACCACCAATTATCCGTTCTCTGCCTGAAAAAAATGCTCCATATCTGTGCTCAGTGTGCTGCATATATCTGTGCTCACACTTCTTAATTGTGGGGACTGGGGAGCAGCTGTATTATATAGCAGGAGTACAGTGCAGAGTTTTGCTGACAGTGACCACCAGTATACGTTGTCTGCCTGAAAAACACTCCATATCTGTGCTCAGTGTGCTGCTTTAATGTGGGGACTGGGGACCACCAGTATAATTAATATTATATAGGAGGAGTACAGTGCAGAGTTTTGCTGACCAGTGACCACCAGTATATAATATATAGCATTACGGTACAGTAGGCCACTGCTGTACCTACCTCTGTATCGTCATTAAGTATACAATCCATCTACATTCTATACCTGTGGTGCATTTTAGTTTTGCAGTTTGCTGACACAGTGACCACCAGTATACTATATATAGCAGTACGGAAGGCCACTGCTGTACCTACCTCTGTGTCGTCATTAAGTATACTATCCATCTACATTCTATACCTGTGGTGCATTTTAGTTTTGCAGTTTGTTGACACAGTGACCACCAGTATACTATATATAGCAGTACGGAAGGCCACTGCTCTACCTACCTCTGTGTCGTCATTAAGTATACTATCCATCTACATTCTATACCTGTGGTGCATTTTAGTTTTGCAGTTTGCTGACACAGTGACCACCAGTATATATAGCAGTACGGTACGGAAGGCCACTGCTCTACCTACCTCTGTGTCGTCAAGTATACTATCCATCCATACCTGTGGTGCATTTCAGTTGTGCGCAGTATATATAGTAGTAGGCCATTGCTATTGATACTGGCATATAATTCCACACATTAAAAAATGGAGAACAAAAATGTGGAGGGTAAAATAGGGAAAGATCAAGATCCACTTCCACCTCGTGCTGAAGCTGCTGCCACTAGTCATGGCCGAGACGATGAAATGCCATCAACGTCGTCTGCCAAGGCCGATGCCCAATGTCATAGTAGAGAGCATGTAAAATCCAAAAAACAAAAGTTCAGTAAAATGACCCAAAAATTAAAAGCGTCTGAGGAGAAGCGTAAACTTGCCAATATGCCATTTACGACACGGAGTGGCAAGGAACGGCTGAGGCCCTGTCCTATGTTCATGGCTAGTGGTTCAGCTTCACATGAGGATGGAAGCACTCATCCTCTCGCTAGAAAAATTAAAAGACTTAAGCTGGCAAAAGCACAGCAAAGAACTGTGCGTTCTTCTAAATCACAAATACCCAAGGAGAGTCCATTTGTGTCGGTTGCGATGCCTGACCTTCCCAACACTGGACGGGAAGAGCTTGCGCCTTCCACCATTTGCACCCTCCCTGAATGGAATAAACAGCACAGCAGTGAACTCACATATCTCTGTGTCCTTATGACTGGATTTTCAAACATATGAACAAAATAGGTGTAGCTACCATAGGTGCAGGGAGTGCAGCTGCTATGGGGCCCAGAGCTGAGAGGGGCCACCTTCCCTGTCACAGTTACATGTGTTATATACAGGGGTGTAGCTACCATAGGTGCAGGGATCGCAGCTGCTATGGGGCCCAGAGCTGAGAGGGGCCACCTTCCCTGTCACAGTTACATGTGTTATATACAGGGGTGTAGCTACCATAGGTGCAGGGATCACAGCTGCTATGGGGCCCAGAGCTGAAAGGGGCCACCATCCTTGTTACAGTTGTGCTAAATTTTTCACCATTGGGTGGTACATAGGGGCCCTTACAAACATTTGCCTTGCAATATATCTAGTTACGCCCCTGGGCCTGATGTAATGCAGTATAATATGAACTGGATGGCATTATAATGTTACATAATATAAACTGGGGATGCTGTATACCATGATGTGAATTGTGTTACTGCGTAGCATAATGTGTACTGGGGACGCTGTATACCATGATGTGAATTGTGTACTGGGGACACTGTATACCATGATGTGAATTGTGTTACTGCGTGGTATAATGTGTACTGGGGACACTGTATACCATGATGTGAATTGTGTTACTGCGTGACATAATGTGTACTGGTGACACTGTATACCATGATGTGAATTGTGTTACCTCGTGGCATAATGTGTACTGGGGACACTGTATACCATGATGTGAATTGTGTTACTGCGTGACATAATGTGTACTGGGGACACTGTATACCATGATGTGAATTGTGTTACCTCGTGGCATAATGTGTACTGGGGACACTGTATACCATGATGTGAATTGTGTTACTGCGTGGCATAATGTGTACTGGGGCAGCCCTGCAATGTGACATCATGTGGACTAGGGAACTACTATGGGTTAAAACATTAACTAAGGCTCTACTATGGTTTAGAAAATGAACTAGGGATCTGCTATGGGGCATAAAATTAACATCTGCTGCGGAGAGGTGTCTATTTAGAAGCATTGGGGCAGGGGCCCTTTCAAAAAGTTACAATGGGGCCCACAAAGTTTAAATAGATGCATATACATAACTAGTACATTGTACACCATCTTATTCCTTTAAGTTTCGCCCAGTTGCCACTGATCTCCGTCATACAGAATTGCCTTTGCCCAGTATAATACATACTGTAGTATGAGACAGCTATGATGTAAAATAAGCTTTTTTCCTGGCCCTTTAATCAACCGACTTTACAGTTATAATCCATATGCGTCACTGAACAATGAATATGTATTTTCGTGGTAGAAAAACTCATCAGCAGTGACTCATTATTGGTATTACAGCAGTTCTGGGTTTGGATAAAAAAAAAAAAGGATAATAATTGTATGTGCCCTTTTTTAATTGCTTTTTCTAATAATCATTGCACCAGTGGGTCCTTCCTGCCTACACTGGCGGCTGCATTATTATATTATATGTCTGTGTCCTTGTCACACGTTCCTGCTCTCCTTTGTCACCGTGCAGCGTGATGTATGAACAAGCCACTAGCTATTACATGAACCAAAGGGACCAGTTTGCACCCATTACAACAGTGATTACACACTTCCTTGATAGTCAAATGAAATGCCACCAACATAAATAAGCATTGCAGTAGTCACATAATATAAAAGCCTCTTGTAAAACGTCAAATAAAGATACAGCTAAACATGTTACAGGCAATCAATAGTGAAACTTTAAGTGCAATATGTCCTCGCTCAGTGTTGCTATATTATTCTTATACAGTGCCAAAGTCAAGGGTGACTTTGGTCCCAACGGTGCAATATTTCGGAGGTTCTGACCCTCATTTGATCTGCCTGACAGGCCCAGTACGGACTCTGATATAAGTCTAATAGGCTACATTGGTTTACGGAGGAGCCGATCTCAAGTTCAACGAGTGTTTGTTCTCTGTCCTGACTTTCCTTTGTGGTGGCGGAGTTATGATCCAAGATGGAACACGCAATTATTGTTAGTGGGCCTGATCTAGACATGCTGTGTGATAATGTGCAAATGCCGCAGCCGCCGCGATGTCTCCCACGAATGATCCGTTACTGTCAATCTCTCTGCGAATACAATCAACATTACGTCCAACTCTGAATCAGGACGTTGGGGCGCAGACGGCATAAAACCAGCGCACGATACACAAATAATGATAACTGCAATACTACTGTAGGTCACATTTTTATCTGCGGTTATAAGATGCTTTAATGAGCTACAAGGAGTGGAGATTGGGAAAGTGTGCACAGGTTCCTCTGCCGTGCAGGCTTGTACAAAGCTTGTAAGGCTCACCACATGGTCCCATTATTTTATTTAATACCTTTGAAAATTGATCGGAGCAGATGATGAGAAGAAATCAGGAAACGTTCAATTTAATGAGGAAGAAAATCCAAATCCAACTCATTACTTTTATGTGACTTTATACATTTTTACTGCCATATATCATAGGCAAACAAAGAGGGGTTTCCAGTTGCCCAGAATCTCCCTTCCTCTTGGCAAGTAGCTCAAATTATTACAATAACAATGGTATATAATACGAATACTAGAGCTGTTGCCACATCATGCGGATTAAGGGGCAGCTGCCCAGTGATAGCAGCTTCAAGGTTGGTGTGTGTGTGTGTGTGTGTGTGTGTGTGTGTGTGTGTGTGTGTGTGTGTGTGTGTGTGTGTGTGTGTGTGGATCTGGGTCCTCAATCAATGCACTGGACAAGAGAGTAGCTACCAGGAAGAAGAGTCAGGAGCCTTATCATGAGGTGGGAGAATGTGTGCTTAGAAAGTGCAGTACTAATTCTATTATGTTTGTGTATTACTATTCATTTATTTATTATGGTATGTTTAACATTTTTCTGACCACTTATTTATATTATGTAAACGTTTAATGCAGTCTATACTAGAGACCATCTATAGTGTTGAATATTGATATTGTATTCTATACAGTATCCAGTGTATAAAAAGGCCATTGTCAACATTAATACCCAGGGTTGGTACTAGGTTCTTCTACCGATTCCCCAGTCTCCAGTGATTGTTCCAGTGTTCCGCAGAGCAGGAGATTGTGGACTGCATTTGGAAACCCCCCTCTAGAGTGCCTGCGTTTACCACTGTATATTGGGATTCAATCCTGAGCAATGAGTGCATAAGTGGGCACTACTGTAAATGAAATATATACTGTATATGTACACATCTGTTGCACCGGTTGTATATAAACTATTACCACATCAGGCTGTAATTTCATTATAGCTTTAGTGTATTTTGATTGTACCTATATATGATGATATTATACTGAATGTTATATATATATTTTTTTATTTATCTTCTAATGTGTATACTGAGTGATTTAAACTTTTCAATGGATTTCCCTAAGACACAAGGCTGCTAATTATTAGCAATTCAACTAATTAACTAATAATAATGACCTGAATGCATGTAGCCATCAGGTATAAGAGACACTCACTCTAACCTCACACTATATCTGCCTTTGGATAAAGACGCCTTGCTGTGCGTTGATACGCGTTAAGGATACAGGACATTCTAACAATTCTCTCCCGACAGAACTTTATTCCACACCCAGCATGTCCAGAGGGCCATAATCTTGCATTTAATAGCCAGATACCTGGAACGTTTTTGGCCCAGCTGACACCAGTGCAGCACATGGGGAGATAGTCAGTGCTCGGACGGAGACTGCTCTCCATCTTTACACCTGATCCAGCTGCAAACTGACGGAGCTGATTATTTCCATCACAGCGCTCCCTACACGGGTTACAGCGCGACTCACAACAAGGAGATCTCCACGGCTATACCTCGACACAGGGTGCCCAGTACAGGTGATCATCATCTGCCTCCGCTGCCGGACCGAGGCTACACCACTGGGGCGCTCATTGCAGGACGCGCAGCACTCCCTGCACGGAAGCGCAGCGTCAACTTCAAACATCAAGACCTTTTACGGGTTTTCTTCTTACCCCAGCAAACGCACCTTGGGTGCCCATTCATCGCCTCCGCTGCCAGACTGGATAAATTATTTGGGCGGTTGATATCACATTCATTCAACTACTCCGTATATATACGGTACACCTCAGTCCCGCTATTTAGCGAGGTTCCAGACACCCTGTTACACATAAGTGTCTGCTCCAAATTATGACAGTCTAAGGTGCCTTATACGGAGTGCTGTTATCATTGTTTGGCACCTAAGGATTCTCTATGTACATGTGAGTGACTTTCATATAACTTTTATTTTACATAACATCTAGCGCTGGAGTGCACACCTGTGTGATTAGATCATATTAATATATACTATACAGCAGTTATGGCTATCAGTATATAATGTTACAACCATTCATCTTATATCAGTATAGCCAGTATATGATCTAGTGAGCATTTATCAGGCTCCTAACTGTGGTGTGGATTTCATATTTGTTTTATTTTATATTGTTTACTCCCGGGACTTTGTGTTACCATTGTATACTACACTATATTATCTCTTTTTTATCAATAAAAAATAAAAATATTTTTTTCTTTTAATATGTCTAATTGGTTTCTGTACCTTTAAGCCCCACCTGGAATATTTTTTTATTTGTAATGTCATTATGCCTATAAAATATATCATAGATATTCTGTTAGCCAAAGCAAAGAGCTACCTGTCACACTCACAGCTTCGTTTGTCTTACATACTATGGGGGTCATTCCGAGTTGATCGTAGCTGTGCCTAGCACAGGGCTAGTCCAGGGACGCCCAGCACAGGGCTAGTCCGCCCCGCATGACAGTCCGGCCCCCCGCCGGCAGAAGTGCAAAGACATCGCACAGCGGCGATGCCTTTGCACTTCAAGAGTAGCTCCCGGCTAGCGCAGCTTTAGCGTGCTGGACGGGAGCTACTCATCACTCCCCGGCCCGCAGCAGCTGCGTGTGATGTCACGCAGTCGCTGCGGCCCGACCCCCGTTCGGTCCAGCCACGCCTGCGTTGGCCGGACCACACCCACGAAACGGCGGCCAAATGCCGCCTTTCCGCCCCCTCCCACCCAGCGATCGCCTCTGCCTGTCAATCAGGCCGAGGCGATCGCATACCTGCTACAGCCTTTGGTAGGGACCCGTTCACTCTGATGCATTAAAAAGCAGCGAGCGAACGGGTCAGAATGACCCCCTATATGTACTCAAAAAAAGCTATAACCACTTGAGTGCCGCAACCATGACTGAAGGTACAATGCACATAGACACCATCCAAAGATCATCTCACACAACATGAATACTGCATTTCTTGTAGAGTAAGGCTCTCAGTGCTGCATTATATTGCATGCCGGTACGGTGTCTGGGAAGGAATAGTTTACTATCTGCAAAATTCATCGTCACGGAAATATTGTCGAATATTTTCTTTTGCAAGTTCCATTTTCAACTCTCAGCTGACAAATATTTCATCAGGCTCCTCAGATGGATTGAGTAGTTTGATTGACTACGTGACATTAAAATATACAGTCACACCTAAAACAGCAAGTAGGCGCTCCGCTGGTAGATAAACCCACATCATTATAATGCAGCTTCAGGACGGCAAGGCCCACAGGGGAGCCCTTATTACAGCCGATCATTGTAGCAGTTATGTGGTTAGTGAATAATTCCCCGAGTAGATGAATCAAGAGAGGGATGTTATTTTTATCCCCAGGAATATCAGGTACGGTGCGCGGAGAGCTGGGAAATCATATCTAATATATGATGTAGAAAAGAACAGATTGAGCTACACAATATCAATGAAGGTGGGTGACAGTCATAAGGAATACAAAATAAGACACATGAGTTATGTCTATATATTGAATCTTGGCGGCGACGGCTATAACTTTTCCACTTTTTTTTTTCTGAACTTTTTCTTTTTCTGTGGATTTGTTTTTGCAGAGTAATTATGAAATAATGGCATCAATTTTGGACATTGCTGCCTCTCTATGGTGTCTATTTACTAAGCCTTGGATGGAGATAAAGTCGATCGAGCTAAAGTACCAGCCAATCAGCTCGCAACTGTCATTTTTTCAACCACAGGCTGTGACGTGGCAGTTAGGAGCTGATTGTCTGGTACTTTATCTCTGTCTACTTTATCTCCATCCAAGGCTTAGTAAATAGACCCTATATGTGGTATATTTATCAATTATGGTGTTTTAGATATGATTGCATTAATATACAAAAGGAGCTACTGTACGTGTGCCACCTGCTGACCAATGTGCAGCAGCCACTGCTGGGGAACGTTCCTACCCTCTCCTGGTAATTTGTGCTAAGTGTAGCTCATGGGCTTGGTAAATCTGACAGTCTATGGGGGCTACCTCTGTGTTTAGACATCTTTTGAGGCCCCTCTATGGTACATCCAGAGGATCCTTTATATTTGAGGGTCCCCCTCCAGCCAAAAATAGCTGATATCCACCAGCGGCTCCTACTGTACTTATGTTCAGTAGGAGGTCTGCTGCTACCCCAGTGCCAGATAGAGGAGAGGAGACAGCCAGGACCGAGACCCAGCACCTATGCAATGGATCCGGCAGGTGCCAGGACTGGCATATGCGCAGACACAGCGGTGTGACTGTGCATGCCCAAAACCCCAGCTTTTATGGACTGTATCAGCTGCAGCCCATAGAAGACTAATCAGATTGGGCTGCGCCAAAGGCAGGGAGTGGCTTCCTATAGGAAGCCAGCTCCCTGCTTATCGCAGCCCGGTCTGGCAGTCCCAGGGTGAGGAAACACCTACCAAGAGGACTGCCTTGTGTATCTGTGACTGACAAGTAGGACTGCCAATTGGAAGTCACTGTCACCCACAGTGAAGCCGGTGCAGTCACGGACTGCATCTGGTGTCACTGACACTTATAGCAGAACGGTCTGGCAGTCCCAGAGTGAGGAAACACCTACCAAGAGGACTGCCTTGTGTATCTGTGACTGACAAGTAGGACTGCCAATTGGAAGTCACTGTCGCCCACAGTGAAGCCGGTGCAGTCACGGACTGCATCTGGTGTCACTGACACTGAGCGGGGTGGCAGATCTTACCTGGAGCCCATAGGTAAAATCTGCAACTGCTGATATCCCTCATAAATTGTTTAATAAATATTCCGTTATGTACCCATTAGGTGCAAATCACTCCCATGGAACCTTAAGGCAGGGGGATGCAGTCCTGCTACATGGGTCCACTCTACTATCATCTGGAGCCTGAAGGCTGCCAGGAATCAGACCACACATGTAATATTAGAGATGAGAGAAGTGTGCTCTAATGGTGCTTCAGGGAAGGGGGGATCACAGCCTAGAAAATACAACCTACGTTTAACTCACAATACACTAAGATGTAGCCAACATAAACGATAGGTAAAAGGTAAATATACCAAATATACAAATAAGAAAATTGATAAATAGTTGAATAAAAAAACTTCCCTTTTCAGTATGTCGGAAGTATCCAACCAAATTCAGGAATACGTGAAGGCATAAAGATAAAATATCGGAGCACAACACTGTTTTACAACTGAAATTAAATCGCTTTAAGGGGGTAATTCCAAGTTGATCGCAGCAGGAAATTTTTTAGCAGTTGGGCAAAACCATGTGCACTGCAGGGGGTGCAGATGTAACATGTGCAGAGAGAGTTAGATTTGGGCGTGGTGTGTTCAATCTGCAATCTAAATTGCAGTGTAAAAATAAAGCAGCCAGTATTTACCCTGCACAGAAACAAAATAACCCACCCAAATTTAAGTCTCTCTGCACATGTTATATCTGCCTCCCCTGCAGTGCACATGGTTTTGCCCAACTGCTAAAAAATTTCCTGCTGCGATCAACTTGGAATTACCCCCTAAATACATGTCTACTTTAGTACATAACCATACATGTACTTTGAGACAACAGTAAAAGATCAAATCATTTTTATTACAGCAATAACTTATATAAAAAGCCAATAAGCAATCCAATATATCAGTGAAGAAGAAAATCCAATAAAAGTCAATTATTAGTGAGGCAATAGGGCCATCCAAACTAGGGACTTTTACAAGAGAGCTGATGTAAATGGCCTGGTGGTTTAAAACCCTGAGGTTCATGATCCCAAGTTACGGTTCAAGCATCACTCAATCAGGAAAACAGCAGTTTTAGGCATCCAAGGAGTAATCGCCTTGTGATTTACAATGTACAGAGAGATTTAGATTTGGGTAGGGGTGTGCTGCAGCTTAATTATACATTTTGGTGTAAAAACAAGGCTAGCCAGTATTTGTTCGTTGCATGCAAAAGCAGCCTGTATTTTCCCTGCATGCAAAATAAAAATGCATCTGCAACCCTTGCATTGCAGCACGGTTTGTTCCAGGAGCAGATTTCTCCTTGTGTGCTCCCTATTTTATATTTGCTCCATCAGGACCTTAATGTAGGCAGCTTCAGAACCATGGATAGCGTCAAAGTCGGCTCTACAGTATTATCTTCTATGTCAGAGGTTCTCAAACTCGGTCCTCGGGGGCACACACAGTGCATGTTTTGCAGGTAACCCAGCAGGTGCACAGGTGTATTAATTACTCACTGACACATTTTAAAAGGTCCACAGGTGGAGCTAATTATTTCACTTGCGATTCTGTGAGGAGACCTGCAAAACATGCAATGTGTGTGCCCCCGAGGACCGAGTTTGAGAACCTCTGTTCTATGTTCATGGAGGATGGTTAACATGTTTTGTGGTTACCTTATGGTGGTCATTCCGAGTTGATCGCTCGCTAGCAGTTTTTAGCAGCCGTGCAAATTCT
This sequence comes from Pseudophryne corroboree, assembly GCF_028390025.1. Lineage (NCBI taxonomy): Eukaryota > Metazoa > Chordata > Amphibia > Anura > Myobatrachidae > Pseudophryne > Pseudophryne corroboree. The sequence continues at coordinate 1,032,046,047 of NC_086445.1, forward strand.
ATGCCGCCGCCCACTGGGAGTGTATTTTAGCTTAGCAGAAGTGCGAACGAAAGGTTTGCAGAGCTGCTACAAAGTTTTTTTTGTGCAGTTTTAGGGGGTCATTCTGACCCATTCACTCGCTGCATTTTAACGCAGCAGAGCGAACGGGTCCCTGCTGCACATGCGCCGGCACTATAGTGCGCCGGTGCATGCCAGACGGCTGAAGGCCGTAGCAGGGATGCGATCGCCTCTGCCTGATTGACAGGCAGAGGCGATCGCTGGGCGGGAGGGAGCAGAACGGCGGTGCTTTGCTGACGTTTTGTGGGTTTGGTCTGGCCAACACAGGTGTGGCCGGACCAAACGGGGGCGAGCCGCAGCGGCTGCATGTCGTCACACGCAGCCACTGCAGGCCGGGGAGTGATGAGTAGCTCCCGGCCAGCACGCTAAAGCTGCGCTGGTCGGGAGCTACTCTTGAAGTGCAAAGGCATTGCCGCTGTGCGATGCCTTTGCACTTCTGCGGGGGGGGTCAGAATGACATGCGGGGCGGGCTAGCCTTGTGCTGGGCGTCCCCCCGCATGTCAGGCAAGAAGATCGTAGCTGTGCTAAATTTAGCACAGCTACGATCAACTCGCAATGACCCCCTTAGAGTAGCTCAAAACCTACTCAGCGCTTGCGATGACTTCAGACTGTTCAGTTCCTGTTTTGACATCACAAACACGCCCTGCGTTCGCCCAGCCACGCCTGCGTTTTTCCTGGCACGCCTGCGTTTTTCCACACACTCCCTGAAAATGGTCAGTTGCCACCCAGAATCGCCCACTTCATGTCAATCACTCTGCGGCCAGCAGTGTGACTGAAAAGCTTCGCTAGACCCTGTGTGAAACTACATACATCGTTCATTGTAATAGTACGTTGTGCATGCGCATTGCGCTGCATACACATGCGCAGAAGTGCCATTTTTTTTTGCCTCATCGCTGCACAGCGAACGATTGCAGCTAGCGAACAACTCAGAATGACCACCTATCATAGGTGTGCGCAGGGGGGGTGCCTGGTTCGCACAGGCACCCCCTAATGTCTGGCACCACGATCTCACATGCCTGATGCAGCGATCACCGAGCAGGCTGATTACTGTCCCCTCTGCGCTGCACCCTGTCAGGACTGCATTACTGACCGGACGCCTGGGTTAATCAAGGGTGCCACTGCCACCGGCTTTCAAATTCCCGGCTCCACCTCCATGTACAAAAACAGTGTGATGTGATGTGATTATGTCATGCTGCTCGCATGCCCACCTGTCACACCCGACACACGCCCACCTCTCTCCTTCTATTCTATGCCAACGCCAGCCACTGATGAGGATCAGCATGCAGCCAGCGTTCCTCTTAGGAAGACAAATTCAATACTGGCAGATGGCTGGCAGCAGCATTGACACGTCACTCATTTTTCCAGCAGCAGCAGTACTAGTCTGCGACTGTCAGTGTCAGTGAGTGACTAACTTGTAAGTAAGCGGCTGCAGCTTGCAGGGGAAAGAGAGGGGGAGCCAGACCAGGCTGAGGAGGAGCAGTGTAATTGCAGTGAGTGCCATCAGGGGTGTTTGTTTGGTACACATCACAACATTTGACAATGTATCTGCTTTAGTAGTATTGGTACAAAGGTGGATATTTTATATGCGTTGACCAGCAATAGATGGTGCTAGAAACGCCCAAAAGGCGGTGCTAGACACACCCACTCCAACGGTGCACCCCCTAATAAAATGTGCTGCGCACGCCAGTGCCACCTATATCTTACCAAATGTCATCTGAGAAGTGTTTTCATGATGATACATAAGATTCCAAAGAGAATCCAACACAACAAGGCGCAGCACATTAACTAGGGCCAACGTTAATACCAAAAGCTTTTTCTGGGCCAATAATATTAGCATAACTGTTTGTAATGAACGATGCAGTGAGGAATTATTGAGTTTGTGCATGAAATGCAATGTGACAGATGTCTCTTCCGCTTTAGCAAACACATTCCAAATTATTAGAACAATGATCTGGATGCCTGAGGCTCTACTAATTTAATGATGTATGTAGGCGGATTAAAATGCGAAACCATTATGTGACTTTACACATGTGAATATATAAAACAATATAGCTATGAGAACAATACATAAAACAAAAAGGTTCATATAGGTCTGCAGTTATTCCAGAGTGATTAACCTGATCTAGCATCATTTTCATTGAACTTAAGGGTCTGTAGTTTCTATAGAACATTCCGCTCTCTGGATTTGGGGGAGTTAAAGATGGAAAGAATGAAAGTAAATAGCGCAATAGGGCACGCGAATCTATGGCCCCATCACATATACATACAGCCTACCAATGTGGATTGAACACAATGTATACATTGTGCACAAAAGTGCCACTGTGTTGTATTCATTGTTTGAACTAAACTTGATCCGTATGTACTGTGCAACATTAATAATACAATATATGTGTCCTTATTTATCAATGAGTGATACATTTCACTGTGAGTGTTAAATTGCACCAGCCAATCACCTCATTTTTCAAACCCAGCCTGTGACATGGAAGTTAGAAGCTGATTGGCTGGTGCAATTTATCACTCCCAGTGAAATGTATCACTCATTGATAAATAAGGGCATTAGTTGCCTAAATTTAATCTGTTGTTTTCATTTTGCTCATATTCAACAACCCCTATTTTCACTAGCAATTTAACGCGACCTACTTGGCTGTTGTGTATAGCAAACCACATGCATGGAGTTGTTTTAAATGTCCCATAATGCATAACTCCGGTTATACTCACTCCTGGTTTATGCTTTGTGGATTGTTTGGGAAGCTTGTGTCTGAGTACATGCAGGGAACATCAAGCTTATGTCTGTGAAAAAGACTGGGGGTCACAGCACCAGAATGATCTGTTCAGTTCATGGACCCACAAAACATATAAATCAAATCTGATGAATCTGAACTGGCGACCATACTGTATATACTTATACTGTAATTCCCTAACAACTAACGTGATTGTTGGCTGCATTGTCGTTAAACTCCAAAATTGAACACCAAATTACAATGACAACATATTTCTGCAAATCTACTGACCAAGACCTTTGATTTGATATATGATGTGCATTGCTCAGACAACGGCATCATAGAAATAATTCTAACAATATTCCATTGAGATTATCATTGTAAAATATTCTCTTTCTTATACTCAATTCACCACATTTGCATTATTTGTGAGCAAGGAGCATTGATTGGTAAATCTTAGGTGCACCAATTAAACAGAGCTACAATGCAGGCATGTTACACAGGAAAATAAATACCCCACCCATATACTGTATAGCTGTGATATAAGGCTGTAATAGCAGTAGCTACACTGGGGATATAAAGGTCATAGATGAGACAAAGAGAACACTAGGACTCTGATTACGATGAAACACTCTCTGCAGATTTACTATGACTTCTAAAACAGCCGAATGGAGCTGTTGCTTATAGCAACCAATCAGATCCTGTCTGTCATTCTCTAGTATGCAATATACAGATGTTAGCTACAATCTGATTGGCTGTTAAATACAATAAAACTTTTTAGAAGCTATAGTGAATGTGACCCCTCAGGGTTGTGTTGAGCTGGAATAACATAGGCCCGGGTGGCGAAACTCATGGTTACTGTCCGTTTATGTATCAATCTGGGGTATGAGGTGCAGAGGGAACCTCGTGTGGAGGAACAGAGCAGGAAAGAGAAGTGATGGAATGGAGCCAGGAGTGTTAGTCATTGCTCAGCCCCCAAGTACAGTATATATAACCCAACTGCACGGTGCTCAGCACATACATTACTCAGGATGTTATTATTATACAACCAGCCGTGCCTCCTACCTCAATGAAGGAGGTGGGCTGACGCTGTCCGTGCTGACAGCTCCCTTGTCCCTGTTGCCGAGTCCCTGCTCTCTTGTCCCCGCAGCAGACCGGGTCCCAGCATCTGTAGTGTACAATGTAGTTTGCAGAAGCCGGGACAGGCACATGCGCAGTAGTGGCGATGGTAGTGCACTTGTGCAAACTCCCATCTTCTATGGACTGCAACGGCTGCAGCCCATAGAAGCCGACTAGGGCTGCCTGAAAGGCCGGAAGCAGCTTCCTATAGAAAACCAGGTCTCTGCTATTTGCAGCCCAGTCTGACAGTCCCGGAGGGTAGAAAAACCTCCCAATGGGACGGCCTGTAGTGTCTCTGACTAACAGATAGGACTTCTAATAGGGAAGACTGCATCTGGCATCACAGACTCTGAGCTGAGGTGGCAGATTTTACCTGGGGGGCTGCAGTCCTGCCACTGATTACAACTGAAGTTAATAAACCAAAAAAAGTCTAACATTTCTTTCCATCCAGCCTCCCTGACATCCACACCTGGACTGCACTGCGGCACTTCATGCTCACACTGAGGTAGGAACAGTCCAGCACAGTGCTGCAGGCTGGGTGCAATTTGTACAGTAGCTATACAGCACCTGTTGTCTCAGGATGGAGGGGGATATTGGACATGGTCTCACTGGTTCCTAAACGCATGGCAGCCCTCCCAGGACCTGGCTCAGAGTTCCATGTGATTCTGTTTGCAGACAGGCATAGGTGTATCTATAACGAGTTCTGGCTGTGTGACGCAGATCCCTGGGATCAGGGGTGGCCCATACCGCACAGCCTGCAGCCATTCACAATACTTACCTTTCCATCGGTGCCACAGATATCACCGGGAACATAGCACAGATACAATGATTCTGGAGATCCCACACGCACTACAGAAATCACCGTCAAAATGGTGGCCGCGCCATGTTCCCAAAGAACTGGGCATGTGCAGTAGACTGGCCCAGTGCATATAAGGACATTCGCCAGTGTGTGTGTAGGGGGGGGGGGGGGGGTGCACAGAGGCTGCATACGGGTATGATGGCTGTGGTGCGCTCAAATAAATACAGCCAACTTATAATGCAGGAGGAAAACGGCAATTATTTACCAGAATGCAAATTGTCCGCACTTGCAGCTTACTTACTTACTTGTCCGCACTTGCAACTCTGAATATGGGTCACTGCGTGTAGGTAACTGGCGCTGTTTTATTCACTATTACATGTACATCATTTTCTTATGCATACTATTTACACCATTTGGGTTTAAGCCTACAGCTGCAAATTAAATGACCCGTTGATCTCTGAAGGGAACAAAAAACATGTTTTGAACCCCCCTCTCTTCCATTTTTATAGCAAACTAGCTGGAGTATCCGTCATTGTCTGGGATTATAAGAATGTCTGTTTACAAAAATAAATGTAAATATTAAACACACAGTATAAATAACATTGTAGATAGCTGCATAGCCATGCTTCTCTACGGGATGAGGATGGTAAATTAGAATGATAGTTGTTCATTAATTTACGTTGGTTGGAGATCTAGTATATAGGCATATCTTGCTTCCCTGACGCACTCTGTGTAGTGGCCGGACCCCTTTTTGGATCCCCAAAGGACCCTGCTCCTCCCACTATACAACTCTCAGTTTGTGGCTTCCTGCTGCCTCCATTCCCCTCCTCACATCATGTCACTGCCTCTGTCACATGCAGCCCTGTCCTCACTGACACATCACTCATCTCCTGATATACTCTGTGCTTCTGGGGGACCCTGCTCCTCCCACTATATAACACTCAGTCTGTGGCTTCCTGCTGCCTCCATTCCCCTCCTCACATCATGTCACTGCCCCTGTCACATGCAGCCCTGTCCTCACTGACACATCACTCATCTCCTGATATACTCTGTGCTGCTGGGGACCCTGCTCCTCCCACTATATAACTCTCAGTCTGTGACTTCCTGCGGCCTCCATTCCCCTCCTCACATCATGTCACTGCCCCTGTCACATGCAGCCCTGTCCTCACTGACACATCACTCATCTCCTGATATACTCTGTGCTGCTGGGAGACTCTGCTCCTCCCACTATACAACTCTCAGTCTGTGGCTTCCTGCTGCCTCCATTCCCCTCCTCACATCATGTCACTGCCCCAGTCACTGCAGCCCTGTCCTCACTGACACATCACTCATCTCCTGATATACTCTGTGCTGCTGGGAGACTCTGCTCCTCCCACTATATAACTCTCAGTCTGTGGCTTCCTGCTGCCTCTATTCCCCTCCTCACATCATGTCACTGCCCCTGTCACTGCAGCCCTGTCCTCACTGACACATCACTCATCTCCTGATATACTCTGTGCTGCTGGTGACCCTGCTCCTATCACTATATAACTCTTAGTCTGTGGCTTCCTGCTGCCTCCATTCCCCTCCTCACATCATGTCACTGCCCCTGTCACATGCAGCCCTGTCCTCACTGACACATTACTCATCTCCTGATATACTCTGTGCTGCTGGGGACCCAGCTCCTCCCACTATACAACTCTCAGTTTGTGGCTTCCTGCTGCCTCCATACCCCTCCTCACATCATGTCACTGCCCCTGTCACATGCAGCCCTGTCCTCACTGACACATCACTCATCTCCTGATATACTCTGTGCTGCTGGGGACTCAGCTCCTCCCACTATACAACTCTCAGTTTGTGGCTTCCTGCTGACTCCATTCCCCTCCTCACATCATGCCAGGGCCCCCGTCACATGCAGCCCTGTCCTCACTGACACATCACTCATCTCCTGATATACTCTGTGCTGCTGGGGACCCTGCTCCTCCCACTATATATCTCTCAGTCTGTGGCTTCCTGCTGCCTCCATTCCCCTCCTCACATCATGTCAGTGCCCCTGTCACATGCAGCCCTGTCCTCACTGACACATCACTCATCTCCTGATATACTCTGTGCTGCTGGGAGACTCTGCTCCACCCACTATATAACTCTCAGTCTGTGGCTTCCTGCTGCCTCCATTCCCCTCCTCACATCATGTCACTGCCCCTGTCACATGCAGCCCTGTCCTCACTGACACATCACTCATCTCCTGATATACTCTGTGCTGCTGGGGACCCTGCTCCTCCCACTATACAACTCTCAGTTTGTGGCTTCCTGCTGCCTCCATTCCCCTCCTCACATCATGTCACTGCCACTGTCACATGCAGCCCTGTCCTCACTGACACATCACTCATCTCCTGATATACTCTGTGCTGCTGGGGACCCTGCTCCTCCCACTATATAACTCTCAGTCTGTGGCTTCCTGCTGCCTCCATTCCCCTCACATCATGTCAGTGCCCCTGTCACATGCAGCCCTGTCCTCACTGACACATCACTCATCTCCTGATATACTCTGTGCTGCTGGGGACCCTGCTCCTCCCACTATATAACTCTCAGTCTGTGGCTTCCTGCTGCCTCCATTCCCCTCACATCATGTCACTGCCCCTGTCACATGCAGCCCTGTCCTCACTGACACATCACTCATCTCCTGATATACTCTGTGCTGCTGGGGACCCTGCTCCTCCCACTATATAACTCTCAGTCTGTGGCTTCCTACTGCCTCCATTCCCCTCCTCACATCATATCACTGCCCCTGTCACATGCAGCCCTGTCCTCACTGACACATCCCTCATCTCCTGATATACTCTGTGCTGCTGGGGACCCTGCTCCTCCCACTATATAACTCTCAGTCTGTGCTACCTGCTGTCTCCATTCCCCTCCTCACATCATATCACTGCCCCTGTCACATGCAGCCCTGTCCTCACTGACACATCACTCATCTCCTGATATACTCTGTTCTGCTGTCTCACCCCTAGGGGTGCTAGTGGTGTGTTACCCCCACAGTGTTTGTTTCCAGAGTGTAAGGCAGATGTGTACCAATTTTTGAGTACATTGCTCCAGCAATTCCGGAGTTATGCTGTCTCCTGATATACTCTGTGCTGTTGTCTGCCCCCTAGGGGTGCTAGGGATTTCTAATTTTTTGAGTTGCCTCCGCCGTGTTTTAATACGCTCATATGTAAAATTTCACGATCTTCGCTTGTAAACTGTGGATTTGTATAGAAAGACAGAAGGACAAATTTTCACTTTTATATAGTAGATGGATTGCGTCAGATATAAGGCAGCGTGATTGGAGCATCAGGTGACAGGCGCACGATTGTGTCTATTTTTATTGTGTGCTATCGGTGTAATTCTTACCAGTTCCCTAAAGTAACAATACTGCTCATAAGACTGACACAGCTGAGGTGACACCAGTGATATTATTATGGGATATTTAGATGTCACTCTCAATCCTTCATGACAATAATATGTGATATCTGCAGTGTATCAGAACCACAGCGGCCGCGTTCACCCCCTGCAGCTCTCTGCTGGAGAACTTTCCCTTAGCTGTCTAATCAATACATTTTAACAGTGTCTCTCGCAGAGGAGCGCTATATAAATGAATGGGACAGGAGGTTATAGTAACGATTTGTAAAGCAAGCCCTGCTCCAATATTGGATTTATTTCCGGAAGGGAAATATACTCGTAGACATTTTCTGCTCCGGTTATACCAGAATATATACTGATAATTAGAAATGTATTTAGCAAGCAATGAAAACATGGCTGCACCGGTCCGTCATTAGGGATCATGCATTGTGCGTAGATGTCATGCGCAAATGCTAATGTTCCGGCAACGTGACCACACTGCACGCACAATAAGTAATACAAATAAGGTGAATTATTAGATGGTGGCACATGGACATACAGTACTGTGGGATGGTATTGGAATCCTGGCAGTAGGGATGCCAAAAGAGGCGCCCGAACATTCAGAATCCTGACAGATGTGAGTATTTAAACCCTAACCCACCCAAAAAGAGATTACAGTCATTTGTGCTACTGTGACATCACAGGTCCCGCCCCCTGTGCAAAGAATTAACCAATCCACATAGTGCATTTATGCAAAGCAAGTCTATCTAGCTGTCAGTCCCATTGTGTCTGCTGTGCTAGTAGATAAACTCTTCTCTCCTAACAGGAGAACCTGCTGAAAACGGGTGCTCTTCAGTATGCCGGCTGTCGAGATCCCGGCGCACAGTATACCGGCGCCGGAATCCCGACAGCCGGCATACGACACTTATTCTCCCTCGTGGGGGTCCACGACGCCCCTGGAGGGAGAATAAAATAGCGTGGCGCGCTTAGCGCGCCACCGTGCCCGCAGCGAGCCCGCAAGGGGCTCATTTGCGCTCGCCACACTGTCGGTAAGCCGGCGGTCGGGCTCCCGGCGCCGGTATGCTGGTCGCCGGGAGCCCGACCGCCGGCATACCCTACCACACCCCCTGAAAACGGTCTGTTACCACCCAGAAACGCCCACTTCATGTTAATCTTCCTGCGTCGTGCCGTGCGACTGAAAGCTTCGCTAGAACCTGTGCAAAACCACAAATGACTTTGTACCCGTACGTCGCGCGTGCGCATTGCGGTGCATACGCATGCGCAGAAATGCCGATTTTTAATCTGATCGCTGCGCTGCGAACAACGGCAGCTAGCGATCAATTCGGAATGACCCCCATTGTCAGAAGTCCGGATCCTAGGAAGTAATGTCCTTCTGGCTACCAGAGGGTGGAGGGAGGTGGGGAATAGCTGCTGCCCATATTGGATTTTGCAGGGAGTGACCCTGAGACATAATGTACCTGAACGAGGAGGGATGGGAAGGAGAGGGGAGGGGGGGGGGGAGCATATGACTGAAGTACCATGGGAGCATCATTAGTGGATTGCAGCTCTGCATGTGATTAATTAAGAAATACTTGATAAATACTGTCTCTGAGATCTGTAAATCACAAGGAGAGGTAAAGATAATTGAATGGAATTGATTAATTTGCACAGCCAGGAGAGGGATTTACATGCAGGTCACATATTTGCATTTTGCATAGGATATAAACATTTCATTATGGCATTAGGATCTTACATCCAGACAGCGCCGACAGCTGATAGGTCAGAGAGAGCCGGGGGTAGAGGAGAGAGAGTGTCAATACTGTATGCATGTGTGTCATTCAAATGTTAATCAGTGAGATACATGTAGACAAGGCTAGAGCGGGATTGAATGGCATAGTGTAATAGACAAATGAGGCTCTTGTTGATTTAATTACACATGAATCATGACAAACGCAGACCAAGAAGGATACAGTATCGGCAGCGGCGACTACATAACGGTAGTTCTGACGAGCGGTGGGGTGAGGCAGAGCCTTTCTTGTCATACTAACGTTTGTGTCAGAGTTTTGATTGTATAAAGTGTATGAAAAATACAAATAATATGTTTGAAATATCTTCTTTGCATTATTCTAATCATTTTTATAGGCAAAACTCTGGAGTAAAAATTAGAGATGAGCGGGTTCAGTTTCTCTGAATCCGAACCCGCCCGAACTTCATGTTTTTTTACACGGGTCCGAGCGACTCGGATCTTCCCGCCTTGCTCGGTTAACCCGAGCGCGCCCGAACGTCATCATCACGCTGTCGGATTCTCGCGAGGCTCGGATTCTATCGCGAGACTCGGATTCTATATAAGGAGCCGCGCGTCGCGGCCATTTTCACACGTGCATTGAGATTGATAGGGAGAGGACGTGGCTGGCGTCCTCTCCGTTTAGAAATTAAAATAGATAGGAGAGTGAGAGTGAGACACTTCATTTACTTACTGGAGCTTAGGAGGAGTTATACTAGTGACTGATGACCAGTGACCTGACCACCAGTGCAGTTTTATAATTTATTATTATTTAATAATCCGTTCTGTTCTTGTTCTCTGCCTGAAAAAAACGATACACAGTGACTCAGTCACACTCACATACCATATCTGTGCTCAGCCCAGTGTGCTGCATCATCTATGTATAATATCTGACTGTGCTCACACAGCTTAATTGTGGGGGAGACTGGGGAGCAGTTATAGGTTATAGCAGGAGCCAGGAGTACATATTAAACAGTGCACACTTTTGCTGCCAGAGTGCCACTGCCAGTGTGACTGACCACTGACCACTGTGACCAGTGACCTGACCACACTGACCACCAGTATAGTATATTGTGATTGTCTGCCTGAAAAAGTACACTCGTCGTGTGACTTGTGTGGTGTTTTTTTATTCTATAAAAATTAAAAAACTCATTCTGCTGACAGACAGTGTCCAGCAGGTCCGTCATTATATAATATATACCTGTCCGGCTGCAGTAGTGATATATATATATATATTTTATATCATTATTTATCATCCAGTCTATACTAGCAGCAGACACAGTACGGTAGTTCACGGCTGTAGCTACCTCTGTGTCGGCACTCGGCAGTCCATCCATAATTGTATACCACCTACCCGTGGTTTTTTTTTTCTTTCTTCTTTATACATACTACATCTCATTATCATCCAGTCTATATTAGCAGCAGACACAGTACAGTACGGTAGTCCACGGCTGTAGCTACCTCTGTGTCGGCACTCGGCAGTCCATCCATAATTATATACCACCTACCCGTGGTTTTTTTTTTCTTTCTTCTTTATACATACTACATCTCATTATCATCCAGTCTATATTAGCAGCAGACACAGTACGGTAGTCCACGGCTGTAGCTACCTCTGTGTCGGCACTCGGCAGCCCATCCATAATTGTATACCATCTACCCGTGGTTTTTTTTTTCTTTCTTCTTTATACATTACATACTACATCTCATTATCATCCAGTCTATATTAGCAGCAGACACAGTACGGTAGTCCACGGCTGTAGCTACCTCTGTGTCGGCACTCGGCAGTCCATCCATAATTGTATACCACCTACCCGTGGTTTTTTTTTCCTTTCTTCTTTATACATACTACATCTCATTATCATCCAGTCTATATTAGCAGCAGACACAGTACAGTACGGTAGTCCACGGCTGTAGCTACCTCTGTGTCGGCACTCGGCAGTCCATCCATAATTGTATACCACCTACCCGTGGTTTTTTTTTTCTTTCTTCTTTATACATACTACATCTCATTATCATCCAGTCTATATTAGCAGCAGACACAGTACAGTACGGTAGTCCACGGCTGTAGCTACCTCTGTGTCGGCACTCGGCAGTCCATCCATAATTGTATACCACCTACCCGTGGTTTTTTTTTTCTTTCTTCTTTATACATACTACATCTCATTATCATCCAGTCTATATTAGCAGCAGACACAGTACAGTACGGTAGTCCACGGCTGTTGCTACCTCTGTGTCGGCACTCGGCAGACCATCCATAATTGTATACCACCTACCCGTGGTTTTTTTTTCTTTCTTCTTTATACATTACATACTACATCTCATTATCATCCAGTCTATATTAGCAGCAGACACAGTACGGTAGTCCACGGCTGTAGCTACCTCTGTGTCGGCACTCGGCAGTCCATCCATAATTGTATACCACCTACCCGTGGTTTTTTTTTCTTTCTTCTTTATACATACTACATCTCATTATCAACCAGTCTATATTAGCAGCAGACACAGTACGGTAGTCCACGGCTGTAGCTACCTCTGTGTCGGCACTCGGCAGTCCATCCATAATTGTATACCACCTACCCGTGGGTTTTTTTTTCTTTCTTCTTTATACATACTACATCTCATTATCATCCAGTCTATATTAGCAGCAGACACAGTACAGTACGGTAGTCCACGGCTGTAGCTACCTCTGTGTCGGCACTCGGCAGTCCATCCATAAGTATACTAGTATCCATCCATCTCCATTGTTTACCTGAGGTGCCTTTTAGTTGTGCCTATTAAAATATGGAGAACAAAAATGTTGAGGTTCCAAAATTAAGGAAAGATCAAGATCCACTTCCACCTCGTGCTGAAGCTGCTGCCACTAGTCATGGCCGAGACGATGAAATGCCAGCAACGTCGTCTGCCAAGGCCGATGCCCAATGTCATAGTACAGAGCATGTCAAATCCAAAACACCAAATATCAGTAAAAAAAGGACTCCAAAACCTAAAATAAAATTGTCGGAGGAGAAGCGTAAACTTGCCAATATGCCATTTACCACACGGAGTGGCAAGGAACGGCTGAGGTCCTGGCCTATGTTCATGGCTAGTGGTTCAGCTTCACATGAGGATGGAAGCACTCAGCCTCTCGCTAGAAAACTGAAAAGACTCAAGCTGGCAAAAGCACCGCAAAGAACTGTGCGTTCTTCGAAATCCCAAATCCACAAGGAGAGTCCAATTGTGTCGGTTGCGATGCCTGACCTTCCCAACACTGGACGTGAAGAGCATGCGCCTTCCACCATTTGCACGCCCCCTGCAAGTGCTGGAAGGAGCACCCGCAGTCCAGTTCCTGATAGTCAGATTGAAGATGTCAGTGTTGAAGTACACCAGGATGAGGAGGATATGGGTGTTGCTGGCGCTGGGGAGGAAATTGACCAGGAGGATTCTGATGGTGAGGTGGTTTGTTTAAGTCAGGCACCCGGGGAGACACCTGTTGTCCGTGGGAGGAATAGGGCCATTGACATGCCTGGTCAAAATACAAAAAAAATCAGCTCTTCGGTGTGGAAGTATTTCACCAGAAATGCGGACAACATTTGTCAAGCCGTGTGTTGCCTTTGTCAAGCTGTAATAAGTAGGGGTAAGGACGTTAACCACCTCGGAACATCCTCCCTTATACGTCACCTGCAGCGCATTCATAATAAGTCAGTGACAAGTTCAAAAACTTTGGGTGACAGCGGAAGCAGTCCACTGACCAGTAAATCCCTTCCTCTTGTAACCAAGCTCACGCAAACCACCCCACCAACTCCCTCAGTGTCAATTTCCTCCTTACCCAGGAATGCCAATAGTCCTGCAGGCCATGTCACTGGCAATTCTGACGAGTCCTCTCCTGCCTGGGATTCCTCCGATGCATCCTTGAGTGTAATGCCTACTGCTGCTGGCGCTGCTGTTGTTGCTGCTGGGAGTCGATCGTCATCCCAGAGGGGAAGTCGTAAGCCCACTTGTACTACTTCCAGTAAGCAATTGACTGTTCAACAGTCCTTTGCGAGGAAGATGAAATATCACAGCAGTCATCCTGCTGCAAAGCGGATAACTGAGGCCTTGACAACTATGTTGGTGTTAGACGTGCGTCCGGTATCCGCCGTTAGTTCACAGGGAACTAGACAATTTATTGAGGCAGTGTGCCCCCGTTACCAAATACCATCTAGGTTCCACTTCTCTAGGCAGGCGATACCGAGAATGTACACGGACGTCAGAAAAAGACTCACCAGTGTCCTAAAAAATGCAGTTGTACCCAATGTCCACTTAACCACGGACATGTGGACAAGTGGAGCAGGGCAGGGTCAGGACTATATGACTGTGACAGCCCACTGGGTAGATGTATGGACTCCCGCCGCAAGAACAGCAGCGGCGGCACCAGTAGCAGCATCTCGCAAACGCCAACTCTTTCCTAGGCAGGCTACGCTTTGTATCACCGGTTTCCAGAATACGCACACAGCTGAAAACCTCTTACGGCAACTGAGGAAGATCATCGCGGAATGGCTTACCCCAATTGGACTCTCCTGTGGATTTGTGGCATCGGACAACGCCAGCAATATTGTGTGTGCATTAAATATGGGCAAATTCCAGCACGTCCCATGTTTTGCACATACCTTGAATTTGGTGGTGCAGAATTTTTTAAAAAACGACAGGGGCGTGCAAGAGATGCTGTCGGTGGCCAGAAGAATTGCGGGACACTTTCGGCGTACAGGCACCACGTACAGAAGACTGGAGCACCACCAAAAACTACTGAACCTGCCCTGCCATCATCTGAAGCAAGAAGTGGTAACGAGGTGGAATTCAACCCTCTATATGCTTCAGAGGTTGGAGGAGCAGCAAAAGGCCATTCAAGCCTATACAATTGAGCACGATATAGGAGGTGGAATGCACCTGTCTCAAGCGCAGTGGAGAATGATTTCAACGTTGTGCAAGGTTCTGATGCCCTTTGAACTTGCCACACGTGAAGTCAGTTCAGACACTGCCAGCCTGAGTCAGGTCATTCCCCTCATCAGGCTTTTGCAGAAGAAGCTGGAGACATTGAAGGAGGAGCTAACACGGAGCGATTCCGCTAGGCATGTGGGACTTGTGGATGGAGCCCTTAATTCGCTTAACAAGGATTCACGGGTGGTCAATCTGTTGAAATCAGAGCACTACATTTTGGCCACCGTGCTCGATCCTAGATTTAAAGCCTACCTTGGATCTCTCTTTCCGGCAGACACAAGTCTGCTGGGGTTGAAAGACCTGCTGGTGAGAAAATTGTCAAGTCAAGCGGAACGCGACCTGTCAACATCTCCTCCTTCACATTCTCCCGCAACTGGGGGTGCGAGGAAAAGGCTCAGAATTCCGAGCCCACCCGCTGGCGGTGATGCAGGGCAGTCTGGAGCGACTGCTGATGCTGACATCTGGTCCGGACTGAAGGACCTGACAACGATTACGGACATGTCGTCTACTGTCACTGCATATGATTCTCTCAACATTGAAAGAATGGTGGAGGATTATATGAGTGACCGCATCCAAGTAGGCACGTCACACAGTCCGTACTTATACTGGCAGGAAAAAGAGGCAATTTGGAGGCCCTTGCACAAACTGGCTTTATTCTACCTAAGTTGCCCTCCCACAAGTGTGTACTCCGAAAGAGTGTTTAGTGCCGCCGCTCACCTTGTCAGCAATCGGCGTACGAGGTTACATCCAGAAAATGTGGAGAAGATGATGTTCATTAAAATGAATTATAATCAATTCCTCCGCGGAGACATTGACCAGCAGCAATTGCCTCCACAAAGTACACAGGGAGCTGAGATGGTGGATTCCAGTGGGGACGAATTGATAATCTGTGAGGAGGGGGATGTACACGGTGATATATCGGAGGATGATGATGAGGTGGACATCTTGCCTCTGTAGAGCCAGTTTGTGCAAGGAGAGATTAATTGCTTCTTTTTTGGTGGGGGTCCAAACCAACCCGTCATATCAGTCACAGTCGTGTGGCAGACCCTGTCACTGAAATGATGGGTTGGTTAAAGTGTGCATGTCCTGTTTATACAACATAAGGGTGGGTGGGAGGGCCCAAGGACAATTCCATCTTGCACCTCTTTTTTCTTTAATTTTTCTTTGCGTCATGTGCTGTTTGGGGAGGGTTTTTTGGAAGGGCCATCCTGCGTGACACTGCAGTGCCACTCCTAGATGGGCCCGGTGTTTGTGTCGGCCACTAGGGTCGCTTATCTTACTCACACAGCTACCTCATTGCGCCTCTTTTTTTCTTTGCGTCATGTGCTGTTTGGGGAGGGTTTCTTGGAAGGGACATCCTGCGTGACACTGCAGTGCCACTCCTAGATGGGCCCGGTGTTTGTGTCGGCCACTAGGGTCGCTTATCTTACTCACACAGCTACCTCATTGCGCCTCTTTTTTTCTTTGCGTCATGTGCTGTTTGGGGAGGATTTTTTGGAAGGGCCATCCTGCGTGACACTGCAGTGCCACTCCTAGATGGGCCCGGTGTTTGTGTCGGCCACTAGGGTCGCTTATCTTACTCACACAGCTACCTCATTGCGCCTCTTTTTTTCTTTGCGTCATGTGCTGTTTGGGGAGGGTTTTTTGGAAGGGCCATCCTGCGTGACACTGCAGTGCCACTCCTAGATGGGCCCGGTGTTTGTGTCGGCCACTAGGGTCGCTTATCTTACTCACACAGCTACCTCATTGCGCCTCTTTTTTTCTTTGCGTCATGTGCTGTTTGGGGAGGGTTTTTTGGAAGGGACATCCTGCGTGACACTGCAGTGCCACTCCTAGATGGGCCCGGTGTTTGTGTCGGCCACTAGGGTCGCTTATCTTACTCACACAGCTACCTCATTGCGCCTCTTTTTTTCTTTGCGTCATGTGCTGTTTGGGGAGGGTTTTTTGGAAGGGACATCCTGCGTGACACTGCAGTGCCACTCCTAGATGGGCCCGGTGTTTGTGTCGGCCACTAGGGTCGCTTATCTTACTCACACAGCTACCTCATTGCGCCTCTTTTTTTCTTTGCGTCATGTGCTGTTTGGGGAGGGTTTTTTGGAAGGGACATCCTGCGTGACACTGCAGTGCCACTCCTAGATGGGCCCGGTGTTTGTGTCGGCCACTAGGGTCGCTTATCTTACTCACACAGCTACCTCATTGCGCCTCTTTTTTTCTTTGCGTCATGTGCTGTTTGGGGAGGGTTTTTTGGAAGGGCCATCCTGCGTGACACTGCAGTGCCACTCCTAGATGGGCCCGGTGTTTGTGTCGGCCACTAGGGTCGCTTATCTTACTCACACAGCTACCTCATTGCGCCTCTTTTTTTCTTTGCGTCATGTGCTGTTTGGGGAGGGTTTTTTGGAAGGGACATCCTGCGTGACACTGCAGTGCCACTCCTAGATGGGCCCGGTGTTTGTGTCGGCCACTAGGGTCGCTTATCTTACTCACACAGCTACCTCATTGCGCCTCTTTTTTTCTTTGCGTCATGTGCTGTTTGGGGAGGGTTTTTTGGAAGGGACATCCTGCGTGACACTGCAGTGCCACTCCTAGATGGGCCCGGTGTTTGTGTCGGCCACTAGGGTCGCTTATCTTACTCACACAGCTACCTCATTGCGCCTCTTTTTTTCTTTGCGTCATGTGCTGTTTGGGGAGGGTTTTTTGGAAGGGACATCCTGCGTGACACTGCAGTGCCACTCCTAGATGGGCCAGGTGTTTGTGTCGGCCACTAGGGTCGCTTAGCTTAGTCATCCAGCGACCTCGGTGCAAATTTTAGGACTAAAAATAATATTGTGAGGTGTGAGGTATTCAGAATAGACTGAAAATGAGTGGAAATGATGGTTTTTGAGGTTAATAATACTTTGGGATCAAAATGACCCCCAAATTCTATGATTTAAGCTGTTTTTTAGGTTTTTTGGAAAAAAACACCCGAATCCAAAACACACCCGAATCCGACAAAAAAAATTCGGTTAGGTTTTGCCAAAACGCGGTCGAACCCAAAACACGGCCGCGGAACCGAACCCAAAACCAAAACACAAAACCCGAAAAATTTCCGGCGCTCATCTCTAGTAAAAATTCTATAGCAGGTGAGGCAGTGCCCCCCAGCATATCTTTTCCGCAGATCTCTGATCATAACTCACCCAATTTCCAGGAGTTTATACTGCTGTACCTGTGTATAATGACCAGATGTATATACTGCTGCACCTGTGTATAATGACCAGATGTATATACTGCTGCACCTGTGTATAATGACCAGATGTATATACCGCTGTACCTCTGTATAATGACCAGATGTATATACCGCTGCACCTGTGTATAATGACCAGATGTATATACTGCTGCACCTGTGTATAATGACCAGTTGTATATACTGCTGCACCTGTGTATAATGACCAGATGTATATACCGCTGCACCTGTGTATAATGACCAGATGTATATACCACTGCACCTGTGTATAATGCCCACATATATATACTGCTGCACCTGTGTATAATGCCCACATATATATACTGTTGCACCTGTGTATAATGAACAGATGTATATACTGCTGCACCTGTGTATAATACCCATATATATATATACTGCTGCACCTGTGTATAATGCCCACATGTATATACCGCTGCACCTGTGTATAATGACCAGATGTATATACTGCTGCACCTGTGTATAATGACCAGATGTATATACCGCTGCACCTGTGTATAATGACCAGATGTATATACTGCTGCACCTGTGTATAATGACCAGATGTATATACCGCTGCACCTGTGTATAATGACCAGTTGTATATACCGCTGCACCTGTGTATAATTACCAGATGTATATACCGTTGCACCTGTGTATAATGACCAGATGTATATACCGCTGCAACTGTGTATAATGACCAGATGTATATACCGCTGCACCTGTGTATAATGACCAGATGTATATACCGCTGCACCTGTGTATAATGCCCACATATATATACTGCTGCACCTGTGTATAATGTCCACATATATATACTGCTGCACCTGTGTATAATGACCACATGTATATACTGCTGCACCCGTGTATAATGACTACACGTATATACCGCTGCACCTGTGTATAATGACCAGATGTATATACCGTTGCACCTGTGTATAATGAGTCTGACCAGATGTATATACCGCTGCACCTGTGTATAATGCCCACATATATATACTGCTGCACCTGTGTATAATGCCCACATATATATACTGCTGCACCTGTGTATAATGCCCACATATATATACTGCTGCACCTGTGTATAATGACCACATGTATATACTGCTGCACGCGTGTATAATGACTACACGTATATACCGCTGCACCTGTGTATAATGACCAGATGTATATACTGCTGCACCTTGTATAATGACCAGATGTACCCTTTGGCTCATATATTGAATGTAAATCTGTCTCTGGTGCTAGCCAATGCCTCCTGAGCCATTCAACAACACCGAAATCTTATAGTCAGCGTCTGACTCTGCGCCGGTCTTTAGGGAACGTGAATTTAATGCAGATTTGCATTTGTTTTTAGATTTTAGATTTTAATTTTAAAAAAAATCTAAAATCATTTGATTTTGACCAGTTTTTGTTCCTACAGTATTACTAACATCAGTAACATTCATTTCCTGTCATTTCCCACCGAAATGGCACATGAAAAAATTACCAAAATGCAATCCATTATGAAATTCATTCAGTGACAGTGAAATGTCACGTTGATGGCTTTGCAACCTTGTGTGGGTCACTCGCAGCCTAATTCCCAGGATGCTGGTTCAGGAAATGTATTTATATATTGTGGTATCTTCACTTTCTGCTGATCAGAGGGATTAGAAATGACCAGCTCAGTTGGGGGTTAAAGTGACAACACAAGTTATATTGTTTCCGACTTGCTACTTTTTGCTGTCGGTCATTGCAGTAGGGAGAGAAGACTTTAGTGGTGGACACTGCGGCAACTGATTTAACGCCTGTTGCCTTTGCCGCATCTTAAACCTTATGCATATGGTAGTGTCCACCCTTCCCTGGTGTACAAGCCTGCGGCTGACTGTGCAAAGACTCTGAAAATGGCCAATAGACAGTTTACAAGTCTATGGGTCTTAGGAGATTCGCACTACCCACTGAAGCTACCTGGAAATTCACTAGTGTGTTCCAAACCTTAACGTACAGAAGTATCATATATGATACATAGAAAGGGGTTTATGTGTATGTGCCAAAGTCATTACCTAAAGGTTAGCCAGGCTGCTCCAAATGCATAATAACTTGGAGAAACAGGATTTACCATATACTGTAGGCAAACAAGGCAGCTGCATAGGGCACCAGCATTGTGGGAACAGCATGAAATTCATTTCAGAGTTTAATTATGCAACATTATTTTACAAAAAGGATCCAAGTTTTTCATTAACCAATGGAATAAGCTGGTAATCCTGCAAATTTTGTGTGCAATGTTTAAATCCCTTTGGAGTTTTCCATTGATCACGTGACTTGCAAGCTCTCTAATGGGCTTATTCTTTACAAAATCATTCAGTGCGTGTAAACTGGCCATATTCCAGCATAATCCCAAACTGTTTGAACTGGTTCCCATATCTCTCCTGTTGACTACCAATTAAAAAATGGATCAAAGTTAATGTAATACAGTTAAAATATACTGAATGAATTTAATTTCATGATAAAAGCCAGCAAAGTGATGCAAAGGTGATACATTTAGTGGCTATCTGATAATTAAAAGATTATAAGCTTTAAAGACGACTGTAGACTCTGATAATACTCTGCAAGATAGCGATGATATAAATTAAATATGAGTTTCGGGAAAAATATTCACCCTGGGTAAAGAAAGAAAACTACAGACAGAATTAAAGTAAGGGGGTGTAATATATTCCTCCCCCACATTGTAGCATGCTGTATACTGGGGGACAGCTGGAAGGGATGCTTGGCTAACTTGTAGAGGCGTAAGAGTCAAGTATCCAAATGTGTTTTTTTTTTGGTGTGGGCACGGCCAAGCCGCCCAGAGGTGCAACACCCCTTGTATGCCCCTACCAGCCGTGAGGATTCTCCAGACAGTGCTGTACTTCCTGCTGCCAGTGGCCCCACCCACTCATCATTTCATCATACTATCAGGGTGCAAAACACCTTGTAACTTTAATTGATTGCCCCTTTAAAAAATCATACAAGATTGGCGGCATCTCGCACCCCTAGT
The DNA here is from genome assembly GCF_028390025.1 of Pseudophryne corroboree. Taxonomy (NCBI): domain Eukaryota; kingdom Metazoa; phylum Chordata; class Amphibia; order Anura; family Myobatrachidae; genus Pseudophryne; species Pseudophryne corroboree. The sequence continues at coordinate 1,032,067,062 of NC_086445.1, forward strand.
AATCTTGGGCGCCATTACGGCAAGGCGGTCACTGGTGAACACCTTGCATCTAGTTAGACTTTGTCGAAGTCGGAAAAATAACACATACAAACAACACACAGAGTGGCGTTTCTCAGTGGTGGCATAATTACGCAATTGACGTATGGAGACGCACCATGCGTCTTACCGTGCACTGTGCATAGAATCGCACGGCGTGCATGTTGCCGCGTGGTGAGTGTATATATACGGTAAAGTATGCAATCACTGAGAAATGCCATAAAGACACACACACAGTCATATATCTGTATACCACACATAGTTCACACATAGTCATTACAAGTCGAAAACAAGGTTTAAAATACACATATCCACCATCGACCCTAAAACGTACATTTAATATATAGTAACATACAGTATGTTTAACAGCAACAAAGACACAATAAAGATTGTATACGCACAGGGACGCATTATCCATTATCACGTACCAATAAGAACAGCGTGATTATTATTGTACTGTATGCCTTTGGACAAACTGTATAAAATAGTGACCCAGAACCAGTCAGCACACACTCTCTCTCTCTCTCTCTCTCTCTCTCTCTCTCTCTCTCTCTCTTTCTCTCTCACACACACACACACACTTATTCACACACACACACACACACACACACGCACATACACTGTCATTCACACAACCACACACACTCTTCTCAGAAGTTTTCTATCTGATGACTGGCTGCCTGGAACCATGGAGCGCTTGCGAACGTATGTATACTGGCTGTAACTCTGATTCCGATGTATTGATTGTATAACTGTATACTTGTTATATTGTTGTTATACCTTTTAATCATATATATATATATATATATAACTGAGCATTGGACCTCAGCAAACTGTGTGTGCGACTACTTGCATTCTCTAAGGGACATAGTGCTGCGCCATTTAGCGCACTATAATTGTATAAAGTAAAAAGACGCAACTAGCATCCACAGTATATGATAGCACTGGTAATTTCATGTAAGGTAAGAGTCGTAGGATTTCACAACTTCCTGCATCTGCAGCTGGTACCATCAAACCGGGCGGACCGCACTGGATTCTGCGTGTTGCTGTCCCTGACATAAAAAAAAAAATGTGTCCTAAATTTTTGTATTCTTTATTTTTCCATGCCAAATTTTTCAAAGCGAAATCTCAAATTTGTCAAATCAATTTGTTCTTCTTGACTCCGCCACCTTCTCTACATGGAGATATGCACTGATGCATCTTCTTTTGTAGGCTACAAAAGATCTGTAGCTCTGTGATGATCACCTTGGAAATTTACACTTGTAGATCTTGTTTGAGCAGTGTCACAATGTTACCTAAATCTCTTAACACATAATTACATGGTATCTTGATATTTCTTCACACTTTTTTTTAAAAGCCAGCCTTGATTGGGTCTCATTCCAGAGCAGAAGAGCGCCCAATTAGGTTAGAAGGACAAGTGAGAGTAGATTGTAATGAACTATCAAGCTTTCAAATATTCCGTCCGAGCTTTTAATTGATGCGGCAGCGGAGAACACTGCAAAATGATAGGAAACTTTTTTTTTTTTATGTTTCAGCAGTCAGAACTGGATTCAAGGAACAAGGCAGTGAGTATAAGGGCTGGTGTTACGGTACATTGTGTAATAGAGGTCTGCAGTCTGTTTCTACCCTTCAGAAGGCCCTTCTGCAGCTGAAGGACGTTGGATTTAGAACATTCAGCGGTAAACACAATAATCAATGGGAACCATAAAAGATTTAGCAAGGAAAAGACAGTGCTTCAGATACAGCAATAAATTATCATATGTTTAGGATACAAATCTATAGTTTACCTAACAATGCTTAGCACGCTACAGGTGGCCAGATGCGGGCTGACATGGCTGCTTGACTCAAGAGCCGGGCAACCAAGTCATTGCACTTGAATCTGAACAGCATAGTGGTGCAGTGGTTAGCTTTGCTGCCACATCACTGAGATCATGGGTTCCATTCCTGACTAAGACACTTTCTGTGTAGTGTTTGAATTTTCTCCCATCGTTAACATGGGTGTTCTGGTTCACTCCCCCACACTCCAAAAACATACTGGGGGGATAATTGGCTTCTAGCAAGTAAATTTGCCTTAGTGAATGTGTGTGTCTATGTGATAGGGAATATAGGGGTTTATTTACTAAGCCTTGGAGAGAGATAAAGTGGGAGGAGTTAAAGTCCCAACCAACCTGCTCCTACCTGTCATTTTTCAGTCACAGCCTGTGACATGGCAGTTAGGAGCTGATTGGCTGGTACTTTATCTCCATCCAAGTCTTAGTAAATAGACCCAATAGATTGTTAGCTCCACTGGGCGCAGGGCAAGGACTGATGTGAATGGCCAAATATTCACTGCGGAATGTGAGTGCACATATTAATTATTGGTAATAAATTAGATACATTTGAGACTTCCAGTTCTGGTGATGCATGGAGTAGCTCCGGTGCCTCCCGCCACTAACCCTGCTTATCGCCTGCTCAGGGCGTCCACTGAGCGTCCCACTCCCCGCGCCTAACCTCCGGGTGTCCGGCTCCCCTATATGGACAAGTTTTTGGCCCCAACTATGCAGGGCAAGGCATCCCATGCCCAACAAGAGGCTTCCCGCGGCTCCGCTCCCAAGATGGCCGCCACAGCATCTCTGGACTCCGGAGCTCCAGCGGCGGGCACCCTGGCTGACTGCCAGGCTCCCCTGCCCCTCGCTACTTATGTCTCTGCTGGGTCACCCCCCTCCTCAGTCCTTGTCTTATGGGGACATTGTCAAGGCTGTAAAAGATACTGTGCAGCCTATGGCCCTCATTCCGAGTTGTTCGCTCGGTATTTTTCATCGCATCGCAGTGAAAATCCGCTTAGTACGCATGCGCAATGTTCGCACTGCGACTGCGTCAAGTAACTTTACTATGAAGAAAGTATTTTTACTCACGGCTTTTTCTTCGCTCCGGCGATCGTAATGTGATTGACAGGAAATGGGTGTTACTGGGCGGAAACACGGCGTTTCAGGGGCGTGTGGCTGAAAACGCTACCGTTTCCGGGAAAAACGCAGGAGTGGCCGGAGAAACGGTGGGAGTGCCTGGGCGAACGCTGGGTGTGTTTGTGACGTCAACCAGGAACGACAAGCACTGAAATGATCGCACAGGCAGAGTAAGTCTGGAGCTACTCTGAAACTGCTAAGTAGTTAGTAATCGCATTATTGCGAATACATCGGTCGCAATTTTAAGAAGCTAAGATTCACTCCCAGTAGGCGGCGGCTTAGCGTGTGTAACTCTGCTAAATTCGCCTTGCGACCGATCAACTCGGAATGAGGGCCAATGTTTCTTGAACAGGCACAATCACATGCTGCGGCTTTGCAGTAGGCTGTCCTTGATATTAAGAGTCAATACAGCCAGCTTGCCAAACGAGTCTTACATGTTGAGCACACCGCTCATGAAAATTTTCAGAAAATCGCTGACCTTTCTGACATCTCTACTAAACTGCAGAAATCTGAAACCATGGTGTGGTCGAAGCTTGACAACATAGAGAACAGGTCACGCCGCAACAACCTCAGGCTCACTGGGTTGCCTGAGTCTTTAAAGGGACTGGCTCTCTATCACTTTCTTCGCAATACATTGCCTGATCGGACCTGGGTGGTCATTCAGAGTTGTTCGCTCGCAAGCTGCTTTTAGCAGCTTTGCACACGCTAAGCCGCCGCCTACTGGGAGTGAATCTTAGCATAGTAAAATTGCGAACGAAAGATTCGCAATATTGCGAAAAGACTTCTCTGTGCAGTTTCTGAGTAGCTCGAGACTTACTCAGCCAGTGCGATCAGTTCAGTGGTTTGACGTCACAAACACACCCAGCGTTCGGCCAAACACTCCTCCGTTTCTCCAGCCACTCCCGCGTTTTTCCCAGAAACGGTAGCGTTTTTTCGCACACACCCATAAAACGGCCAGTTTCCGCCCAGAAACACCCACTTCCGGTCAATCACATTACGATCACCAGAACGAAGAAAAAACCTCGTAATGCCGTGAGTAAAATAGCTAATTGCATAGCAAATTTACTTGGCGCAGTCGCACTGCGGACATTGCGCATGCGCATTAGCGACTAATCGCTCCGTTGCGAGAAAAAAATAACGAGCGAACAACTCGGAATGACCCCCCTGGTGGTGGAGCATGCTCACAGAATGGGTCCCACCCGTCCCTCCTCATCGTCTCTTCGACCGCAAGCTGTGTTATTCCGATGTCTCAACTTCCTCCATAAAGAGGCAATGTGGTCTACATTCCAACGAAAAGGGGATCTTACTTGAGAGGATGCCAGGCTGTTGCTTTTTCAGGATTTCTCCCCGGAACTCACCAGGCTCAGAAAGGCGTTCTCCCCTACTTGCTCCAAATTGGTCCACGAGTGCCGTAAATTTGCTCTGCTTTATCCCGCACACCTGAGGATCTTTGATGGCTCATCCTTCAAAGACTTCACTAACCCTGAGGATGCCGCTGCCTTCCTTTCAGAACTCCTCGCTCCTGACTCTGTGTCGGAATGACTGTGCAATTTAACCCTGTTTCTGGGACTCTCCTAATCCACTGTTGTTCCCTCTACGTTGCCACTTATACTTACTCCTTCCTTACCCCCACCCCATGGACTGGAGCTCACTCTGTGGATTTATATGGACTATCTCCCCTCACTCCTCCTGGTCCTCCAGGTGATGTATACTTATACCAGCATATGACTTTGTCTCGTGTTGTACCCATGGTTCCGTACACTTTATTTGCTGTTATTACTGTACGGGCATGTTTTTTCAGTTCACTCAGACAGCGAATCTCATTGTTTTGGCCGCTACATATCCCCCCGTCCCGCAGCTGTGCTGCTTGTTATAGTGGTGGCTGGCTAGGAGCAGTATATACCCTGCCACATGCTATTAATTCTTCTTCTTTCTTCCTGTGAAGTTTTTCTGAAATTGTTATTGTGGGGCTCTTTCTCTTTCTCTTCTTGTTTTTCTATGTTTCTACTGCCTCTTCCCCCCCATCCCCCTTCTCCTATGTCTGCCCCCTCCTCCAGGAGTTTCTGGGTGTGCAAGTTGTCTGCACCTCTAACCGTTCAGTGTATGTTTTTCTATGTCTTCCATTAAAGTAGGTACATGGAATGTTGTGGGAATACAATTCCCTATCAAGCGGAAGAAGATTCTGCTTTATTTAAATAGATTACATATGGACTTGGTGTTTTTACGGGAGACCCACCTTTTCTCCTTGGAGGCCCAAAAATTGGGTGTTCTGGGATGGAAGGTGCTCTCTGATGCCCCTATACCTCTAAAGCTAGGGGTGTCTTAATCCTCTTCAAACGTAGCTTGCAAATTGAGGTTCTAAATTCAGTCTGTGACCCTGATGACAGATGTCTTATTTTAGAGATTATGTTATATAATACCAAATATGTTTTATGCACTGTGTATGCCCCAAACTCATATTCTAAGGTATTTTTTAAAAGCCTTTTAGCTAAACTGTACCCATTTGTCTCCTACCCTATGAATGTGGGCGGAGACTTTAATATTGTTGTCTCTAATTATATGGACACCAACTCCCCTGCCCGTGCACGCTCTCCCCCTGCCCTTGGTGTCCACTTATTTGCTCAGCAATTAACTGACATGTGGAGATTTTTTCACCCCACGGATAAGGAGTACTCATGTCTCTCAGCTGCTCATAGCACCTTATCCAGGATTGACTTCCTTTTATTGTAAGACTCTTTGGTCCCCCACACTACCGAGTCTCAAATGGAGACTATGTCTCTTTCTGACCACTCATTAGTATGGACGTCCCTTCCTAACTCCCTGGATTGTGGCTCCTTTAAATGCTGGCGCTTCCCGACTGCTTTTGCCTCCTCCTTGAAGTTCCGCAATAAATTAGATGTGTTCCGGGAAGAGTTCAGACTGGACAATGAGCATGCTTGCTCCACTGATCCTTTGACGTTCTGGCAGGCTTCAAAAGCGGTTCTCCGTGGCATACTTATAGAGTATGTCTCATTGCGGAAAAAACATTTCCTCTCTGAATTTAAAGTTCTCAACACAGCTTAACTGAGGCCTACCAGAATTTCAAACAGCACCCTTTCCCTCCTCCAAAAAATTGTACTTGGAATATAAGTCCCAGTTTAATGCCGTATTAGCAGCAATGGGTGATCGTCATACTTTCCACAAAAGTCATCAGTTTTACAGGTTTGGCAATAAAATGGGCTGTCTCCTTTACAATCTTCTGAAGGGTTCTGTGCCTTCTTCAGTAATTCAGACGCTTAAATGCACTGATAGCTTGTTGGATACTAGGTCTGGTGATATGGCGCAGCTCCTTTCAGATTTTTACATTGATATACTCCCAACCCCCCATTGATGAACAAGCTAAAGAATCTTTTTGGGGCTCTCTTTCCCTCCCTCGGATATCACCGTCCTTGGCAGATGGTTTATGTTTCCCAATTACCCCGCAGGAGGTGGAAAAAGCTATTAAAGCTCTTAAACCGTTAAAGGCTTCGGGGCCTGATGGATTCTCTGGAGAATTCTATAAAATGCTCTTGCCTAAATTGGTGGATCCTCTGACTTTGATATTTAATAAAATTTTAACTTCCCACTCTATCCCCCTGTACTCCAATGATGCACTGGACCGTCTTCTTCCCAAACCTGGCAAGGATCCTCATCTCCCTGGTTCGTATCGCCCTATATCCCTCCTAAACGTTGACTATAAATTGTTTACAAAAATCAATTGGATAGATTGAAGGGGCTACTTCCTTCTACCATCCACCCAGACCAAACAGGCTTCATCTCCAGCCGCCATTCCACCAATTATATTTGTAAAATCATAGCGGCAGCTACTTGGTTGCACTCTAGCAGGAACCTTGACCCCCAATATGTGGTTTCCTTAGACGCTGAGAAGGCTTTTGACCTTGTTAGCTCGGATCACCTGTATACCGCACTAGATGGGTTCGGGTTCCCGCTGGATCTGATCAATGTGATACGCACCTTTTATTCCCCATCAGCATCCCGCACCATGTTTAATGGCTACTTATCAAATCCCATTCTTCTTCACAGGGGCAAGAGGCAAGGCTGACCTCCGCGTTATTGTTTGCCATTGCAATGGAACCGCTCGCCATCACTCTACGTCACCTACCTGGTTACTCTGGGTTTTTGTCCACGATTTTGAGCTACGTGTTAGTCTGTTCGCAGATGACATGCTACTTTTGATTTCGAATCCCTAGGCCTCTATCCCCTTAATCATGCAGGTAATTTCTAATTTTGGCTCTTTTGCGGGTTGTCGGATAAACGCCTTTAAGTCTGAACTCTTTCCACTCACTCTGGCTGCAGGTGTCCGTTCTTCCTCTCCCACTCTTACCCAATTCCAGCTGAACGCCTCTAAACTAAAGTACTTAGGGGTTTTGTTCCAGTTAATATATCGGATTTGTACTCAGTTAATTATGTTCCAGTCTTCACAAAAGTGTCCCAGTTACTCACTACTTGGTCCTCTCTTCCTATTTCCTTATTGGGGAGAGTCGCTATTTTAAAAAGTATTGTGTTTCCTAAAATCTCCTATCTTCTTTAGATGATACCTGTCCAACCCCCTCGAAATGATCTAACACCGTGTGACCGACTGTTCTCAAAATTTTTGTGGAACCATAAGAAATCGAGAATTTCCCATACTAAACTTAAACTTCCCCGCAAGGATAGTGGTCTTGCCATCCCTGACCTCTTAGCATGTTTTCAAGCTGTGAACTTTCGATACATATCGGACTGGTTATTGGGTACTTCTTATGTTAATTGTGCTTTTATGCAAGCCCTCATGCATCCTTATGATCTTAGGGCTCTTCTTCACACTCCCAAGGCCCTGCTCCTGTCCGTAGCACATACAAACATGCTTTTTTGGGACTCTTACCTCTCATGGTGGGCTATCAATAAAGCATTAAATAGAAACCCACCTTTATCCCTCTGTGTGGGAACCCTTATTTTACCCCACCTCTTGACAATAACAGATTTCTTCTATGGAAATTTAAGGGTATTGATATTATTCTAGACGTGTTTGACCCTGGTGGGACTATGCTATCTTTTGCTGACCTAGCTGAGAGACATACTGTGCTCCCGTCTGATTTCTATATGTTTCTTCAAGTTCGTCATTATCTGCAATCTCTACCTGTTCCTCCAGTGCACGAGTGGAGGATTCTCCCTGGGAAAACCGCAGCCCCTCCCCCACTCTCTATTTTTTATCCTTGTCTTTGTCCTTCTTCCTTCTTTCTCAAATATTGTGATGTGTTTTATTGAATAACTGTATACATATTTATTTTGTAATTGCTCTGGGCCTGGTGGTTACAATATTTTATGGCACTGTCTTGGAATGTTTCTGGATTCCGCCTCTCAAGTTTGTTACTATCCACCTTATTGCCAGAATTGATTTGTTATTCTGCCTCCCCCGTAATCGTATATTTTATACTTTGTATACTATTACTCTGTACTGTCTCTTTTTTTTCTGCTCTTTAATATGAAAAAATCCAGTAAAGATATTAAAAAAAAGATACATTTGACCAAGTGAGGACGGAGTCACTCTTGGCTATGGGGGTCATTCCGAGTTGATCGCTCGCTAGCTACTTTTATCAGCCGTGCAAACGCATTGTCGCCGCCCACCGGGGAGTGTATTTTCGCTTTGCAGAAGTGCGAACGCCTGTGCAGCAGAGCGCCTGCAAAATCATTTTGTGCAAAACAAGACCAGCCCTGTAGTTACTCTTCGTGTGCGTTGATTCTAACGACGAAGAGACGGCTGTTGACGTCACACACCCGCCCAGCGTTCGCCCAGCCACGCCTGCGTTTTTCCCGACACGCCTGCGTTTTTCTAAGCACTCCCAGAAAACGGTTGGTTGCCACCCAGAAACGCCCACTTCATGTGAATCTTCCTGCGTTCAGCCGTGCGACTAAAAGCCTCGCTAGAACCTGTGCAAAACCACAATGCTCTTTGTATCTGTACATCGTGCGTGCGCATTGTGGTGCATACGCATGTGCAGATTAGCCATTTTTTTCACTGATCGCTGCGCTGAAAAAAATGGCAGCTAGCGATCAACTCGGAATGACCCCCTATATGGCAATTCATTCACATTATTATGAGAGTGATTTTAACTTTTTTAAAACAATACTGAAATAATATTATTAATAAAAGAGCATTTTTTTTATATTTCTATGCAAACATTATCGCGTTTGAAATTTGCCATTTAAGGTTTTACCGTTTACTATACAAAGATGTAAAAAATTATCATGAATTTGTCTGAGGATAAAGTAATCAAATCTGTTTGAAAATTAAAATTTCCACCCTGCGTCTGCGTCTGATCATTTTGAATGTAGTAGACTCGTACCTGCAGTACTGTACTATAGTCATGTGTCGCTCAGATTATTGCTGGTCTGTACCTGCTTTGCACATAGAAGTCTGTAGTCACCAGCGCAATTTCAGACAGTAAACCAGTAAAAGCTGTATTCATCTAAATATATCCAGACAGTATTACGGGGGGCCGTGTTCTGCATTAACCACCAGCTTGTGCCTTGTTTCCAGTCTTCAGGAATACAATGCTGATTACATTCATGATTTCATGTTTAATTCATGACTAACTGACACACACCAAATACATTTACACTTCTGAACACAGGAAATTTATGTCGGAAACATGGCGTAACAAGGAGGGGGCAATAGCTGCTTTGTGATTGAGAGCATCGCAGAATTTAATTTTAGCAATGATCAAACTTTTTCCCCTCCGTATAGTACAGTAGGTAACGTGCTAGATCTAAACAACAATAAAAACATGTTAGGGTTCTGTAATTCTTCCTGTGCATTGTTGAATGATGCTAACAGGACATGCTTAGGATACAATAGGGGATGTATGCCGTGGTGACAGCCTCTTTTTCTAGGTTTTCCACCAAAAACTGGTTATAGTATTACTGCTTCTCTAAAATGTATTAAAGGGCTGACCCAGCCAAAATTACAGATTGGTCCGGCAGCCTCCACAGCCACGGCAAAAGCATTGTACGGGGGCATTTACTTGGCAATGGCAAACTGAGCTTTCTGATGCTTGTCCTCCTAGCACGTAGTGCCATCTGAGGATCTACATGCCCAGTTTACATCCAGTAACACCCATTACCCATCGAAGAGAAACGATTGTGATGCAGAATCATGCCCCTTCCAATAAAGAACCCTGACAAATACCATGGGCCCAGATAATGAACTGGAAGAGAGCCTAGATAACGCTATCTCAAGATAGCGTTATTATCACAGGGCTCCCTCTGGTATTTTTTTTACTATTATTTTTTTTAGTAAATTCTGGCAGATCACATTTTCCATTACAAGTATGGGAAATGTGATTTGATTACTGCAAAAAAATTGATATTAAGGGCTTGGAGAAGAATTTATGGGAAGTCTTCTCCAATTGCCCTTTAGTACATTAGTAAAAATAATGGCCCTCATTCCGAGTTGTTCGCTCGGTATTTTTCATCGCATCGCAGTGAAAATCCGCTTAGTACGCATGCGCAATGTTCGCACTGCGACTGCGCCAAGTAACTTTACTATGAAGAAAGTAATTTTACTCACGGCTTTTTCTTCGCTCCGGCGATCGTAATGTGATTGACAGGAAATGGGTGTTACTGGGCGGAAACACGGCGTTTCAGGGGCGTGTGGCTGAAAACGCTACCGTTTCCGGAAAAAACGCAGGAGTGGCCGGGGAAACGGTGGGAGTGCCTGGGCGAACGCTGGGTGTGTTTGTGACGTCAACCAGGAACGACAAGCACTGAACTGATCGCACAGGCAGAGTAAGTCTGGAGCTACTCTGAAACTGCTAAGTAGTTAGTAATCGCAATATTTTGCGAATACATCGGTCGCAATTCTAAGAAGCTAAGATTCACTCCCAGTAGGCGGCGGCTTAGCGTGTGTAACTCTGCTAAATTCGCCTTGCGACCGATCAACTCGGAATGAGGGCCAATATTGATAAATATGCCCTTATATCCGCTAAGGACATCATTGCATGGGACGACTCTGTAGTCCGGCATAATAATTCTCTGGCAGGGTAGTCGGGTCGCAACACTCAGTGATATCAGGCCGATTGCCCCGTGGTGTGACATGGCAGGATGTGTGCGCTGATTTACAGCTCATGATGATGTTTCAGAGCAGTTTCTCTGGTTGATAATATTACATTTCAGATGCAGAGATTTCTGTGATCCATGTAGTATTTGATGCCGTTTGCTGTGTTGAAATCAGATTATTCAGTTTATCGTTCTGCAGCTTGTAGTGTAAGGAGAGAAGGCACAAAGAGTCCCTAGGACACAACATAAATTGTCACTCACTAACGGCAACAGATTTGCGGATCCTCAGCACATTATTTGGGGTGCTAGGTATTTTATCTCCCTGCACATACCGGGGCTCATGTAGTACTGGGCACAAACACAATTTTTAGACTTCTTTCCATGCAGTTTGATTTCTGAAACTGCGCATTAAACATTACTGTGCATTGTTACCCATGACAACCGCTTGCCTTATAGGATGCTGGAGCAGGGCTTGAAGGCAGGGGCAAAAGCAGTATTCCTACAGAGGGGTTTCCATATGCTTACAGAGTAGGACCAGCTCTTGGAGGGGGCATAATAAGTAGAGACGTGCAGTTCAGTTCTCCAGAAATTCAAATCCATCCGCATTTTGTGGATCCTAACTAAACCAAGTCCCTGTTCAAATCTTCCCATGATTCGGAATTCAGATTTTGAGTTTTGGATTGCAAAAATTACATGATTTTAGCTGTTTTGTCGATTTTTATCAATGATCAGGGGCAGATTGGGATAGAAAGCCAGCCTGGGGAATTTATGGAAGCAGCCCTATGGGGGTGCAGTCTGATGAGGGGCTTCACTGGATGGCAGAGTCGCTGTACTGTAGAGATGGAATATCAGAATGAATGGAGACAATGCCGTGTACTGTGCGGTGGGTTGTCTGTCATGTGGGGGGTGGGGCCATATGAAAACACACAAAACAGGCCCCGCAGACACATCAGCCTACCAGGAATTTTTCTGGTGAGCCCTATGGCCAATCTGCCCCTGTCAATGATCATCGCTTTTTAACGATTTTAAACTGAACCAAAATCCAAACCAAAACACTTGAGGGTGGTTTTGCCAAAACCAAAACTTAATGATGAATTAGAACCAAAACCAAGGGATTCCGCACACATCTCTAATAATCAGCAGCTGCAGTTTTGCCTGGTGCGCTAATGAAATGCTCGACTTTGATTTGTAAAATCATATTATACAATATATTGTAGCTGATGCAGTCATGATTTTACACGCTGGCCTGAAAGGAGTTTTCCGGGCAACAGGAAACCCTCCCTGCATTTGCCTATGAGAGGGTTGTGTAAGTGAGACCCAAGCTGACCACGACATAATTGCAGATGTGCCTGTTAGGAAGGGGATCACTTGTGGGTGCTTGTCCACATCTACACCAGTGCCATACCAGCGCTGGTAGGAGTCCCAATGCCACTTACCCACACACCTGCCCCCATTCCTCCCACGGCACCAAACTGTCATGGCGGTACTGCAGCTACTACTGCAGTGCCAGAAAGTTTCTAGAAAGTCTCCGCAATGCCAACATTGAAGATGTCAAACAATGACCTAGTGCGAACGTAAAGAAAGGAACAAACAGGGAGAGTTTATCTGCCTGCCAGTGGTCGTGCAGTTTACCTGGATTCTATAGGATCATTAATGGTACAAAATTCAGCATTGGCCGTATTAATACAACTATAGGTTATCAGGTGGCAGATCACTAAGCCGCGCCAAGTGTCCCACCACACACTTGTGTACAAAATGAGCAGTGCTTAAATACTAAACACTGCTAATCAGAATAATTATAATAAACTCTGCAATATAACAAAGAGTAAAACTGAGGTGCTTAGCATAATTTTGACCAAAAATATGGGCCCACCAACAGCAAAGAGTAAAACTGAGGTGCTTAGCATAATTTCGACCAAAAATATGGGCCCACCAACAGCAACCAGGAGACTCCATCTGGTGGGATTCTAACACAAAGGTTCAAGTCCAGGGTACGGGACCCCCCAGGCCAGCACAAGCCAACCGAACCAAGGCATCACACTAATGAGAGGCTTAAGTGTTAACTTAAAAAAGCGTTACGCCTTATATTTCTTTGCTGCACACACAGCGTTACAGGATGTCAGAACCCACTTTCTATCCAGTGTCAAGGGTACAGAAATTGTATTTCAGACCTACACGTGAAAGCCCGGAGGAAGCACGTGCCTAAATAAACCAAATGCAAATGAATCCGTTAAAAAGAAGTGAAAAAAAAGGTGGGAAGCGGCGTTAATAGGAAGGCTGATGGGGAACCACGTAGTAAGGGTCACACATTGAAACGCATATTCTGTCTCTATTATACATGGAGAAGCTGGAGGGCGTCCATCAGGCAGAGCAAACCTATTTAAGAATCACCACATCGTTTCCTGCGCACATTTAAATAAAATCACCAGCCGAGTACAAGAGCTTCGCGTTGAGTGTCTAGTGACCCCGATGATTAGATGTGAGGATCCCTTCCAGCATGAGCCTTCTATGACTCACCAGAGATTTCTGTCCTCAACAATTCCATCCCCGTATCCTGGCCGACGATGACTTTGGCGCAGTCAGACATTCAGAGAAAGTACCTGTTAGAGATGCAATGTAGAATTCGTCTGCAGCTTAAACAACACATGTCACCTACAGATACGGGAAGCAGCCGCCTATTCAGCTTATCTGTTCACTAGGAATTGCTGACTTTGATGAGCCACTCAGTGCCTCGTGCCACAGTCATGTCACTAGACCGTAGTGAGTTAATAGGCTGCATTGCACCTTTCCCTTTAGACTGTAAGCTCCACGAGCAGGGCCCTCCTTCCTCCTGTCCTCATTCCCTCCTTCTCTTGCACACCAGCCGCACTCCACACCTCCTCCTTGCGCTCTCTGACCCTGGACTCCATTTAAAAAAATATATATTTTCAGACAACCTAGACCCGTTATCTGCTCCCACGCTAATAGGAACAGGTTTAAGCCTTTGCCGAATACTTACATTGGGTATCTGGGCTCTAAGTCGACCACACTTAGGTCGATAGTTATTAGGTCGACCACTATCGGTCGACATGGTCACTAGGTCGACATAACAAAAGGTTGACATGAGTTTTTCACAATTTTTTTTATTTTTTGAACTTTTTCATACTTTACGATCCACGTGGACTACAGGTGGGAATGGCAAGGCCCCTTATCCGAAGCATAGTGAGCGAAGCGAGCCATGTGAGGGGACACTATACGAAGAGAATGACACCATTTTTTTAAAAAAAACCTCATGTCGACCTTTTGTCATGTTGACCTAATGCTCGTGTAGACCTATTTTGGGTGTCAACTTAGTCACTATCGACCAATAGTAGTCGTCCTAAAGACTGTCGACCTAAGTGTGGTCGTGGTTGGTGAGCCCATATTTTTGGCCAAAATTATGCTAAGTACCTCAGTTGTGCTCTATGTTATATTGAAAAGTTGATTATAATTATTTTGATTAGCAGTGTTTAGTACCTAGAGTGTGCACCTTCATTTTCTCTTTTTTCGGCTAAAAGGAAGATGCTTATGATTGGGGGCCGGGTCACTTCTGGGCGCTCAGCCTCCTGTGCAAACTGGCAGCTGATGATGATGATGATGATGATGCTGACGAAGGGAGGCTGCTTCTGATTTGCTGGACCCCTCCCAGTCATACGTTTACTACAGTATTGTGCTTACTACGATTTATTCCCATGATTACAGTGATATTTACAATCAGTCTGCAGCCACAAAGCGAGAGTAAGTATGACGGTAGCTATGTGCGCCTCTATCGCACACAGGGATTGCTATCTGAGCTACTGTGCTTCTGCCGCTTGTAGCAAAAGCAGTTAACTGTCGGCAAAGCAATAGTTTAATCCTAAGCATGACTTTTACCCTGACCCCCCGTGCGGCGCAGCAGTCACTCTGATGGATTTAAATGACACTTCCAGTGAAGATCACACGTGTCCAGATGGTGACATCGATATCACCACCAGGACACTGATGCTACCTGATCTGTCTTATGCGGCAGCTGCTAGCTACATTATAGTCACTTCCTCACACCCACCCGTTCTATAATCAGGATTTTGGGAGCTTGTGTGGCACAGATCTCTGCAGGGGACTTGTGTATCATAGCTCCTTAATCCTGTCTTCCCTATCCATGCTCAGCTCTTACAAATCACCGGTAGTGTCAGAAATCCACCGGCGCTAAGTATCCGCGTGATGAGGACATGCCAGCTCCTTGTCACAGTTTCTGTGCTGCATTTTCCTCATGCCACATATGTATCTGTCAATGTCTTACAAAGACGCTTCATTACGCACCCATAATGCGCCAGGAAATATCAGTCATTCATTAACGCCATCCTCATAACTGTCACTGTTTTTTTTTTAAATTGCTGACATTTTGTTTAGAATGTAAGCTCCCGTGTGCAGGTCGCTTCCTCCTACTGTCTCCTCCGTGTATTTACATAAGTGCCATTATTGTATTATATTATGTATTGTGTTACTCTATCAATTTGTAAGCTAGTCTGTAGCTGTCTCATTTATAGCCTAGTTTATTGTATTTTGTACCCTATATATGGCGCTATTAGAGTGGCCAATCGTGGGATTGGGATCGGTGGGATCCTGGCCTAAAATTGTCCAGAATTCAATCCCAGGGTTGGAGCTTCCGATCCCAGGGATTTTGGGATTGGCCACCACCTTCGTTATTTCTATGCCAGCCAGCGTTGAGCGTCCTTAGGACGATCAGACGCTGCCCGGCTCCCCCTGCTCAGCTCCCCCTCGTCCAGGCGGTACATGCTGCGCAGTGTGATGTAATGTCAGAGGTCACGCTGGGTAGCCGCCCGCCCGCCGGTTCTCACCGCCGCCCTGCACTGGCCGCCTGACGACCCTCACTGTTGCCCCGCAATCCCGGCAATTGATCATTTTTCAATCCCGATTCCCAGGATTGATAAAAAAACGCCGGGATTGGCCACCCTAGGCGCTATGGATCTATTGTGGCGCCACATGAAGATAATAATCTTTCATTTCTTTTTTTAATGTTTAAATGATAGTGAATTAATAATGCTTTATTCCAAGGATACAAGCATAAAATATACAGTATTTGCTATGGGAACACTGGGGGTAATTCCAAGTTAATCGCAGCGGGAAATTTTTTAGCAGTTGGGCAAAACCATGTGCACTGCAGGGGGGGGGGGGGCAGATATAACATCTGCCGCCCCCCCCCCCTGCAGTGCACATGGTTTTGCCCAACTGCTAAAAAATTTCCTGCTGCGATCAACTTGGAATTACCCCCATAATCCTGAAATTACCTCAACAGAATAAGCCATACAGTGGGTTCTGGTATGAATGGTCGACCATGTTATCTCTCCACAGCCGCTTCGCTCGGCACAGGTTACTATTCCCAATCATAGTCCACGTGGATGGTATGAAAAAGTAAAAAAATCTATTTTTAAAAAAAAAAAG
Source organism: Pseudophryne corroboree (assembly GCF_028390025.1). NCBI lineage: Eukaryota > Metazoa > Chordata > Amphibia > Anura > Myobatrachidae > Pseudophryne > Pseudophryne corroboree. The sequence goes on from NC_086445.1 coordinate 1,032,083,573, forward strand.
CCATCTTGAACTTTTCATGTGTCGACCTGTCCTGTGTCGACCATTTTCATGTGTCGACCACATGTTCATATCAACCATGTCAGTGTCGACCAATAGTGGTCGACCTAATGACTGTCGACTTTCACATCCAAACGAATACCCATGCAGTCACCTGTGTCACTCACATCCGGAACCGGTGTCAGCAGCGGTCACCCCTGTGATATGACGAGCGATGAGAAGACACATTTTCTATATCAGTAGATATTTTGGCCTTATAATAAATACGTTTGTTATAATGGTACGCCTTTAGTTCTATCAGCGCCCAGGCTTTGTAGTGCCCATTTGATACATTGTAGTATCTGGTAACTGCAAACTTTAAAGGCATTTTTTTTAATCATCAGTTACTGTAGAAAGCGTTCCATTTGTAAGAAAAAAAGAAAACGAAATAAAATACTGTAACACTTGCTCTATTCTCTTTCACCTCATATGTCACATTTTTATTAGAAATATAAAAGAGAGAGATGTGAGGTTGAGCAGGAATTTGCTGATAATATAATAACTTTATTTCCACCACATCCATGACCAGTATATTTGATTAATGTATTATTTCATGTACGGTCTTTAATCAAGTTGTATACATAAGCGTTGTTTCTGGGAGACCGGCGCTGGGGATGGTGGCGGTCAGCATACCGACCCCTGGATTCCGGCAGCAGAATGCTGGTGGGGAGGGGGTGTTGAGCAAGTGCAACAAAGCACGTTGCGGGCTCTATACGCACCACTCGCCATGCAGCCGGCTCAGTGGCTCGCCACGGATTCTATTCCCACTCTATGGTTGTTGTGGACACACATGAGTGGAAATAGTCCCTGTCAGTCAGACTGGCAAGCAGGTGGGATAACGGCATGGTGATCGCCAGGATCCCGAGCTCCGGTCACATGACTGGATTCCGTTTCAACAGGTGTATCTGACACTAAAGTATAATCTGTTTGACAGGAGTCTATATCAACACTCTATTCTCATTCCTCTATATAACTCTCGCAGTCTGTGGCTTCCTGCTGCCTCCATTCCCCTCCTCACATCATGTCACTGCCCCTGTCACATGCAGCCCTGTCCTCACTGACACATCACTCATCTCCTCATATACTCTGTGCTGCTGGGGACCCTGCTCCTCCCACTATATAACTCTCAGTCTGTGTCTTCCTGCTGCCTCCATTCCCCTCCTCACATCATGTCACTGCCCCTGTCACATGCAGTCCTGTCCTCACTGACACATCACCCATCTCCTGATATACTCTGTGCTGCTGGGGATCCTGCTCCTCCCACTATATAACTGTCAGTCTGTGACTTCCTGCTGCCTCCATTCCCCTCCTCACATCATGTCACTGCCCCTGTCACATGCAGCCCTGTCCTCACTGACACATCACTCATCTCCTCATATACTCTGTGCTGCTGGGGACCCTGCTCCTCCCACTATATAACTCTCAGTCTGTGGCTTCCTGCTGCCTCCATTCCTCTCCTCACATCATGTCACTGCCCCTGTCACATGCAGCCCTGTCCTCACTGACACATCACTCATCTCCTGATATACTCTGTGCTGCTGGGGACCCTGCTCTTCCCACTATATAACTTTCAGTCTGTGGCTTCCTGCTGCCTCCATTCCCCTCCTCACATCATGTCACTGCCCCTGTCACATGCAGCCCTGTCCTCACTGACACATCCCTCATCTCCTCATATACTCTGTGCTGCTGGGACCCTGCTCCTCCCACTATATAACTCTCAGTCTGTGGCTTCCTGCTGCCTCCATTCCCCTCCTCACATCTTGTCACTGCCCCTGTCACATGCAGCCCTGTCCTCACTGACACATCACTCATCTCCTGATATACTCTGTGCTGCTGGTGACCCTGCTCCTCCCACTATATAACTCTCAGTCTGTGGCTTCCTGCTGCCTCCATTCCCCTCCTCACATCATGTCACTGCCCCTGTCACATGCAGCCCTGTCCTCACTGACACATCACTCATCTCCTGATATACTATGTGCTGCTGGGGACCCTGCTCCTCCCACTATATAACTCTCAGTCTGTGGCTTCCTGCTGCCTCCATTCCCCTCCTCACATCATGTCACTACTTCTGTCACATGCAGCCCTGTACTCACTGACACATCACTCATCTCCTGATATACTCTGTGCTGCTGGAGACCCTGCTCCTCCCACTATATAACTCTCAGTCTGGGCAGGATGCATCAACGGCAAAAGATTCGGACTGACTGCAAAAGACCCTAGTTACACATACTGTACCATGAATGTAAAATATTACCACTATAAAATATCCTGTATACTGTACAATTTGCACCGCTGCCTCAGTAGGAGGTCCTTGGGGGCCGCAGCCTTATATGCTAATAGTAATTCTTAGTTGCTCCAACAAATATGCACAAATTTATAAACTACAGTATTGGGATGTTGTGCTTATTCTAAATAAATCCTAGATCCGCTATGTTTGTGAATGTCTATAATTAGCATTGTCTTTCGCTGTGCCCCGCCTGTTACTCGTTACATGAAAATATAATGAGAGTGTGTTACAGATGAATGCCATTTACCTGTAAAGTTGAACAGACTGCACGATAGTCTGTTAATCACTATGGCCCTCATTCCGAGTTGTTCACTCGCTAGCTGCTTTTAGCAGCATTGCACACGCTAGGCCGCCGCCCTCTGGGAATGTATCTTAGCTTAGCAGAATAGCGAACGAAAGATTAGCAGAACTGCTACTAAATAATTCCCTGCAGTTTCTGAGTAGCTCCAGACCTACTCACAGATTGCGATCAGCTCAGTCCGTTTAGTTCCTGGTTTGACGCCACAAACACGCCCTGCGTTCAGCCAGCCACTCCCCCGTTTTTCCAGACACTCCCGCGTTTTTACCTGACACGCCTGCGTTTTTTAGCTCACTTCCGGAAAACGCTGAGTTACCACCCAGAAACGCCCCTTTCCTGTCAATCACTCACCGATCAGCAGTGCGACTGAAAAGCGCCGCAGAATCCACAGCTGTTTTTAGTTAAATAACTAAGCGCATGCACCCTGCGTGCCTTGCGCATGTGCAGTTTGCAAAAAATCGCAGCATAGCGAAAATCAGCAACGAGCGAACAACTCGGAATGACACCCATTGTACTAAAGACTAAAAATCATTATGCAGTACCTGGAAAGGATGGATGGTACCCGGATCCCGGCACTTGGCTTTTAGGCAGTTATAATGCTGACTGCGGCATCTTGATGCTCAGGAGCCTGACTCCTAAGTGTTGTATCCCCAAACCCCTTAATACCCCTTTTTCGCATCCTAATCCTACACATGTACTTATGTGTACTTATGTGTATAAGGGCATTAATAATGTGCATCATATGTGTAAGGGACATTGGCCCTCATTCCGAGTTGTTCGCTCGCAAGCTGTTTTTAGCAGCATTGCACACGCTAAGCCGCCGCCTACTGGGAGTGAATCTTAGCTTATCAAAATTGCGAAAAGACTTCTCTGTGCAGTTTCTGAGTAGCTCGAGACTTACTCTTCCAGTGCGATCAGTTCAGTGCTTGTCGTTCCTGGTTTGACGTCACAAACACACCCAGCGTTCGCCCAGACACTCCTCCGTTTCTCCAGCCACTCCCGCGTTTTTCCCAGAAACTGTAGCGTTTTTTCAATCACTCCCATAAAACGGACAGTTTCCGCCCAGAAACACCCACTTCCTGTCAATCACATTACGATCACCAGAAAGAAGAAAAAACCTCGTAATGCCGTGAGTAAAATACCAATCTTCATAGCACATTGACTTGCGGAAAATCGCTGCGATGCGAAGAAAATGACAGAGCGAACAACTCGGAATGACCACCATTATGTGTATAAGGGCATTAATAAAGGTTGGCATATGTGAGGCGCATTATGTTTATAAGGACATTAATAATGTATGTCATATGTGTAAGGAGCATTACTGTGTGGTATGTGTATAAAGGCATTACTAATGTGTGGCATAATGTATAGAAAGGACACTACTGTGTGGTCTAATGTGAATAAAGAGCAATATGGTGTGATGTAATGTGAATAAGGAGTAATTCAGTGTGGTGTAATGTGAATAAGGGGCACTACTGTAAGGAGTAACGTATATAAAGTAAAGCGGCACTACTGTGTGGTCTAATGTGAATAAAGAGCAATATGGTGTGATGTAATGTGAATAAGGGGCACTACTGTGAGGAGTAATGTATATAAGGTAAAGTAATATTACTGTGTGATGTATCGTGAATTAGGGACACTATCGCATGATAAAATGTGAATAAAGTTGCACTACTATGTGTCGTAATTTGAATCGGGGGTACTATTGTGTGATCATGCCCCTTCCCAGCAAGAACACGCCCCTTTTTGAGCTGTGTGCCGAATGTGCACAGTGTTCCTATTTAAAATATAGGAGGTAGGAGCACCAAAATGAGGACTGCTATGGGTAAGGGGTGATGTGCTGGGAAAGGGGTGCAGGGTCAGAGGCGGAACTAGCGGTGGTGCTAGGGGGCACCAACCAAAATCTTGCCTAGGGCATCATATTGGTTAGGGCCAGCTCTGCCGACTACCAGTGTCAATCATACCAGCGCCATCTGGTACTCCTGGAAAAGGCCAGATTGTCCTATGGTCTGGTGGCCAACCGGGTCAGCAGTCAGAGGCTGAGCCTTTTGGGGTCCTAGCTGTTCACTCCACCTTCTGGCGATTTGCTCGGCAGGCTTCCTGATTTTGGGACGGCCCAGTCGGCAGTCGGAGCTCCAGTAGTTCAAAGTCCTGGCTAAGCAGCTCCATCTCTCAGCGCTCTACTTTGCGGTCTGAATAGGCGCAATGTAACGCCACGATTGAGGTCATGTCAATAATATTGAGGAGCCGCTCAAGCGGCCAAGATGAGGACGTCAGGAGTTGGACGCCATTGCAGAGGTGGGCCTGTGTTCTTTAAGGGTTTGTTATAGAAGATCTACAGTAATTGCATAGACAGTCATTAGGTCAACCCAACTGGAACCCGTTCTTTAAAGGTCAGGTCTGACTTGTTTTGTCCCAGTCCTGTCGTGGTCATTAATCTGTACTGGAATAGTTAACTCAAAAACATTATTAATGTTTCTAATTGTGAATTATTATTAATAGACACTGGATGTGAATCCCTTTTGATTGAACGCCCTAATTACAGCTCCCCCGTTGAAGGCACAGACTGCTCCAGGACCTCATATAATTGTGCAGGTGTTACCGGCCTTCCTCCCAACGTTGGCTGCGTCCCTGTATCATGCCTTGGTTTCTGGCCCAGTGCCCCCCCAGTGTGCTCCTTCTGGAACGGCTTGCATTGATCTCTCAATTTTGCTGCTAATTAAGATGTATTCTGCAGCCCACTGAAAGGCTGCACCGCAGTGCACTTACAGCAGAGCACCGGGGTTCATTAAGCATTCTTTGTTGCTTGATACTTACTGTACATATTTGGAGCCGGCCTTAGGGACCCCTACAGAATACAGACCCTCAGCATTTCGCTGTGTGCTTGGGATTTTGAATCAGAGCTTTGGTAAACCGAGCCACCCTTCAAAGGCTGATCAGCAATGCCTAGCAGAGCCGTCGTCTGTACACACCGACGCTGGGCACTTATTTGTGGCTGTGTTTTCACTTTCCATTATGTTTCAGCAGATTACTGAGGTAGCTAATTGTGTCTCATGATAGCTGACGGCACATAAGACGTATAGGGGCTGCATTTGGACTGTACAGTACAACATGTTTGTCTTACATTATGCTACCAAGATTATGGCCCTCATTCCGTGTTGATCGCTCGCTAGCTGTTTTTAGCAGCAGTGCAAACGCTAAGCCGCGGCCCTCTGGGAGTGTATCTTAGCTTAGCAGAAGTGCGAACGAAAGGATCGCAGTGCTGCTACAATAAAAAATAGTGCAGTTTCAGAGTAGCTCGAGACTTACTCCTACCTTGCGATCATTTCAGACAGTTTAGTTCCTGTTTTGACGTCACAAACACGCCCTGCGTTCGGCCAGCCACTCCCCCGTTTCTCCAGGCACGCCTGCGTTTTCTGCTGACACGCCTGCGTTTTTTAGCACACTCCCGGAAAACGGTCAGTTACCTCCCAGAAACGCCCCTTTCCTGTCAATCACTCACCGATCACTCGAGCGATTGAAAACAGTCGTTCGGCCTTGTGTAAAACTGCATAGTTTTGTGTGAAAGTACTTAGCACATGCGCACTGCGGCCCATACGCATGCGCAGAACAGCCGATTTTTATCCTGATCTCTACGCTGGGAAAATCGGCAGCGAGCGATCAATTCGGAATGAGGGCCTATATCCACTCGCTGACTAAATGGAAAATGAGAAATACATTAATAATGACAGATTAAATAGTGTAAATCGTGGAGGGAACGCACAGGGTATTAATATCCAGTTTTATGTCCCTGGCATTATAGCTTCAGTGTAACATTTATCGAAATACTTAAAAAAAAAAAAAAAAATTAAATGAAGAGCAGGTAACGGGGTCAGTTCATGCGCTAAATTTATTTCACAGCAGAAATAAAAAATAAAACAATACTGTAACTTAAACACATTCACAAATATAATGGGCAAAACCATGTGAACTGCAGGTGGGGCAGATGTAACATGTGCAGAGAGAGTTTGATTTGGGTGGGTTATTTTGTTTCTGTGCAGGGTAAATATTGGCTGCTTTATTTTTACACTGCAATTTAGATTTCAGTTTGAATACACCCCACCCAAATCTAACTCTCTCTGCACATGTTATATCTGCCTCCCCTGCACTGCACATGGTTTTGCCCATTGGTGTGCTTTATTGGTTTGGTAACAAACCTGAACAAAGGCCACCGTACAGTGATGTCATTTATTACTCCTTTTTAATCTTTATTTGGGGTAAACTGCTACAGTAACCGGGGAAGGCCTAAGGCTGATACAGAGTTGAACTTGTCTTACACCCGTTTTGGGGTGTATACAGTAGCTGTATATAACTAAGCAGGCTATTCCCAGAGTCTCTGTAGTGACGCTGATATTACCCGCCCATTTCCAAGTCATTTAGTTTGCAGTCAATCTCGGACAGGTGCGAATAGTGGATGAAAGTCGCTGGCTCTGGGACTGCTTGTGATTGGCTGTTTGCACATGCTCCGCTAAGACTGACTGGTGCTTTCTTTGTTTCTAGGGCATTTAAAAATGCTCTTTGTGAATGTCTTTATGTTACAGTATTGTTTTATTTTTTTATATAGAAGTATGCAAATATACCCACCAATTATGTGAATGCTGCTGAGTAATTAAATGAAAAATATTTGCATATGTTCTGCTAGCTAGAAAACCAAAATCATAAAAAAGTGTGTGCTGCAGCACATCGCACTGGGCTCCTACGGGGGATTGCACTAACGCGTTTTACATACTGATGCTTCCCAACATGGGTAAACTCTGAATCCGGGCACAGGGGCCTAGCAGTGGCACAGTAGGGGCATGGCCGTGTCACAGTGAGCATGGAGGTGTCAGTGACAAAGCCTAAAGCCTGCTGCTCGGCTGGCATATCTCGCCCTCTGGCGCACATGACCTTGTGGCATCTGTGTCGCTGGGCGTTCTATTGGGCATGCACTCTGGGCAGCAATGCCACTTTCACAGAACTTGTTATGAGCTGTGTCCCAATTGGGCATGCATTGCCCTTGTGAAATAATAAGCTACCCTCCCCTATGGCCACAAGCACTGCAGACACCTGCTGCCTGTGCTGCGATGAAACACCTCCCAACGTCCCCGTTTCAGCTATATGGGCCCAGCAGCCCTTGTGGACCCGCTTGTGTATTTATTAGTGAAACGCAAAGCAAGATCAAACGGTTCCTTAGATGTTAATGAGTTAGCGCTTGTAGTTTTGCTGAGCGGTTCAATATTGTCCGCCCGGACTAATCTTCCCTCCGCAGCAGCCTTTGGATCATCTGAACGTATCATGAGGTTATTTCAGCACCTGTCAGCGTATATATATAATGGTCAGTTTTCTTGTCTGATAATCTCCGGTGCTTCGTAAGCACTCCAAACTTCTTTTGGGTCATTCATTTTTTTAACAAACCCTAACAAGGGCAGCAGCATCTGTGAGCCGTTGCAGAAAGGATCTGCCGGGTTCCTCTAATGCGGTATTGCTGGAATATAACCAGCTAACAAACAAGACAGAAGTTCGCCGAAAATGCCACCATCTGATCAGTGGCGTAACTAGAAATTTTTCTCCCCCAAGCCAAAAAACTCGGATCTGATCAATAACGTTTAACCTCGGTGTGACAGACAGTAAACAGATGGGAAGAAGGAATGGCGCAGATGTGGGCACGGCTGGAATTGATTATTCCGCAGAGTTTCCATCTTGACATTAGCACAACTAAGGCTGAATTCCGCTGATAGTGCTTCCATGCTGAAACATGAAAACGTAGTACATGCCACATCCGGTATGACACGTGCTAATACATGAACAGTTTTAAAACTTTGAATACAAATAAGGGAATTGTAATCATTAATATTTATATATTTAGGATCGAAGGGGGTACTATACTACTTACCCTGGCGGGGCCTCCACCAGCAATCAACCCCAGCTGTAGCACCTCTCCTCTGTGTCACTACCGCTGCGGCAGTCTGTATAGCAGGGCAGCTGCACTCATGCACTCAGGGTATCCTGTGACAGCACTGGGGAGAACATACAAATTCCACACAGATAGGGAATCAAACGCATGACCCCAATGCTATGAGGCAGCAGTGCTCACCATTGTGCCAACATGTTGCCTTAATCATGGGTAATTACAATAAGGTGTAAATCTTTACACCGATGGACTTTTATTCTGTTATCTTATGTATCAACCGTTCCCCACACCTCTTAGATGGTAAGCTCATGTGGCTATGGGTTTCTTTATATGTAAGCATTTATTAAATGAATAATACTATTCAAAATATTAATACTTCATGGGCTGGATCCTTATGAATATTCCTTTACCCTACAGAATTACTGCCTCCATGATATAAAGTAGAAATCTGTGTTAGTAACTTAAAACTACGCATTGCTTTTACCAGTGGTGCTGCTAAAATCCACAGCTCGGCCCTTTTAGTTAGTAATAGAGGGTGGTATAAACTGTTGGCATTCAGAATGTCGACATGGGAATAATGTCAACATGTTCAGGGGCATCAGAACTTTTTTGGGGGCAAGATATCATTTTGGAGCCCCTAAATCGCTGAATGTCACCCACTGGGGGCAACTGGAGTACCCCCCATATACCACCAATATGATGCAGCAGTAATGCAGAGATCTTACCAGCTGGAGCTACAGTATACAGTGGCAGTCTGGAGTGTACAGGGTTTGCTTGGCATTGTAGTAATCTGGTGCAGAATGCACCATCAGCCTTTAAATTCATTGGGGAAGATGTATTTAGCCTGGAGAAGTGATAAACCAGTGATAAGTGGAAGGTGATAATGCACCAGCCAATCAGCTCCTAACTGTCATTTTTCAAATCAGTACTGACTGACTGGTGCGCTGTCACCTTGCGCTTATCACTGCTTTATCCCTTCTCCAGGTTAATACATCTGCCCCATTGTGAGTGCAGTAGGGTGCTTGGCCACCTACACGGTGGCGGTACAGCATAGGTAGACAGTCCTTGTGACTGTAGCATGCTCCAGGGAGCCCAGCGTGCATCTGTGGCTAATGGACCCGGGAGGCAGCGTCACCTGTTGTAGGACGGACCTACTGTGAGAGTCTCTCTGGGTCCTAGAGCCCTCCAGCCCTTGACTATGTGATGGAGCCAGTGCAACGTGTTGCTCTCCCAACAGCATTGCCTGGCACCTCTCAAATGTTTCTTACGGTCTCATAATATCAACATTTGCATTTTGACAGTCGTCTTATCGACATAGTGTTTTTAATAATGGTCGACCCCAGCTCCGGCATTTTCACCACATCTGCTGCCCTCTTCCCATCAGCACCACAGCAAATAAGAAGTTTGGGGCCTGGGGGATGGGGAGGGGAGTAGTGATAGAGGGAGAACATGTCAAAAAGGTGAGGAGCGCCAATGGTGCATAGTGCCCTTCCAGCTGTCCTGCTTGCCAGATATGTATAGAAATCTTGCCAGTAATCTGACCTTGTGCCCGTTGCCCTACAGTAGCGTCTTACTCCAGCTTTCATCTTCTCAGAGCACGTTCTCTCTGCCTGCAGTTTTTGCTGTTGTTTAGACCTATGAGTCTATAGTCTTCTTAGCCCTAAATTACCCCAGGGCACGCAAACATTAGGATCAATATATGAAGGTGCTATTGGCCGGAGCGCCAAGACCGGCACTGGCAGCTGTGGTTCTTAGTTGGACCTATCTACAGGAGGAAATAAAGGAAATCTACTTATCAGAACATTTTCCATATGCAGTTTTAGATGAACTTTATTCCATATCACCCTCAGCTCCACAGTTGTTTTCATTACTGTCCTGATTGCAAGTCTCTGTAGCAGGTTGCGGGTGGGGGTGCTTTTAAAACAGAGCAGACGACAGTGACAGTAAGGGTTGAAGATGTGCTATGCACAGGGGCGGGGCTAGTGATGTCACAGCAGCTGAAATGACTGCTTTCTCAGCTGCTGAGCAGCGAAGGTAACACAGTACTTTATATAACAGAACTGCGACATACAGTAGTATCAGGAGAACACTGGGAGTCATTCCGACCTGATCGCACGCTTGTTTTTTTTTTTGCTGCGGTGCGTTCAGGTCAAATTTGCGCATGCGTATGCACCGCAATGCACATGTGCGTCGTACGGGTACAAAGTGGATTGTTGCTGAGTGATGGATTTAATGAAGAATCCATTCGCACAGCCGATCACACGGAGATTGACAGGAAGAGGGCGTTTGTGGGTGGCAACTGACCATTTTCTGGGAGTGTTTGGAAATACGCAGGCGTGTCCAAGCGTTTGCAGGGCGGGTGTCTGACGTCAATTCCGGACACGAACAGGCTGAAGTGATCGCAGCGGCTGAGTAAGTTCAGACCTACTCAGAAACTGCACAAAACTTTTTTGTACCGCACGGCTGCACATGCGATCGCACAGTTGCAAAGCATAAATACACTCCTCTATGGGCGGTGACTATCTGATCACAGCGCTGCAAAAAGTAGCTAGCGAGCGATCAACTCGGAATGACCCGCACTGAACAGTGTTGTTTTACTTATCTGTTACATATGGATGGGCAATTGAAATTTTGGCCTTGGTGTCTCACTGTAGGGCTCAGCGTACTGTAGCTCAGACAATTTGTGTTCAGTACCTCGGATCATTCAGCTCACACAATGAAATAAGAACATGTTGGATGGCTGACCGGAGCGCAGTCGTGCAGATGTGCTTTTGAAGGAGATGCCACTGTATAATTGAATGGCAAGGTGTCACTTCATTTCAGCGGCTTCTCTGCCTTCAGCTGGGGTCCTGTTTAATCTCCTCTCTCTGCAATGATTTACAGAAGCGATTTCATCCATTGCAAAGAGCTGAATCCTATGAGTAGAAACCAAACTAATGGAAAAATGATGCATCTGATGAGGCCATGGACAGTTGGGAGGCTGAATACAGAACCAATGCAATTTAAAGAGTCTTCTTCAAAGACCCCTGTCCAACTCAATAAACATAGTTAGGGTGATTAAAGACCCAATTTACTCTTTTTAATTGGCTTCATTTCCATCTCATTCCTTCTCACTGCACATCCATTTGCTGGGATGTCTTCTACATTAACAGAATGGGACCTGTCTCCGTGTAAGGAAGGATTTAGACCTCAATTTTCCTGAACAAAATTATATTATATCTTTATAACTAAAACGCCGGTAACTGGAAGCTCAGAGGAGACTGTGAGAATAACGTCTAGTGACTCGTTGTTACCATTGTGTCATTGTGTAGCTTGCTACAAACCACACACATACAGAGAGACAGACAGACAGACAGACAGAAGATAATAAATAGATAGATGTGAGATAGAGATGGATGTAAGATTGACAGATCAATCGATTGATAGATATCTCTATCAAAATCTATTATTTTGATATCTATCATAGATGTCTATCTATTTATCTATCTATTGGATATTTATCTAATCTCTACAGTATCTGTCTGATATCTATCTATCAATCTATCTATCTATCTGATATCAATCTCATATATGTCTGTTTGTCTATGTATTGAATATTTATCTAATATCTATCGGTCTGATAGCTATCTATCTATCGATCGATCTATCTATTTATTTATTACCAGTTATATATATAGCACACACATATTCCGCAGCGCTTTACAGAGCGTATTTGGCCATTCACATCAGTGGAGCTTACAATCTATATTCCCTATCACACTTACATATATTCACGCTAGGGTTAATTTTTGTTGGGAGCCAAATATATCCAGTATATTTTTGGATTGTGGGATTAAACCGGAGTACATGGGGGAAACTTACACAAGTATGGGGAGAATATACAAACTCCACACAGTTAGGTCACTTCAGTGCTGTGATGCAGTAATGCTAACCATTACACCATCCACCTGTCTATCTATCTATCTATCTATCTATCTATCTATCTATCTATCTATCTATCTATCTATCTATCTATCTATCTATCCATCTCATATCTGTCTGTTTAATATCTATGTATCCATCTATCTATCTGCCAGTTGTACCCATGTTATCTATCTATCTATCTATCTATCTATCTATCTATCTATCTATCTATCTATCTATCTATCTATCTATCTATCTATCACCTCTCTCTATCAATCTGATTTCTATTTAATATCTATGTATCCATCTATCTGCCAGTTGTACCCTTGTTATCTATCTATCTATCTATCTATCTATCTATCTATCTATCTATCTATCTATCTATCTATCTGTCTGTCTGTCTGTCTGTCTGTCTGTCTGTCTGTCTATCATATCTCTATATCTATCTCTTTCTATCACCTCTCTCTCTATCCATCTGATATCTTTTTAATATCTATGTATCTATCTATCTTTCTATCTATCTATCTATCTATCTATCTATCTATCTATCTATCTATCTATCTATCTATCATATATCTATATCTATCTCTATCACCTCTCTATCTCTATCCATCTTATATCTATTTAATATCTATGTATCCATTTATCTGCCAGTTGTACCCATGTTTTCTATCTATCTATCTATCTATCTATCTATCTATCTATCTATCTATCTATCTATCTATCTATCTATCTATCTATCATATCTCTATATATATCTCTATCTATCACCTCTCTATCTCTATTCATCTGATATCTATTTAATATCTATGTATCCATCTATCTGCCAGTTGTACCCATGTTTTCTATCTATCTATCTATCTATCTATCTATCTATCTATCTATCTATCTATCTATCTCTATTTATCTGTATGTCTATCTATCTATCTATCTATCTATCTATCTATCTATCTATCTATCTATCTATCTATCACCTCTCTCTTTCTATCCATCTGATATCTATTTAATATCTATCTATCTATCTATCTATCTATCTATCTATCTATCTATCTATCTATCTATCTATCTATCTATCTATCTATCATATCTCTATCTATCACCTCTACTATCTCTATCCATCTGATATCTATTTAATATCTATGTATCTATCATATCTCTATATCTATGTCTATCTATCACCTCTCTCTCTATCCATCTAATATCTATTTAATATCTATCTATCTATCTATCTATCTATCTATCTATCTATCTATCTATCTATCTATCTATCTATCTATCTATCTATCTATCAGCAAGTTGTACCCGTGGATTGCTTTAATGAAGCCCATTCTACCTCTATGACATGAGCCCCGTACAATCAGAGGCACATTTACACATTTTGCGGCCTAGCATGTAAGCAGTAGCGGTGATTGCCCCCTCAGGGTTCCCTGTACACTCCTCCCTGTGCCTACTCCGTACCCAGCATCCAGCTATCACTCAGAGCCCTCTCTACTGTATCATAGCAAATGTGCCCTCACGGGATGAATTTCCCTATCAAAGTAGTTTCTGTAATCAGTCTGGGCTGCTCCGCTGGTGTCTAGTGGCGGCTGAAGTATTGGTAGATAAGTTCAGCCTTCGCCTCCAGCACCTGTAACAACCCGCACGCCGGTTTCATGTCTATAGTTCATTCTGACAAGGAATAGTCTGCACTCCGTGTGCTTCCCATGACAGACTGGAAATATGTGACTCCCATGGCACATTCGTCAGGAGTGGGAGAAGGCCTGTCAGGGGCTGGAGCTGGTACATTCATTGTGATGCCGCAGAGACGTCTCTCTTTCTCAGGACAGGCGAGAAGACCATAACGGCCACTTTCTGCCCAAGTATAAATTAGGTCCTTTTTTTTTTATGAAGTGCTGAAGAAAATAATGTGATCTCTGCAGTGGGGGACTGCGGTGACAATCCCCCCCCCCCCCCCCCCCCCCCCATCATCCCGCTCTGTGGTAAGGCTGATAGAGGGTCCGCCAAGGATAAACGAATAAATTAGGACAAGTGGCGCTAAAGGGACTTACACGTTCCATAAATGACCCATGACATCGTTCTGAGTGTCTGCCAGGGGGGAGTTATGGCACCATCTCTCTTCCATGGCAGACATGCACCGTGCAGCGAGGGGATCGGGGGAGGTAAATACTTGGAATATGAATAAAAGTGAGCTACAGTCAATACAGGACGGCTGGACGCCTATTCTTCTGTCTCTCTGTTTTACACTCTCACGGAATTCATTGTTTTTCACATAAATGGCCCAGATGCAGTAATTTGTGCTTTAATGCAATAGTTTTTGTTTCATCTCTGAGTAGAGAGCATCATGGCTATTATTGGTGTTCCCGTTGTCCAGTAGCGGATCTTGCTATGGGCAAGCAGTATTTTTGCCCGGGGCGCCGCCTTCCGGAGGCAAGATCCGCTACTGGTGCTGGTGCTGTGCGGATGCGCGATGAAGTCATCGCGCACCTGCACTGCATTGTGGGAGCGGTACATAGACGCTAGAGGTCATAATTGACCTCTAGTGTCTATGCGGTGCAATGGGAGAGACGTCATGACATCTCTCCCACAGATCCGAGGAGCGGCGCCGGCGGCCGGAGACAGAGGGCAGCAGCGGTCGGGAAGCAGGAGCGGGGATGGCGGGTATTAATTTATTTTTATTCATTTTTTAAAAAATGTGTAAGCGGCGCAACTAGGGGGCACTGTACTGGGGGCTATACTACTGGGGGCACAACTCTACAGGGGGCACAGTACTGGGGCAATACTACTGGGGGCACAACTCTACAGGGGGCACAGTACTGGGAGCAATACTACTGGGGGGCACAACTCTACAGGGGGCACTGTACTGGGGCAATACTACTGGGGACACAACTCTACAGGGGGCACAGTACTGGGGCAATACTACTGGGGGCACAACTCTATAGGGGGCACAGTACTGGGGGCAATACTACTGGGGGCACAACTCTACAGGGGACACAACTCTACAGGGGGCACAGCACTGGGGCAATACTACTGTGGGCACAACTCTACAGAGGGCACACTACTGGGGCAATACTACTGGGGGCACAACTCTACAGGGGGCACAGTACTGGGGCAATACTACTGGGGGCACAACTCTACAGGGAGCACAACTCTACAGGGGGCACAGCACTGGGGCAATACTACTGTGGGCACAACTCTACAGGGGGCACAGTACTGGGGCAATACTACTGGGGGCCCAACTATACAGGGGGGCACAGTACTGGGGGCAATACTACTGGGGGCACAACTCTACAGAGGGCACTGTACTGGGGCAATACTACTGGGGGCACAACTCTACAGGGGGCACAGTACTGGGGCAATACTACTGGGGGCACAACTCTATAGGGGGCACAGTACTGGGGGCAATACTACTGGGGGCACAACTCTATAGGGGGCACAGTACTGGGGGCAATACTACTGGAGGCACAACTCTACAGGGGGCACAACTCTACAGGGGGCACAGTACTGGGGCAATACTACTGGAGGCACAACTCTACAGGGGGCACAGTACTGGGGCAATACTACTGTGGGCACAACTCTACGGGGGCACAATACTGGGGGAAATACTACTGGGGGCACAACTCTACAGGGGGCACAGTACTGGGGGCAATACTATTGGGGGCACAACTCAACAGGGGGCAGAGTACTGGGGCAATACTACTGTGGGCACAGCTACTGGGGGCACAGTACTGGGGGCACAACTACTGAGGGCACAGCTACAGGGGGCATAACTGACCACGGCCCTTCTACATGAAGCCACTCCCCTATTTTTCGCCCTGGGCGCCACAGGGTCTAGATGCGGCTCTGCCATTGTCTAATCTCACTTCCTTACCAGGAACATGATTTTCTCCCAATCCTTTCCATGCTGCTCATTGTACTGTAGATGAGTGTATGCAGCCCCCTTCTGTCGTCTTCTCTCTCCTTCATGTTTCCTGGTTTCTATTCTTACTCTCTCTTGTTACCACTGTTTCCCCTCGTCTCCCACCCCCATTCTGCTTCAATTTATTTCTCCCTCAGGTTTGCTTTTATCTGCCCCCTTTCTGATTCAGTCTCCCCAATCTGTTCCTTGTACTCTCCATTGTGTCCTATTTGGTTCTCCCACCCTCATGTTTCCTGCATCTCTGCCCTCTCCTCTCCCCACCCTCTCTCAGGTACTTGTCATGTCTTCTCTTCTGCCCCTCCCAGGTTTTCTCTTGCTCATATCCCCTGTTCTCTCTCTTTCTGCCCTCTCAGGTTCTCTATACCTCATGTTCTCTGTCCTTTCCCTTCTCAGGTTCTCTGTCCTCTCCTCTCTCTTCTCTCTCAGGTTCTCTCACCCTTAGGTTCTCTGTCCTTCTCTCTCTCTGCCCTCTCAGGTTCTTTCACCCTTAGGCTCTATGTCCTCTCATTTTTCTGCCCTCTCCCATCCCAGGTTCTCTCTCCCTCAGGTTCTCCGTCCTCTCCTCTCTTTGCCCCTTTTTGCCCAGGTTCTCTCTCAGTCAGACTCTGTCCTCTTCTCTGCTGTCACAGGATCTCTCCCCCTCATGTTTTCTATCCTCTATCTGCCCCCCTCTCAGGTTTCTCTCCCTCAGGTTTTCTCTCCCTCAGATTTTCTGTCTTCTCTTCTCTTTGCCCCATCTCTGGATCTCTCTCCCTCAGATTCTGTCCTCTCCTATGTCCCATCTCAGGTTCTCTCTCCCTCAGGTTTTCTTTCCTCTCTGCCCCCTCCCAATATCTCTTTCCTTCAGACTATGTCCTCTCTCTCTCTCTCTCTCTCTGACCCCTCCCAGGTTCTCTTTCCTTTTAGACTTTATTCTAACCTCTCTCCACCCCCTCCCAGATTCTTTCTCCCTTAGACTTTGTCCTCTACTTTCTCTGCCCCCTCCCAGGTTCTCTCTACCTCACACTATGTCCTCTTCTGTGTCCCCTCCCAGGTCCTCTCTCTCCTTCAGGTTCTACGTCCTCTCCTCTGTCCCCTTCCAGGTCCACTCTCCCTCAGGTTCTCTGTCCTCTCCTTTATCCCTTCTCTGGTTCTCAATTCATCCTGTTCCATTCCACCCCTTCCTTGGTCCCATCTCCCTCTTGCTGTCTGTCATATACACCCTTCCCCTCCGGGTGAACATCTTAAGCTTCTTTAGCCTACCTGCTAACCTAGACACACTTGTGGTGGTATCTGTAAAGACTGGATCATGCACCTAGAAGTGTGTTGGACAACTCAGATAGGACCATTGGTATAAATCCACTATCATGTCATTCATTTATTTATATATTTATTTATTTATTTGAGTTAATGGTAAGATTGCCATAAGATAACAGTAAAGAAATCAAGATGAGTCAATTGGCAAATCACCAATTCTGAAACTTCAGAATTCAGCAATTTACACATTTTACCTACAATTCATAAATGTCTGAAATCAAGCGGATTGGGGTGAATTGAAATTCCGGAGTTTTACCCTTACTGATCTGTGAATCCTTACCCCCAAAAATGTTCACAGAGTTGTTTTATATTTTACAACTGAGCATGCATGGAAATCCCTTAAAACTCCAACGGCGCACGCATTACACAAAGGAGATGTTGTGATTGAAACGCACAATGGGGGTCATTCCGAGTTGTTCGCTCATTGCCGATTTTCGCAACGGAGCGATTAAGGCAAAAATGCGCATGCACATGGTACGCAGTGCGCATGCGCTAAGTTATTTAGCACAAATCTTAGTAGATTTACTCACGTCCGAACAAAGAATTTTCATTGTTGAAGTGATCGGAGTGTGATTGACAGGAAGTGGGTGTTTCTGGGCGGAAACTGACCGTTTTCTGGGAGTGTGCGGAAAAACGCAGGCGTGCCAGGATAAAACGCGGGAGTGTCTGGAGAAACAGGGGAGTGGCTGTACGAACGCAGGGCGTGTTTGTGATGTCAAACCAGGAATGAAACGGGCTGAGCTGATCGCAGTGTAGGAGTAGGTCTCGAGCTACTCAGAAACTGCTAAGAATTTTCTATTCGCAATTCTGCTAATCTTTCGTTTGCAATTTTGCTAAGCGAAGATACACTCCCAGAGGGCGGCGGCCTAGCGTGTGCAATGCTGCTAAAAGCAGTTAGCGAGCGAACAACTCGGAATGAGGGCCAATATCATAAATGTTCTTGGAAAGTGTTGGGTGTTCCAGGGCTGTGACTGGGAGATGTCTAACAGATGCACATAGATGGCATCTAAAGGTGTACCAGGGGGTGTCACATGGGTCTACAGATACTGAAAGTGGCCAGATATGATGGTGCACAGTTAGCCATTGCCAGAAAATAATTAGTTAAGGTGGTTAATTGCACCTAAGTGTCCCACATCCCCCTCTGCACTAAGAGAGAACGCAGACTGTATAAGTGGAAGCAGAAATTAAAATGTTAACTGGAGGAAGCTATTTCTCTGTACTTTGCAGTACCCTAATGGCTGATAGCAGGCAACAATCGTTTCCTACTCAGTTATTGTTCACGGCACAATTGCACATAATGTGAAACATCTTTTTACTGTATAGTTGTAAAGGGACCATTTAAACAAGCAGCGCAAATCGGCAAGGTCGCATTCAGAGTCACGCTGTATAACATACAGTTCATATGTAAATTTGATGCACCTAAATTACTATTATTATTATTATTATTATTATCATTATTATTGTCACCGTGCACCGAAGGAGTAAATTATTTGGTTAGCTAAACTTGAAATAGTTTATAGTTATTTATGTAATACCGCTACTAATAACATCAAGCGAAACATATGCAAACGTTTCAGTAGCATCTCTGCATTAAAACTGAATTAAATAAGTTTGTGTTGTGGGGAAGAGATATTCTGTAACACACGGTGCTGTCAGTGTTCTCCCTGCTGGATAGTATACTTTCTGTATTCCAGGAGCTCAGGGGAGAGGGAGATCTAGGTGGGAGAGGCAACAAACTGCCCCGCCCCCATCCCAGGCAGCTATGACATAACGCTGTATTACACAGCGGGGGGGATGATGTCACGATACACAGTGGAACGTGTCATCACTACCATGCCTGGCCCACCTCGCTGGAGGAAGCCCGACTTCCTGGGGTCTCCCAGGAATTCCAGGAGAAGGCAATTATGTCATGCGTTCATCTTCTTATATCTCGTCTGGGTATATTTTGTCGACATTTAATATCGTTATTCATGTCAACGCTAACGGTCTGCAACAACTGTTACAGACTATGGGCCTATTTCAGACCTGGTCGCTTCTCTGTGAATTTGCAGAGGTTTGCGGTCGGATAGTTGCCACCCAGCCAGAGTGAAAATCCGCCCCACGCAAGTCTGCATACGCCGTGCAAAAAGCTTTGCAAATGACGGTCAGCTGCAAATCCGTTCGCAACTCACTCACCGTCTAATGATTTTTCGGTGCATACGCATGCGCAGTCATCCGATAATCGGCCTCTGTGCGATTTCACACAACAATGATCATCTGAATTAGGCCCATTGACAAACAATCTGACGTGAGTGCGGGAAGGAACTGGGGACAGTAGCTGAAGACGCAGAGGGTCACCTATCCTATAATACAGCTTCCCTTGTATTCCATATGTTTTGCTCCCAGAGTTTACTGATTCCTCTGCTCTCCATGAGACCGTCCTCAGCTGGTTTTATCCCCGCATACATTATGCACGTCGTTAAGATTCATTCATAATAGATTGAGCACTTTATAAAAATTTAAAAAAAGTTCATGACGTCTCCTTGGAGAATGGGATGAATGTCAGGGACTGATAACTGTAATTCCCAGTCTCGTCTCTTTACTGTATTGATCTGTCATTGGATGAGATCGGCACACTGCTCCGTCATTAACGCTTTCAGCGACGGGGGCAAGCCAGCCACCCTGGGAATTGAGAGATGGAGAAGGAGAAACCAGATCCTGCAGACCACTATTAGTAAAGTGCCGGTGGGTTCTCCGTTGGTTGAACAGCAACCACCGTTTCTGGGAAACACTTAAGTGGGCGATGATACTGTAGGTGAGACGAAAATCTGTTTTTGAAAAGGAAACCGACAGAGATGAAAACATTTATCTGGAATGAACGTTCCCTGCAAACCATCCAACACTAATGTTTCCTGTGATAAATTGATTCATTTCTGCTGGTCACAAGTCAAGATCAAGCTATGGCGTCCCCTGGTTAATGAGGCGTGGGCCGCAGACCTCATTCATTTGGCGCGTATAGGTTGTAAGATTGACAAGTCCGCACCATAAAATTTATTGTCCTTAAGAAAAAAAAATTAATGGGGACAAGTGATGTATTTATCAAGCCGGTCACGTGGCGCGCAGAGAGATAACACAACTGATCACACAGCGAAATAAACGGGAGTGATTTATCACCGCGTCTTGTTGCCCAATGAAAGAAACCCACAGTGTGCCACGTCTTTTTTTATCCTGTTCCGAACGTATCTTGTTGTTCACAGAGCGCGGTTCATTTTTTATTTCATTTGTGAATTATTTATATATTTATTATGAATAATATACTCAGGTTTTATGACAGCGCTGCATGTTATTCCCTGTGCTTTTATATGGTCATAGGACTCATCATTGTCATTTAGGGGCACCGGGGCCCCCACACACAGAGGGGCCCCCCAACACAGGGTCAGCCTGACC
Organism: Pseudophryne corroboree; assembly: GCF_028390025.1. Lineage (NCBI taxonomy): Eukaryota > Metazoa > Chordata > Amphibia > Anura > Myobatrachidae > Pseudophryne > Pseudophryne corroboree. Next base: position 1,032,104,664 of record NC_086445.1, read on the forward strand.
CTGCAATTGCCCAGCGACACCTGTTCCCAGATGGGTGCTGGTACGGTTCTGCATGCAGACAGACTGCATGCAGCGCAGATTGGCTCCTGAGGCGGGAGCCACTCTGCACTGTAAGCTGTGTGGTAAGTACTTGGGTGGGCATGGGGGAGTGGCCACCAGGGGGTGCACTGCATGGCATAGAGTTGGAGGCAGCACTGTGGCCATAATTGGGGGGGCTAAAGGGAATTTTATTGGAGAGGGCTACTATCCTTATATCCTATATTTTACAGCATGGTGGTACGTTATTCCCAGGTATGGGAAAACGCTTTATCTAGGAGGATGTAGGGGCAAAAAGTAAACTATTGCCTCTTTTTCAGGAATGATATCATACACTCAGACATGGGCATATTATCTGAGCAGGGGCCCTGGGCGCAATCTCATTGCGGGCACTGTGGTACAGAGTAATGTGCATGCGCATACTGGAAATTGTTTACTGCGCAATTTTCACCGGAGATTTAATTATTGCACATGTGCATATCTTCCAAAACATTGGTGATTTCTGCGGTGCTGGCCAACATATAATATTAGGCAATGCAGTGGTGTGGGCATCCCCTGACTCCAGGGTCTTGGGGTACTGCACATCCTGCACCGATTGTAGATGCCCCATTGCACACAGATACGGTATGATCACACAAAGATGACTTCTACACCTAAACAGGAAAGAATAATAATACTAAGGCGTCAATTCAATTAGGTGCCAGTTGCTGAATGTGAGTTTGTTTCTTGTTACTCGCAGACTTCGCACGAATGCGCACACCTAGGAATTCTCCAATCCAATTAAAATGCCTATTCGTGGTTTACATAGCAGGGGTTTGCGAATTGTCTGCCAAACGCGATGTGACAGAAGTGCATGAAAAAGTAGGGTGAGATTCAGGGGCGTTTTAGCAGAGGAGAGGGCCCATGTGCACCTTTGAGCGGGCCCCCTCCTCTGAACGGCGCAGTAGTCTCTGGCATTGTGCCGGAGTCTACTGCACATGCGCAGGTCTCCAGAAACATGGCGCTCGGCATGTTCCAGAGTCCAATTTGATTAACGTGCATGCACGGCGGCCATTTTGGCTGTGATTTTCACCGCGACTGCAGCGCCCGATGATAGACTCTGGAAAGGTAAGTATTAAAATATGGGTGCAGCGTGCGCGGTATGGGCCCCCCCCCCTGGACCCAGGGGCCCATGTGCACCGCACACATTGCACCCTTTATAGAAACGCCAATGGTGACATTCCTGGACCCCAAAAAAGTTACCACCTCATTTGCAGAATCACACAGAAGTCTGTGCATTAGAAAAAAAAAGTACCGGAGGTTTTTAAACATTGATAAATGGCTAATTTTGTGCATTTTTTTAAAAAAATGTTAAGAAAATCAACATTTTTTCATTTACTTTCATACAAAAAAAAAAAAAAAGAACAATGCAAAAAAAGTTGGGATGCATAAAGCAACTAAACAGTTGTTTTTGGGGTCATTTTTAAAGAAACAACAAAAATGACATGTTATTATTAGACTAATTAAGCTATTTGGAAACTTCCACTTGCCATATTAGTCATTGTGGTTCTGCATTTTTAACCAACTCTTACCCTCAAGGGGGGTGCAAATGGAAACATGTGAGTTTGCTCTGACTGGTTCAATGCGAGTTTCTAATTGGATTGCAAAATGAGTTCACAATGCGAATTTGCAGAGAAAACGGTGACTCGTGCCTCGCATTCAGCACCTCACACCTAATTGGATTGACCCTGCTCTACTAATAAGTTAATAACTAGAGTTTTCTGCTACTTTGCTCGCGTGGATGTCTGTTATTGATCAGTGGAACTCATTTCTTTGTAAACAAGGGCCCTCATTCCGAGTTGTTCGCTCGCTAGCTACTTTTTGCAGAAATGCACACGCCTACTGGGAGTGAATCTTAGCTTTGCAGAATTGCGAACGAAAGATTAGCAGAATTGTGAATAGAAATTTCTTAGCAGTTTCTGAGTAGCTCGAGACTTACTCCTACACTGCGATCAGTTCAGTCCTTTTCGTTCCTGGTTTGACGTCACAAACACACCCAGCGTTCGCCCAGCCACTCCCCCATTTCTCCAGACACTCCCGCGTTTTTCCCTGCAACGCCTGCGTTTTTCCGCACACTCCCATAAAACGGCCAGTTTCCACCCAGAAACACCCACTTCCTGTCAATCACACTACGATCACCAGAACGATGAAAAAACTTTGTTAGGCCGTGAGTAAAATACCAAACTTTTGGGCAAATTTACTCAGCGCAGGCGCACTGCGAACATTGCGCATGCTCAGTTTGCGACTAATCGCTCCAATGCGAAGAAAAATAACGAGCGAATAACTCGGAATGAGGGCCAATGTTTGCAGATTTTCCTCCCGATATTAACACAAAAAGATGCTTGGGGCTATTACTGTAATTCATGAGCAAGCCACATAAAGCTGCCCATAGGAGAAGCAGCTGGTCCTGAGATCCACGCCTGCAGCTCTGAGCGTTCGCCCCTGCGACTTGTTGATCGCCATAGTGAAGCAGGTGCTTACAGGAAACTGCAGGCACTTCAATTGAAAAGAAAACTGTTGGGGATAAGGCTATACACATGGTATCAACACAGTCTCACCTGCGCCACATCCCGTTAGAATCTCTGCCTCAGAGACGTTCCTCTGCAGAGCAGTCACTATAAGACGGATTCCGTTGCATAACTTGGGCGGAGTCAAGTTCTGCAGAATCATGATCAGAACGCAAACTTTCAGTGCACCGAGCGTCAGGCGTCTGGTTCTTCATTTACTGCTCCTCTTCCTGATGTCACAGCGAGATCATACTTACCCCCGTTTCTTTCTAGGTCACTAAGCTATACAATAGTGAGAACACCATCCAAATTCATCTTGTAGCCTGATTCCGGAACAGACAGACAAAAATTCAGAATTTGTTTTTTCCATCTTTATAGTTCATAAACTGTCCCTAGAAGTAGATTTCTCAAAAAAATTGCTACAACACTTGCAGTTTTATTTTACACTATGTATAGATACTACTACTACTACTAATAATAATAATATTAATTATTATTATTATTATTACTACTATAAAGTGCTAAATTACTTATACTAGTAAGCACATGGTATCAAAGTTTGTGCTACACAAAAATTAAAATGATCTTTTTGCAATATAACTTAATTACAATGTAACTTGAACATTAACCACTGTACTGTATAATAATTTCTAGCGAGTTTCTGACAACCATTGCAGAATACATACACATGGGGGGTCATTCCGAGTTGTTCGCTCGTTATTTTTTTCTCGCAACGGAGCGATTAGTCGCTAATGCGCATGTGCAATGTCCGCAGTGCGACTGCGCCAAGTAAATTTGCTATGCAGTTAGGTATTTTACGCACGGCATTACAAGGTTTTTTCTTCGTTCTGGTGATCGTAATGTGATTGACAGGAAGTGGGTGTTTCTGGGCGGAAACAGGCCGTTTTATGGGTGTGTGCGAAAAAACGCTACAGTTTCTGGGAAAAACGCGGGAGTGGCTGGAGAAACGGGGGAGTGTCTGGGCGAACACTGGGTGTGTTTGTGACGTCAAACCAGGAACGAAACTGACTGAACTGATCGCAGTTGCCGAGTAAGTCTCGAGCTACTCAGAAACTGCTAAGAATTGTCTATTCGCAATTCTGCTAATCTTTCGTTCGCAATTTTGATAAGCTAAGATTCACTCCCAGTAGGCGGCGGCTTAGCAGGTGCAAAGCTGCTAAAAGCAGCTTGTGAGCGAACAACTCGGAATGACCTCCTTGGAGCACTTACTATCCCAAAAAAGCTTACCTTATTTCAAGCCAATTGGATTTATGTATCACGCGGAATGACGGCTTAGGATATGGATCCCGAGGTCACGACTTGGGATATCCTTACTGTATTTGCAACTTTGGGGAAAGCAGTGCTGTATCTGTATCAGCTGAGAACTAAGGGGGTAATTCTAAGTTGATCGCAGCAGGAATTTTGTTAGCAGTTGGGCAAAACCATGTGCAGTGCAGGGGGGGCAGATGTAACATGTGCAGAGAGAGTTAGATTTGGGTGTGGTGTGTTCAATCTGCAATCTAATTTGCAGCGTAAAAATAAAGCAGCCAGTATTTACCCTGCACAGAAACAAAACAACCCACCCAAATCTAACTCTCTCTGCACATGTTATATCTGCCCCCCCCTGCAGTGCACATGGTTTTGCCCAATTGCTAAAAAAATTCCTGCTGCGATCAACTTGGAATTACCCCCTAAATTTGGAAGCTCATAGTACTGTAACATTGTTACCTGTTAAACTTTTGAGACGTTCTCTATTGGGCCGTTTAATTATGGCTGAGGAAAGTGTATTTGTTTGTATTTATTTGTAATCACGTATTTTGCCGCAGTAACGCCTTCAGCTTTATGCAGTGCCGCTACAAAGTCCTTCCCTGGTGTACAGCCGCGCCTACGAATATGCATCCTTTCACCATTCTCAATGCGTAGATACTGCTCGCTTCTCTAACCTGCGGGGGGCTGCCCAGCACAGGGCCAAGCCACCCTTCATGCCTGGTTCCTATACAGCAACGTGCTCGCATGATTAAGGTTGCCCCCTGCCTACGCAGCCTATTTGCGAATGCAGTAGGAGGGCTCTTCTCTTTTGGGTCGCAGCGGCTGTGTGTGACGTCATGCACCCACCGCGGACCGCGCCCCCCAAACGGTGCATCGGTGACCACAAAATGCAACGTTGTTTCCCCATCACTGCCCCCCACCAGCTCTTTAGCTGCGGTTGCGTGCGGTCGGAGTTTAAGTCCTCACTTCTGCGGGCCTTACCGAATTAGGCCCATAGTCTGGACACATGCGAGATTCAGATGAAAACCAGTGAAGCGGTAAGTCCGACATCGCCACTGCGCCTGACTCAGAATAAAGCTCTATGGGGGCAGATGTATTAAGTCCTGGAGAAGTGATAAAGCAGTGATAAGTGGAACGTGATAATGCACCAACCAATCAGCTCCTAACTGTAAATTTACATATTGTATCTGATTGGCTGGTGCGTTATCACCTTGTACTTATCACTGCTTTATCACTTCTCCAGGCTTAATACATCTACCCGTGTCCCTACAAGAGCCCTGAGCAGCAGTCACATCTCAGCCCGCAGTATATGTTACTTTATTTCTCTCTTACAGACACAGTATTGCAATTATTGCGTAAGCATGCAATGAACTAACATTTGGCCACCAAAACAACATCAGGCATAGTTAAATTGCCCGGTTAAGTGAAGCTGATGTCCAGGGTAGCTCTCTTTATTACTGTCTGTTCCTTCCCTGCAACATCTTCCAGTATTTGAGCAACCCCTCATGACAAATTGCTCCATACAAACATGAACTGTATATCAAACCTTTGCATCAAATGTCTGAGCGCTAAATAACAAAGCACCGTGACTCACATCTGTCAACCATCGTCTTGTATCTGATGCGGATCTCCAGCCGGCTCTCAGAAGGTCAGGCCTGGCAGATCTCCGTGTAATATGACTATGGTGAGGACACCAGCAGCGAAGCAGCCAGAATGACGGCAATTACAGAGCTGGGCGTTTCAGATGTGAAAACCATTCTGGCACTTCAGGCGTATAGTATACAGATGTGCCCAGAGTTCCCCCGGAGAGATTTCAGGCTTCCTCTGGTAACCACCTTGCACGGCCATGCAGCCAGGACCATACATCAGCCCCCAGCATAACTGCATGCAATTGAATTGCTTTCTAATACAGTCCCAATTTTATTTATTTTTTTAAGTTCGGATTGGGACATCACATGGCCACCATACTGAAAAGCAGGACACCAAAGGGCGGATCAATCCGCCCGCACTTTCAATCATACGTAAAAGTGCGATTGGTCTGGCGCATGCGCAATTGGAAACTTCTTTGTGCAGCGCAAGCGCAGTACAAAGATTTCCGCAAGGTCCGTACGACTCAGCAGCAGACCTCTAGATGCAAAATCACAAAACTGTCCTGTCCCGGAGAATGGCGTAATCATATATGCAATATACACAAGCGCACGTAAACGCAGCACATGCCGGCGGCTGGTACATATTGTTCTACTTGTCATTGGGGGTCATTCCGAGTTGTTCGCTCGTAAGCTGCTTTTAGCAGCTTTGCACACGCTAAGCCGCCGCCTACTGGGAGTGAATCTTAGCATATTAAAATTGCGAACGAAAGATTAGCAGAATTGCGAATAGACACTTCTTAGCAGTTTCTGAGTAGCTCCAGACTTACTCGGCATCTGCTATCAGTTCAGTGCTTGTCGTTCCTGGTTTGACGTCACAAACACACCCAGCGTTCGCTCAGACACTCCCCCGTTTCTCCAGCCACTCCCGCGTTTTTCTCAGAAACGGTAGCGTTTTTTCACACACTCCCATAAAACGGCCAGTTTCCGCCCAGAAACACCCACTTCCTGTCAATCACATTACGATCACCAGAACGAAGAAAAAACCTCGTAATACCGTGAGTAAAATTCCTAAATGCATAGCAAATTTACTTGGCGCAGTCGCACTGCGGACATTGCGCATGCGCATTAGCGACTATTCGCTCCGTTGCGACAAAAAAATAACGAGCGAACAACTCGGAATGACCCCCATTGTTCATTATTTCTTTTCCATTTAATGTTACCTTCGTTTGACTCAGCAGCAGTACTTTAAAGACCAGGGGTGGGGTGTAATGTCGTCCGAGCAGAAGTCAGACGTTTTATTAAAGCGACAGTCATTTACAAGATAAGACCGCGGCACCATCACTGACGCCACGTATTTTACCATGGGGCCCGTAGATGCACGCGATCACGTAACCTGGGAGTCATGGTAGAGATTGCTTCCTATGCCTAAGAGACGACTCAGAACCGACTCGTGTGTATAAAAGTACAATACATAAATGATGTCGCCAACGGTATCCGGTCTTTAGGCCGACAGCTCTTAGGTCAACACTCATTAGGTCAACCACTATTGGTCCACCTGCATTAGGTCGATGTGGTCACTAGGTGGACATGACAAATGTCAACACATGAAAAGGCCGACATGAGCTTTTCACATTTTTTTTTCTCTAATTTTTTGAACTTTTTCATACTTTACGATCCACGTGGACTACGATTGGGAATAGTAACCTGTGCCGAGCGCAACGGTAGCGGAGCGAGACACCCTGCCTGAATGGGATATGGTCATTAGGTCGACAAGACTTAGGTCGACAGTCATTAGGTCGACCACTATTGGTCGACATGGAAAAAGGTAGACATGAGTTTTTCAAAAATTTTAAATTTTTGTAACTTTTTCATACTTTACGATCCACGTGGACTACGATTGGGAATAGTAACCTGTGCCGAGCGCAGCGAGGCACCTTTCCAGAAGCATGGTGAGTGAAGCGAGCCACGCGAGAGCACACAGTGCACTAATTGGGGTTCCCGGTCACTTTACGAAGAAAACAACACCAATTATTTTTTTTAAACTCATGTCGGCCTTTTCCATGTCAATCTAATGACCGTGTCGACCTATTTCAGGTGTCAACCTAGTCACTGTCGACCAACAGTGGTCGACCTAATGACTGTCGGCCTAGTTAGTGTCGATCCAACGAACCACACCAGTCGCCAACACTAGGACCAAGTAAATATGTATTTCACTGAAGCTCTGCGGATAACGTTACACACCGACGAGCTACTTTGCATCACTTGCTGCCCGCGCACAATTGCTGGTGCCGGGACCCCTCCAGTCAGGTGCCACCGCGCTCCTTAGGATAAATATGTTTTGCATTGTAAATCTTAATCACGCAGAGATGTTTTTAATCAGTGGCGGCGGAATGCGGGATCCATCTCTGGTCATTTGTAACACGTACCAATCCCTTGAACTACGCAGGGCGCTTCCCTGTCTCCTCTGAGCTGGAGCCATGTCTGAACTCTTTGATAAGTAAGTCTACACAACAGGGTGATGAATACATGTTTATTAAAGACTTCAGTGAGGCAAAAACACGTATGCATTATGCATGGAGCACTTGAAGGGAATACGCAGCGTATTTACATACTCTCAGGAAACACGACAATATTTTGACATAAAAGGAATTATTATTTCATGCATCCTCATAAGAACGTATAGCATAAGAGCCGCCGCACTTGGCCCTCCATCTAATCCCTTTCATTTTATTCCCGATATGTGGCTTCCTTGCCACTGAGCCAGCGCAGGCTCCGTCCCACCGGGCCGCAAGTTAATACGGAGAAAGTTGAAAAGACTCTTTCGGAGCGGTTAGCGGCTTCCTGCCGGAGTTGACAATTATTTCTAAGCTCCGGTACTCTGTCTACACACAGCCAGATGTATCAGCCATGGGGGGTGTCAGGGGGGTCTTATGCAGAGAAGGGCATTCAGCAAGGTGGAAGTGGTACTAGGAGAAGATACCATAGAAACATGGGTATAGCTGTAATTACATGCCTACTGACTTTGCTAAATGATTGCAGTATATAAAAATATAGAATATTAATTTACCCCATCTGTGTCACCCCTGTCTGTCTTCCCTTCCCCTTTATTTGTGTGGTGCCCTGCGGTGGTTTGGCTGGGGTGGTTTAAGGATGCCCTGCGCCCCATCGGCGAACCCTTATAACCACTGGCGTTTCTATAATGGGTGCAGTGTGTGTGGTGCACACGTGCCCCTGAGTCCAGAGGTGGCCCCCACTGCACACACTGCACCCATTTGTAAAATACTCACCCCTCCGAAGTCCAGCGCCGGCATCCGCAGCGCTATTAGAACTGCGTGAAAATGGCTCAGCGGCCATTTTCACGGAGTTCTGCGCATGCGCAGTAGAGAAATCTCAGGGAAAATGGCCGCCGCGCCATTTTCCCGGAGATCTGCGCATGCGCAGTAGAGTCTGAGCCCTCTAGTGCTCAGACTCTACAGCCCTCCGGGCAGAGTAGAGGGGGCCCGAACGGTGGAGGCTGAACACGGGCCTCCTCCTCTCTTAAAACGCCCCTACTTATAATGTAAGGGGCCCTACACACTAGCCGATCCGCCGCCGAGCTGCCCGACGGCGAATACGGCCGACCCGGCGGAGGGGGGGGCAGTGACGGGGGGAGTGAAGTTTCTTCACTCCCCCCGTCACGCGGCTCCATTGAAGTGCAGGCAAATATGGACGAGATCGTCCATATTGGCCTGCATGCACAGCCGACGGGGGACCAGCGATGAACGAGCGCGGGGCCGCGCATCGTTTATCGCTGGAGCCTCCACACTGAAAGATATGAACGAGTTCTCGTTCATTTATGAACGAGATCGCTCATATCTTTCAAAAAATCGGCATGTGTGTAGGGCCTATTAGGGACCTGTACAATGAGGTCACCTTGATAATTGGTGGGCCTCAGATATGATGTATAAATTCATTTATTATAATTCTAATGGTTATATGGTGCACCTGCTCTCTTGTTCCTATGTCCTCCCCTTTAGAATGTAAGTTCCCACGAGCAGGGCCCTCTCCCCTCATGTACTGAGTCGATTCTAATCAAATATATATTGTGTTTCAGGGGCTAAATTGCACATTAACTAACATTTAAAAATCGATATACAGTATAAAATTATCTGTTAGTAAATGTGCGTTTTAGCCCCTGATACACAACATCGATGTACATCGATTAGAATGTTCCCTTAGTAAATTCACCCCTTGCATGTTTCAGAGCTTGATGACTATGATGCGGAGACAATGGGCCTCAACTCACCACTGTTTGCCCCACAAGACTTGCCCTACCCCCATGTCCTTGTCCTACCTCGCCTGTCACTTTAATGCTGTATACCTAGTTATGGCACTGTAGAATACACTGGGGAGATTTACTAAACCTTGGAGAGTGCCAAAGTGGAGAGAGATAAAGTCCCAGCCAATCAGCTCCAAACTGTCATGTTATAGGCTGTGTTTGAAGAGTGACAGGAGCTGATTGGTTAGTAGTTTACCCTCCCTATTTTATCTCTTTCCAAGGCTTAGTACATCTGCCCCATGAGTGATAGATTGCACAGTGATAAAGTACCAACCAATCACCTCCTAACTGTCATTTTTCAAACACAGCCTGTAACATGGCAGTTAGGAGCTGATTGGTTGATATTTTATCACCGTGCTATTTAGCGCTCTCCGGGGCTTGATAAATCTGGGTCTCAGCACAAACCAGCGTCGACAATTTGGCCACTCCAGCAGGACCTGGCGCCGGCTCTCTTTGTACACGTTGCGTTGCTCTGTTGTAGAAGACCGCAGCGATGTCAGAATCTCCGTTCCGCTGAGCCTGGCGTGACAGCCACCGTGACTCCGTTCTGCAGAACATTAATTGCTGCTCCATTTTATTAACAGGATTATTCCACCTATCTCGCCCTTCCCATGACTCAGTCTCATCCTCAGTAAACCCAGATTATTAATAATTGCAGCCATGTCAGACTGCCGCTATCACAAAAGGTCTTTGGGGTTTAACTGTGTTCCCCTTATCTGGTTATTGTATTATCATGCCCTATATTAAATGTCTGCCTGCTATCTATGTAAATGTCGCCTTGCAGCACTCTGACAGCACTTGGCACACACTGCGCAATACATATTAAAGAGATAGTGACTCTTCTATGGCTGAAAGATCTTTTCTAGTGTGTAAACAACCTGAGATTTCTTATTAAAAACAACTACGGAAAAAATGCAGCACATTAAATTGATTTGCAAAAAAAAAAAAAAAAAAAGTAGCGTATTTGATATCCACAATTGCAATCCCCCCGGCGTTTCTTATCAAAGTCGATCCACTGTAAGAGCGGCGTCGTATGTCACCGCTGATTGACTTCATATGTAAAACTTAGACTGACTGTACTGCCAGATCATAGCAATACGTTATACCACCGCGATTTATCCGTGTGTTCCCTAATAATGATCCGCAAACCATTAGGGATGGCTATTGACCATCGATGTATTGAAATCATTGATGGTACCTGAGCTATGATGCAACAAAACTCCCCGTATTTGCATGCCTTGATTTGGAAAAAATGGTTTGTCCAGCTGCGCAGCACCTTATGATGTCATACCCTGCCCTGATGTCATTACATATACGCGGTCGAGTCACATTATTATGATCACCTTCTACATGTGACCTCGGCAGCGCGTAGACCATGAAGTTCGTCACGTGTCGTGCGCTGGCTTGGTGGGTATATAAGGTGTGTGATAGGCCGTCTGCACACATGTCACTCGTTGCTGTCATGGGTAAAAGGGGCGATTTATCCGAGTTGCAGAAAGGGATGTTTATAGGCTTTCGGGCCCAGGGTGGCGGTATTTCTGACAGAGCACAGTGTGTGACCTGTCTGCGTGCTGTGGTAAATATGTATCGTGACTGGAAAAATGGCACCACTGCGAATAACCGACGTGGAAACGGCAGAGCACCACGTGCCATTGATGTGAGAGCTGAATATCGGCGATGAAGGTGCGTGAGGGCCGACCGAACCTGGGGGCTACTAGACGTGTGTCTAAAACGACAGTTCAGTCCGTCTAGCTGCTGTCCGTGCTGCACGCGGCGGTTACTCTGCCTATTAGCTGGTGGTCATAATAATGTGACTCCACCTTGTATGTTCTTTGCCACTAGGCCACACCCCTAAAATATTGTGTAGGACAGGATTACCTCAATTCAATAAAATTGTTGAAAAAAACCCTCTAGGTAGAGATAAAAGAATAATGGGAAAGAGAAGGGAGACAGCGTCAACTGGAAGTCCTAAATGGCGGTCACTGAAATGATGTAGTCTTGTGACAAGAATATATTTATTCAATTATGTATTAATTTTTGCATTAAAAACAAATGCAGATAGAGAATGAATATATATATAGGGTCGCTTTCCTCTACACAAGTTATCACTATTTGTAGTAACTTTGAGAACACATTGGGCAGATTTGGTGTGACTGGCGCCAAGTGCGGAACTCCTCGGCAGCCAGATTTAGTACCTTTGCTAATGCCAGTTTCTCTAACGTCCTAGTGGATGCTGGGGACTCCGTCAGGACCATGGGGAATAGCGGCTCCGCAGGAGACAGGGCACAAAAGCAAGCTTTTAGGATCACATGGTGTGTACTGGCTCCTCCCCCTATGACCCTCCTCCAAGCCTCAGTTAGGTTTTTGTGCCCGGCCGAGAAGGGTGCAATCTAGGTGGCTCTCTTAAAGAGTTATTTAGAAAAAGTTTTTAGGTTCTTTATTTTCAGTGAGTCCTGCTGGCAACAGGCTCACTGCATCGAGGGACTTAGGGGAGAGATTTTCAACTCACCTGCGTGCAGGATGGATTGGATTCTTAGGCTACTGGACATAGCTCCAGAGGGAGTCGGAACACAGGGCTCGCCCTGGGGTTCGTCCCGGAGCCGCGCCGCCGACCCCCCTTGCAGACGCTGAAGATGAAGAGGTCCGGAACCAGGCGGCAGAAGACTCTCAGTCTTCATCAGGTAGCGCACAGCACTGCAGCTGTGCGCCATTGTTGTCAGCACACTTCACACAGCGGTCACGGAGGGTGCAGGGCGCTGGGGGGGGGGCGCCCTGGGCAGCAATGTATAATACCTGTATGGCGAAAAATACATCACATATAGCCCTTGAGGCTATATGGATGTATTTAACCCCTGCCAGATATCTAAAACTCCGGAGAAGAAGCCCGCCGAAAAGGGGGCGGGGCCTATTCTCCTCAGCACACAGCGCCATTTTCCCTCACAGAAAGGCTGGTGGGAAGGCTCCCATGCTCTCCCCTGCACTGCACTACAGAAACAGGGTTAAAACAGAGAGGGGGGGCACTGATTTGGCGATATGTATATATATTAAAATGCTATAAGGGAGGAACACTTATATAAAGGTTGTCCCTGGATAATTATAGCGTTTTGGTGTGTGCTGGCAAACTCTCCCTCTGTCTCCCCAAAGGGCTAGTGGGTCCTGTCCTCTATCAGAGCATTCCCTATGTGTGTGCTGTATGTCGGTACGTGTGTGTCGACATGTATGAGGAAAATATTGGTGAGGAGGCGGAGCAAATTGCCTGTAATGGTGATGTCACTCTCTAGGGAGTCGACACCGGAATGGATGGCTTATTTATGGAAATTACGTGACAATGTCAACACGCTGCAAGCCGGTTGACGACATGAGAGGGCCGGCGAACAAATTAGTATCTGTCCAGGCGTCTCAAACACCGTCAGGGGCTGTAAAATGCCCATTTACCTCAGTCGGTCGACACAGACCCAGACACGGACACTGATTTCAGTGTCGACGGTGAAGAAACAAACGTATTTTCTTTTAGGGCCACACGTTAAGGGCAATGAAGGAGGTGTTACATATTTCTGATACTCCAAGTACCACAAAAAAGGGTATTATGTGTGAGGTGAAAAAACTACCTGTAGTTTTTCCTGAATCAGATAAATTAAATGAAGTGTGTGATGATGCGTGGGTTTCCCCCGATAGAAAATTATTGGCGGTATACCCTTTCCCGCCAGAAGTTAAGGCGCGGTGGGAAACACCCCTCAGGGTGGATAAGGCGCTCACACGCTTATCAGAACAAGTGGCGGTACCATCTACGGATAGGGCCGTACTTAAGGAGCCAGCTGATAGGAGGCTGAAAAATATCCTAAAAAGTATACACACACATGCTGGTGTTATACTGCGACCAGCGATCGCCTCAGCCTGGATGTGCAGAGCTGAGGTGGCTTGGTCGGATTCCCTGACTAAAAATATTGATACCTTTGACAGGGACAGTATTTTATTGACTATAGAGCATTTAAAGGATGCATTTCTATATATGCGAGATGCGCAGAGGGATATTTGCACTCTGGCATCAAGAGTAAATGCGATGTCCATATCTGCAAGAAGATGTTTATGGACACGACAGTGGTCAGGTGATGCAGATTCCAAACGGCACAAAGATGTATTGCCGTATAAAGGGGAGGAGTTATTTGGGGTCGGTCCATGGGACCTGGTGGCCAGGGCAACTGCTGGAAAATCCACCGTTTTTTACCCTAAGTCACATCTCTGCAGAAAAAGACACCGTCTTTTCAGCCTCAGTCCTTTCGTCCCTATAAGAGTCATATCTGCCCAGGGATAGAGGAAAGGGAAGAAGACTGCAGCAGGCAGCCCATTCCCAGGAACAGAAGCCCTCCACCGCTTCTACCAAGTTCTCAGCATGACGCTGGGACCGTACAGGACCCCTGGATCCTACAAGTAGTATCCAAGGGGTACAGATTGGAATGTCGAGAGGTTTCCCCCCTCGCAGGTTCCTGTAGTCTGCTGTACCAATGTCTCCCTCCGACAGGGAGGCAGTATTGAAAACAATTCACAAGCTGTATTCCCAGCAGGTGATAATATATTTACCCCTCCGACAACAAGGAAAGGGGTATTACTCCACACTATATGGTGGTACTGAAGGCTAGGTGAGACCTATTCTAAATCTGAAAAATTTGAACACTTACAAGGGTTCAAATCCAGATGGAGTCACTCAGAGCAGTGATAGCAAAGAACAAGGGGACTATATGGTGTCCCGGGACATCAGGGATGCTTACCTCCATGTCCCAAAATTTGCCTTTTCTCACCAAGGGTACCTCAGGTTAGTGGTACAGAACTGTCACTATCAGTTTCAAGACGATGCCGTTGGATTGTCCAAGGCACCCCGGGTCCTTACCAAGGTAATGACCGAAAGGAGGATTCGTCTTCAAAGAAAATGGACGACCTCCTGATAAGAACAAGGTCCAGAGAACAGTTGGAGGTCGGAGTAGCACTATCTCAAGTAGTTCTACGACAGCACGGGTGGATTCTAAATATTCCAAAACCGCAGTTGTTCCGACGACACGTCTGCTGATCCTAGGGATGATTCTGGACACAGTCCAGAAAAAGGTGTTTCTCCCAGAGGAGAAAGCCAGGGAGTTATCCGAGCTAATCGGGATCCTCCTAAAACCAGGAAAAGTGTCAGTGCATCATTGCACAAGAGTCCTGGTAAAAATGGTGGCTTATTACGAAGCGCTTCCATTCGGCAGATTTCACGCAAGAACTCTTCAGTGGGATCTGCTGGACAAATGGTCCGGATCGCATCTTCAGATGCATCAGCGGATAACCCTATATCCAAGGACAAGGGTGTCTCTCCTGTGGTGATTACAGAGTGCTCATCTTCTAGAGGGCCGCAGATTCGGCATTCAGGATTGGATGCTCGTGACCACGGAGGCCAGCCTGAGAGGCTGGGGAGCAGTCACACAAGGAGTGTGATCAAGTCTGGAGAATTCTCTCCACATAAATATACTGGAGCTAAGAGCAAATTTATAATGCTCTAAGCTTAGCAAGACCTCTGCTTCAAGGTCAGCCGGTATTGATCCAGTGGGATAACATCACGGCAGTCGCCCACGTAAACAGAAAGGGCGGCACAAGAAGCAGGAGGGCAGTGGCAAAACTGCAAGGATTTTTCGCTAGGCGGAAAATCATGTGATAGCACTGTCAGCAGTGTTCATTCCGGGAGTGGACGACTGGGAAGCAGACTTCCTCAGCAGGCACGACCTCCACCCGGGAGAGTGGGAACTTCATCGGGAAGTTTTCCGCATGATTGTGAACCGTTGGGAAAGACCAAAGGTGGACATGATGGCGTCCCGCCCGAACAAAAAAATGGGACAGGTATTGCGCCAGGTCACGAGACCTTCAGGCGATAGCTGTGGACGTCCTGGTAACACCGTGGGTGTAACAGTCGGTGTATGTGTTCCCTTCTCTGCTTCTCATAACCAAGGTATTGAGAATTATAAGACATAGAGGAGTAAGAACTATACTCGTGGCTCCGGATTGGCCAAGAGGGACTTGGTAACCGGAACTTCAAGAGATGCTCACAGAGGACTAATGGCCTCGGGAGCTAAGAAGGGATTTGCTTTCAGCAAGTACCATGTCTGTTCCAAGAGGAACCGTGGCATCGGCCTTTAAGAAAGGACCTGCTCCAGCAGGGACCTTGTCTGTTCCAAGACTTACCGCGACTGCGTTTGACGGCATGGCGGTTTGAACGCCGGATCCTAAGGGAAAAGGCATTCCGGAAGAGGTCATACCTACCCTGGTCAAAGCCAGGAAGGAGGTGACCGCACAACGTTATCACCACATGTGGTAAAAATATGTTGCGTGGGTGAGGCCAGGAAGGCCCCACGAAAAAATTTCAACTAGGTCGATTTCTGCACTTCCTGCAAACAGGAGTGTCTATGAGCCTCAAATTGGGGTCCATTAAGGTTCAAGTTTCGGCCCTATAGATTTTCTTCCAGAAAGAATTGGCTTCAGTTCCTGAAGTCCAGACGTTTGTCAAGGGAGTATTGCATATACAGCCCTTGTGTGCCTCCAGTGGCACCGTGGGATCTCAACGTAGTGTTGGGATTCCTCAAATCATATTGGTTTGAACCACTCAAATCTGTGGATTTGAAATATCTCACATGGAAAGTGACCATGCTGTTGGCCCTGGCCTCGGCCAGGCGATTGTCAAAATTGGCGGCTTTGTCTTACAAAAGCCCATATTTGATTTTCCATTCGGACAGGGCAGAACTGCGGACTCGTCCCCAGTTTCTTCCTAAGGTGGTGTCAGCGTTTCACCTGAAACAACCTATTGTGGTGCCTGCGGCTACTAGGGACTTGGAGGACTCCAAGTTGCTAGACGTTGTCAGGGCCCTGAAAATATATATATATATATAATTCCAGGACGGCTGGAGTCAGAAAGTCTGACTTGCTGTTTATATTGTAGGCACCCAAAAAGCTGGGTGCTCCTGCTTCTAAGCAGACTATTGCTCGTTGGATTTGTAGTACAATTCAGCTTGCACATTCTGTGGCAGGCCTGCCACAGCCAAAATCTGTAAATGCCCATTCCACAAGGAAGGTGGGCTCATCTTGGGCGGCTGCCCGAGGGGTCTCGGCTTTACAACTTTGCCGAGCAGCTACTTGGTCAGGGGCAAACACGTTTGCTAAATTCTACAAATTTGATACCCTGGCTGAGGAGGACCTGGAGTTCTCTCATTCGGTGCTGCAGAGTCATCCGCACTCTCCCGCCCGTTTGGGAGCTTTGGTATAATCCCCATGGTCCTGACGGAGTCCCCAGCATCCACTAGGACGTTAGAGAAAATAAGATTTTACTTACCGATAAATCTATTTCTCATAGTCCGTAGTGGATGCTGGGCGCCCATCCCAAGTGCGAATTGTCTGCATTACTTGTACATAGTTATTGTTACAAAAAAATCGGGTTATTATTGTTGTGAGCCATCTTTTTTAGAGGCTACTTCATTGTTATCATACTGTTAACTGGGTTCAAATCACAAGTTGTACGGTGTGATTGGTGTGGCTGGTATGAGTCTTACCCGGGATTCAAGATCCTTCCTTATTGTGTACGCTCGTCCGGGCACAGTACCTAACTGAGGCTTGGAGGAGGGTCATAGGGGGAGGAGCCAGTACACACCATGTGATCCTAAAAGCTTGCTTTTGTGCCCTGTCTCCTGCGGAGCCGCTATTCCCCATGGTCCTGACGGAGTCCCCAGCATCCACTACGGACTATGAGAAATAGATTTATCGGTAAGTAAAATCTTATTTTACCTTGCATGTATCTGACCTTCTGCGCGTTCTCCCGGAAAGTGTGGGAGACTCACGGTTTCTCAGGTAGCTCCCCCGCATCCCAGGAAGAGCAGTTGGATCTCCCACGTTCCGCCCACTTCCTAGTAAAGTGAGTAGGATAGAGATAATACAGAGAATAGCAGGTCCGTAGGGATCAAACATCAGCAAGTATGGCATATAGTCACATACCCCCACCAGGGTTTGTTCCATTAACATCCATCATTAGCTTTGGTGCTTTTATGTAACCCTTTCTGGGTGCAAAAGATCTGTGGGAAACAGGTGTCCTAACATGCCCCAAACAAACATGGACACCCGGCTTCATACTCAAGATGCTCCCATTATACAGACAATACAGCTCCTTGTATCAGTATGGTAACCGCACAATCGCCACACAGAAATGGCCAGTCCACGAATGTCCACTGTCGTAACCCCCACGAAGGTGCACATAAATGGTGCAGCCCATTCTGGTAACCACGGGATACATCTGCTTTTGGGCTTGCGTCCTACACAGAATGTGGCCCTTTATAGTCATAACATATAACTGACCAGTCTGTACAGTAAGTCCATATGGCACCTCGAACAACCTTAGGGCAGGATGGTGGAGTTGGGATGGTCTACACAGCGTTCTACCTCTCCCTGCATCATGATTGGCTGGTTGAGAGCTTGGTCTGTCTATCATCAAACAAGACCTTGGCCAGTCTTCGGGATGTGCCACCTGTGAAGATGAGTGGGCCACCACTAGGGCCGAGTTCACCATACATAGTGATAGGAGCATGTACTCATGAGCTGGCGGTGTCTTTACGAGGGCGGTTTCCAAAAGCAAAATAAAATGTTTCCACCAAGTATACAGGAAGGTACATTGGCGCCTAAGTAAACGCTCTGTACATCCGCATCTACAGTGTCAGTGAATAGGCATTATTATAAAGGTAGTTGAGTGTTTCTGGTATACAGTAGCTTCAGTATTGTCTGCCCTAACTTTGGAATATTTTCTGTTTGTTCATGTTCTACGTTGTGTAACAGGAGTCTTGCTAGAATGTGCTCTGCTACAAAAATTCCACCAACGACCGACTCCAGGCTTGTGCAAAAACAACAAATACCTTTTATTCAGGTAGCTCAAAAACAAAGATATACATAAAACAAAGATCACTGTCTTTAGTATAAACTACCAGGGAGGTTAGGCCCTGCCTCACTCTCTCTTGCTTAATAAGGAACCCTTCAGGTCCCGGCATCCTGACACTAGTGGCCCAGCCCTCCGGATCCCACTGTCACTAGCAGGCCTATCACCTGGACACTAACTGCCTTCAGGAGCCCTGACTCATGGGAGAGACTCTGCTTTAAACCCAGCACCCAGGTGCTGGCTGATGAAGCAGCTTCTTGGGCTAAGAAGCCTATAAGACCTGGTCTGGGTCAAATGGATGGGTACCACTACCCGGTCCATCCACACTTCCCATCCACCCCCAGGACCCTGTGTGTAGCTTACAGGTGGCAAAGTACCTCTCTTGCCACAGTTGGAACTACCCTAACGCTAGCATCCTCTGCATTTAACATGGTGGTGAAAAAGTGTATCATCCAAAAATTGCTCCAGGTTTTCCTAGATTTTATTTTATTTCTCTAGAAGGAGAATACTGTAGTTTTCAGCCTGTGACGGGATCTGAGTGCTTCTGTCCTTGTGAGATGTCTGCTCCCGGATAAGCGGTGCCTATCTGCCATTGATTCTGTGACAATGAGCGTTCAATACATGCCAATAAGCACTTGGTAATATATTTAAGAGATAGATTGCTCCAGACCGTGAATTTAAATTTGATCTTAAGCAAACTTACCATCCCTTTAAGTTTAATGTGGCCCCAGGGAGTAAGACATTATATTATTTACACATTGTGAGCAGAAAAAGGACGACTGGCTCCCATTAATCTCCTCCCTTTCACTTTCAGGTTCCTCACTTTGAATTATTTATGACGCTCTTGTACTATTGGCGAAATGTTTGATGTGATCTTCAAGATTAAAAAACATTTTTACTTGGAACATAAACCGTGGGGCGACCGCCCTCTTTTACATGGTGTGATGGGATCAAACTGTGTTAGATTTTTGTAAAATAACAGCAGGGCCGGTTCTAGCCCTTTTTGCTCCCCGGGCGGGACATAGGGGTGTGGCTTCATACAGGGGGCGTGGTCAGTTACGCCCCCTGTACAGTAGAGTAGCGCCACTGAAATGCTGAGTGGTGTGCGATGACATCATCGCCGCGTCTAGTTCCCTTCGTGGGGAAGACCTTTGCTGTGCGGTGCGCGATGACGTCATCGCGCACCGCACAGCAAAGGTCCTCTCCACGAAGGGAAACTAGTTTCCTTCACAGGGGGACACAGCCGGGGGACACTGCAGGCAGCGGGGGGCACAGCAGTAGCGGATCTTGCCATGGTGCGGCACCCTCCGGATGGCGCCGGCACCCTCCGGATGGCGCCGGTGCCCTCCGGAAGGCGGAGCCCCAGGCAAAAGTCCTGCTTGCCCGTGGCAAGATCTGCTACTGAATAAGTGTGCTATTCCAAGAGGAATGTAGTCACCTTTATCGGTTACAAACATATATTTTTATACAGTATTTATATATATATATATATATATATATATATAATTTTTTTGAAGCATAGAAAAACAAATCTATTTTTTACCTATCAATACTATCTGCTAATGCGTCTTAGGAATAAAATTGTAATTTTCCATCCATATCGGTAGGAGAGAGTTTTATACAGTAATAGATGGATGTATTTACATCATATAATAGACCTCCAATCGCCCACTGGCTCGCTATGGATAATTGGTCTTTGTAATATGATTAACACAAAGAAAACATAGAGAGGTGTCACAATATAAGCTTGTATTATTTGTAGTGCATGAAATGTGTGTATTAAATACTATTATCTTTATTTATAGTTATTATGATAAAATGGTTTATATAGCGCTAACATGTTCCGATGCACTTGCAGTTGGAAACAGTAATAAAATGTGACTTGGTAATAACATGTTCCGATGCACTTGCAGTTGGAAACAGTAATAAAATGTGACTTGGTAATAACAGACAGACAAAAAGGTAAGAGGGCCCTGATCGGAAGGTTACGATCTATAACGAAATTAGAATTTGATATGTGAGGTTAAGTACTACTTATAGGAAATGCTTAGTGGGCTGTATGATCCAATCCTATGGCAATGTTGGCAGCAGTTTTGACCTGGATTCAGAGGGTTGTTAGACCATTGGAAGAACACATGTATATTTTGTTTGAACTGTGCAGAAAGGAGCAGTTATGTAGAGTAGCTTAGGAAGGTTAGGTGGGTATTTCTCTGCATGTGTTGGTCCTAAGCATTAATATGTATGTTTTCAAGAACATCTTTTGTATCTAGTACAGGGTTGTTGCAAGTTCTCACTGGTGATCTTAACTAGTACCAAACCTAAGTAAAATTTTGGTTATGACTTATAGTAACCACACACACCACCATATCTCAGCACCTTTAGGATTGTAAACTCATTCTGGCAGGTCCATCTTTACCTTTTTATATGTTATTTAGTTATTAGTCCCCTGAGAACGTAGAATGCTACTAGTCCTGTATGTTGATGCTGTATAAATAAAAGCATAATCATAATGATACCGCCATCGCCATGCTATAAAAATAAAATCTTCTATCCCAAAAAAACCCAGCAAGTGATAGTACACAGAAATAAAAAGCACTAAACTTGATAGTTACATAGTTACATAGTTGTTGAGGTTGAAAAAAGACAAATGTCCTTCAAGTTCAACCTATTGTACATTACATTATTTATTTATTTATTTATTTTTTGTTTTAAAATATTAATTAAATGTTGTGTCCCTGGATATTTTTTTCAGCTAGGAATTTATCTAATCCATTTTTAAACTTATTGATTGAGTCCACCATTACTACCTTCTCTGGCAGAGAATTCCAAATCCGTACTGCTCTTACTGTGAAGAATCCTTTTCTCCGTTGGGTATGGAATTTTCTCTCCTCTAACCTCAGGGGGTGTCCTCGTGTCCTATGTAGTGTTTTTTTTTGGTAAACAAATCGTTTGATAGATCCTTGTATTGTCCCTTAATGTATTTATAAATATTAATGATGTCCCCTCTCAGTTGCCTCTTTTCCAGTGTGAACATATCTAACCTTTTTAGTCTTTCCTCATAATCCAGTGCCTCTAACCCCTTAACCAGTTTAGTGGCTCGCCTCTGAACTCTTTCGAGTCAACCCTGATGTTGAGATGTTGTCATGTTGCATAAGGCTGGATAAGCCAGGGCATAATTACACCACAAGTTTGATAAAGGGCCCCTTTACCTCTTTCGGCTTCCACTTTTAATGCAAATGTGTTTTGATGGAAGAGGCTCTTAGCGTTTTTCAGGGTGGTTTCGTGAGGTTCTGTAGTTACTGTTGTGTGTGCTCTCCTCGTTCAGTACATACATTGCTGCGTTAGTCGTGGCCAATAACTTTGGGAAATGGAACCGCCAGCAAGTGCCGAGCTGAGGGGGAGATTTGTGTCCAATGTTCTCATTGATTTATCTATTCCTTATACAGTCAGAACATAACGACAGAACATCGTATTCCTGTTCCGAGATTTGTGAGATCATAAGACCACATAATAGGATTAATATCTATATGTCATAAAATAAAATATTCTGCAGGTTTTGTACTAAATCGCGGTTTTGATGAAGGTTGAGGCGCAGATGCTTATAAAAACGTTATACGCTGTGGGGCTGTAACCAGACCCTTTGAATGCTAATGAAATAAGTGCCTAGAATCTTACCTGCAGCATTGGATTCCTCCTCGGGGGTACACAGGAATCTAGTTTTCATATTCACTCATATCTTACAACAATATTCCAGTAATGAATCTTAACCTAAGCCTTGAGGGACAGACGTTGCCTCTGAAGACTGGAGCGCAATCTGCTGATGTGCGTCCCCCACCGTGTCCCTGAGTGAAGGTACAGGTGTGCAGCGCTTCTCGGGGGGAAATACATCTACAGTATACTCATGGTGTTATTCCAAACAATTAAAGTAGCCGTGAAATGAATATGAGAACCCGCATTCCTATGTAATATACCCGAAATATGATCGAGTGCATGACTTGTTTCTCCTCCATAATTTCTGTCCCATCCCCTTGGTGAAAACACATATCAGGCTTGCAGTCTCCTAGGTAATGGAAATGCTCTTTACAGATTGACGAATCCATGTAGTGCCTCGTGACAAATTTAAGATAATTTGCTTTGTCATTTGAACTTTTTGTCCTTCGTCAGTGGCTATAAAGTGCTAAAGATGCTGCTACTTGCTCAAAGTTTGTCAAATCGACTCTAAAATGTGAAAAATTTGACAAAGTTCAAGGGTTGATTCAAATCTGGGTGATTCGTGCCATGTGCAGTTGCAGCGGGGTTGGAACACCAGTTACACCACACCAACCTGCCAACAATTCACCACGGTTTTGCCCCAAACCAAAATTGTGAATTTTTGCTCGAAGCCTCATAGGTGTTGTTACAAAAATATGCGGTTTCAGGGCTACTGCAAGTGCAATATATGCGGGAACTAGATTGCAGACATAGGGGCTTATTCAGGTTTGTTAGCAAACCACTAAAGTACACTAATGGGCAAAACCATGTGCAGTGCAGGGGAGGCAGATGTAACATGTGCAGAGAGAGTTAGATTTGGGTGGGGTGTGTTCAAACTGCAATCTAAATTGTAGTGTAATACTAAGCAGCCAGAATTTACCCTGCACAGAAACAAAATAACCCACCCAAATCTAACTCTCTCTGCACATGTTACATCTGCCCCACCTGCAGTGCAGCATGGTTTTGCCCAGTTGTGTGCTTTTTTGGTTTGCTAACAAACATGGATAAGCCCCATAGGGGGTAATTCAGATCTGATCGCTAGGCTGTGTTTTTCGCACAGTGGGCGATCAGGTCTAAACTGCGCATGCATATGCACTGCAATGCGCAGATGCGTCGCACAAGTACAAAGTGGATCTCTGCTCAGCGATGGGTTTGTGCATCAGATCCGTTCGCACAGGCGATTGCAAGTAGATTGACAGGAAGAAGGCGTTTGTGAGTGTCAACTGAGCGTTTTCTGGGACTGTTTGCAGCAGAGGCGGAACTACCGCCAGTGCAACCAGTGCGTTGCACTGGGGCCCGCCACTGTCCAGGGGCCCAAAGCATGTAATGAGTCAAACTGACTCATTACATGCCGCTGTGTGCTGCGGACAACCGCTGCCCGCAGCACACAGCCGCCTGGAGAGGAGAGGAGCGCATCGGCACGGGGGGGAAGGAGGAGGGAGGTGGAGGAGGGAGCCTCAGCAGCACTTTGTTACTGGTGGAGGCGCTGCTGCTGCTGTCCCTCTGCTTCACTATAGGCTGTCTTCCGCCGCTGTGAAGCGCATCCCAGCCATTCACAGCGGCGGAGAACAGCCTATGGTGAAGGACTGGGACAGCAGCAGCAGCGCCTCCACCAATAATAACACAGCGTTGCTGCGGCTCCTTCCTCCACCTCCCTCCTCCTCCTTCTCTCCTGCCCGGGATCTCTGGAGAAGCTGCACCGAGGAGCCTGAGCCAGTGGAGAGAGTAAGTATAATTCATTCATTCTTTCTTTCTTTCTTTCTTTCTTTCTTTCTTTCTTTCTTTCTTTCTTTCTTTCTTTCTTTCTTTCTTTTTCTTTCTTTCCAAAAATGGGGACTGTTTGCCGTAATGTGTAAAAAGGGGACGCTGTCTGCCGTTATGTGTAAAAAGTGTACGCTGTCTGCCGCTATGTGTAAAAAGGGCACGCTGTCTGCCGTTATGTGTAAAAAGAACACGCTGTCTGCCGTAATGTGTAACGAGGCCACGCTGTCTGTCGTAATGTGTAACAAGGGCACGCTGTCTGCCGTAATGTGTAATAAAGGCACGCTGCCTGCCGCTATGTGTAAAAAGGACATGCTGTCTGCCGTAATGTGTAACAAGGGGCACGCTGTCTGCCGTAATGTGTAAAAAGGGGGACGCTGTCTGCCGTTATGTGTAAAAAGTGCACGCTGTCTGCCGCTATGTGTAAAAAGGGCACGCTGTCTGCCGTTATGTGTAAAAAGGGCACGCTGTCTGCCGTTATGTGTAAAAAGGGCACGCTGTCTGCCGTAATGTGTAACGAGGCCACGCTGTCTGCCGTAATGTGTAACGAGGGCACGCTGTCTGCCGTAATGTGTAATAAAGGCACGCTGCCTGCCGTTATGTGTAAAAAGGGCACGCTGTCTGCCGTAATGTGTAACAAGGGCACGCTGTCTGCCGTAATGTGTAATAATGGCACGCTGTCTGCCGTTATGTGTAAAAAGTGCACGCTGTCTGCCGCTATGTGTAACAAGGGCACGCTGTCTGCCATTATGTGTAAAAAGGGGGACGCTGTCTGCAATGTGTAAAAAGGGGACGCTGTCTGCCGTAATGTGTAAAAAGGGGACGCTGTCTGCCGTAATGTGTAAAAAGGGGGACGCTGTCTGCCGTAATGCGTAAAAAGGGGGACGCTGTCTGACGTAATGTGTAAAAAGGGGACGCTGTCTGACGTAATGTGTAAAAAGTGCACGCTGTCTGCCGTAATGTGTAAAAAGGGGGACGCTGTCTGACGTAATGTGTAAAAAGGGGAATCTGTCCGCCGTAAGGTGTAAAAGGGTCTCTACCTGGTGCAGTGGTGCTACTGTGCGGTGTAATTTGAATAATGGAGACTACTGTGCACCGTTTGGTATTATTTTGTGGCCACACCCCTTACCCACAAAGCAATGCCCCTATGTATTTTTGCGCGCGCCTACGGCACGCACTGCCCCTGTTTTGCATGCAGGGGTGGGGCTCTGATGCTGTTTCTTGCACACAGTGCTAAAATGTCTAGTTACGGCACTGTTGCTAGGTATCCATTTATCTGGCCCTGAGCAGGTGGGTAATTCAGATCTGATCGCTAGGCTGTGTTTTTCACACAGTGGTCGATCAGGTCTAAACTGCGCATGCATATGCACTGCAATGTGCAGATGCGTCGCACAAGTACAAAGTGGATCTCTGCTCAGCGATGGGTTTGTGCGTCAGATCCGTTCGCACAGGCGATTGCAAGTAGATTGACAGGAAGAAGGCGTTTGTGGGTGTCAACTGAGCGTTTTCTGGGACTGTTTGCAGCAGAGGCGGAACTACCACCAGTGCGTTGCACTGGGGCCCGCCACTGTCCAGGGGCCCAAAGCATGTAATGAGTCAAACTGACTCATTACATGGCGCTGTGTGCTGCGGGCAACCGCTGCCCACAGCACACAGCCGCCTGGAGAGGAGAGGAGCGCATCGGCACGGGGGGGAAGGAGGAGGGAGGTGGAGGAGGGAGCCTCAGCAGCACTTTGTTACTGGTGTAGGCAAAGGTCCTCTCCACGAAGGGAAACTAGACGCGTAGCGTCTAGTTCCCTTCACAGCGGGGAACCAGCAGGACCAGCAGGAGGCACAGCAGTAGCGGATCTTGCCATGGTGCGGCGCCCTCCGGAAGGCGGCGCCCCGGGCAAAAGTCCTGCTTGCCGTGGCAAGATCCGCTACTGCATTGTACACAGGTGCAGTATTATATACATGTGGGCATTATACACAGGTGCAGCGGTATATACATGTGGGCATTATACACAGGTGCAGCAGTATATACATGTGGGCATTATACACAGGTTCAGCAGTTTATACATGTGAGCATTGTACACAGGTGCAGCAGTATATACATGTGGGCATTATACTAGAGATGAGCGGGTTCGGTTCCTCGGAATCCGAACCCGCCCGAACTTCATGTTTTTTTACACGGGTCCGAGCGACTCGGATCTTCCCGCCTTGCTCGGTTAACCCGAGCGCGCCCGAACGTCATCATGACGCTGTCGGATTCTCGCGAGGCTCGGATTCTATCGCGAGACTCGGATTCTATATAAGGAGCCGCGCGTCGCCGCCATTTTCACACGTGCATTGAGATTGATAGGGAGAGGACGTGGCTGGCGTCCTCTCCATTTAGATTAGAAGAGAGAGAGTGAGATTGAGACAGAGACACTTGATTTACTGGAGCTTAGGAGTACTAGAGAGTGCAGAGTTTACTAGTGACTGACCAGTGACCAGTGACCACCAGTGCAGTTTTATTTAATATAATCCGTTCTCTGCCTGAAAAAAACGATACACAGTGACTCAGTCACATACCATATCTGTGCTCAGCCCAGTGTGCTGCATCATCTATGTATAATATCTGACTGTGCTCACACAGCTTAATTGTGGGGGAGACTGGGGAGCAGTTATAGGTTATAGCAGGAGCCAGGAGTACATACATATTATTAAAATGAAACAGTGCACACTTTTGCTGCAGGCAGGAGTGCCACTGCCAGTGTGACTGACCAGTGACCTGACCACACTGACCACCAGTATAGTATACTATATTGTGATTGCCTGAAAAAGTTAAACACTCGTCGTGTGACTTGTGTGGTGTTTTTTTTTTTATTCTATAAAAAACTCATTCTGCTGACAGACAGTGTCCAGCAGGTCCGTCATTATATAATATATACCTGTCCGGCTGCAGTAGTGATATATATATATTTTTTATATCATTATTTATCATCCAGTCGCAGCAGACACAGTACGGTAGTCCACGGCTGTAGCTACCTCTGTGTCGGCACTCGGCAGTCCATCCATAATTGTATACCACCTACCCGTGGTTTTTTTTTTCTTTCTTCTTTATACATACTACATCTCATTATCATCCAGTCTATATTAGCAGCAGACACAGTACAGTACGGTAGTCCACGGCTGTAGCTACCTCTGTGTCGGCACTCGGCAGTCCATCCATAATTGTATACCACCTACCCGTGTTTTTTTTTTTCTTTCTTCTTTATACATACTACATCTTATTATCATCCAGTCTATATTAGCAGCAGACACAGTACAGTACGGTAGTCCACGGCTGTAGCTACCTCTGTGTCGGCACTCGGCAGTCCGTCCATAATTGTATACCACCTACCCGTGGTTTTTTTTTCTTTCTTCTTTATACATACATACTACATCTCATTATCAACCAGTCTATATTAGCAGCAGACACAGTACAGTACGGTAGTCCACGGCTGTAGCTACCTCTGTGTCGGCACTCGGCAGTCCATCCATAATTGTATACCACCTACCCGTGGTTTTTTTTTCTTTCTTCTTTATACATACATACTACATCTCATTATCATCCAGTCTATATTAGCAGCAGACACAGTACAGTACGGTAGTCCACGGCTGTAGCTACCTCTGTGTCGGCACTCGGCAGTCCATCCATAATTGTATACCACCTACCCGTGTTTTTTTCTTTCTTTCTTCTTTATACATACTACATCTCATTATCATCCAGTCTATATTAGCAGCAGACACAGTACAGTACGGTAGTCCACGGCTGTAGCTACCTCTGTGTCGGCACTCGGCAGTCCATCCATAATTGTATACCACCTACCCGTGGTTTTTTTTTTCTTTCTTCTTTATACATACATACTACATCTCATTATCAACCAGTCTATATTAGCAGCAGACACAGTACAGTACGGTAGTCCATGGCTGTAGCTACCTCTGTGTCGGCACTCGGCAGTCCATCCATAATTGTATACCACCTACCCGTGGTTTTTTTTTCTTTCTTCTTTATACATACTACATCTCATTATCATCCAGTCTATATTAGCAGCAGACACAGTACAGTACGGTAGTCCACGGCTGTAGCTACCTCTGTGTCGGCACTCGGCAGTCCGTCCATAATTGTATACCACCTACCCGTGGTTTTTTTTTCTTTCTTCTTTATACATACATACTACATCTCATTATCATCCAGTCTATATTAGCAGCAGACACAGTACAGTACGGTAGTCCACGGCTGTTGCTACCTCTGTGTCGGCACTCGGCAGTCCATTCATAATTGTATACTAGTATCCATCCATCTCCATTGTTTACCTGAGGTGCCTTTTAGTTGTGCCTATTAAAATATGGAGAACAAAAATGTTGAGGTTCCAAAATTAGGGAAAGATCAAGATCCACTTCCACCTCGTGCTGAAGCTGCTGCCACTAGTCATGGCCGAGACGATGAAATGCCAGCAACGTCGTCTGCTAAGGCCGATGCCCAATGTCATAGTACAGAGCATGTCAAATCCAAAACACCAAATATCAGTAAAAAAAGGACTCCAAAACCTAAAATAAAATTGTCGGAGGAGAAGCGTAAACTTGCCAATATGCCATTTACCACACGGAGTGGCAAGGAACGGCTGAGGCCCTGGCCTATGTTCATGGCTAGTGGTTCAGCTTCACATGAGGATGGAGGCACTCAGCCTCTCGCTAGAAAAATGAAAAGACTCAAGCTGGCAAAAGCACAGCAAAGAACTGTGCGTTCTTCGAAATCCCAAATCCACAAGGAGAGTCCAATTGTGTCGGTTGCGATGCCTGACCTTCCCAACACTGGACGTGAAGAGCATGCGCCTTCCACCATTTGCACGCCCCCTGCAAGTGCTGGAAGGAGCACCCGCAGTCCAGTTCCTGATAGTCAAATTGAAGATGTCACTGTTGAAGTACACCAGGATGAGGATATGGGTGTTGCTGGCGCTGGGGAGGAAATTGACAAGGAGGATTCTGATAGTGAGGTGGTTTGTTTAAGTCAGGCACCCGGGGAGACACCTGTTGTCTGTGGGACGAATATGGCCATTGACATGCCTGGTCAAAATACAAAAAAAATCACCTCTTCGGTGTGGAATTATTTCAACACAAATGCGGACAACAGGTGTCAAGCCGTGTGTTGCCTTTGTCAAGCTGTAATAAGTAGGGGTAAGGACGTTAACCACCTAGGAACATCCTCCCTTATACGTCACCTGGCCCGCATTCATCAGAAGTCAGTGACAAGTTCAAAAACTTTGGATGACAGCGGAAGCAGTCCACTGACCACTAAATCCCTTCCTTTTGTAACCAAGCTCCTGCAAACCACACCACCAACTCCCTCAGTGTCAATTTCCACCTTACACAGGAAAGCCAATAGTCCTGCAGGCCATGTCACTGGCAAATCTGATGAGTCCTCTCCTGCCTGGGATTCCTCCGATGCATCCTTGAGTGTAACGCCTACTGCTGCTGGCGCTGCTGTTGTTGCTGCTGGGAGTCGATGGTCATCCCAGAGGGGAAGTCGTAAGCCCACTTGTACTACTTCCAGTAAGCAATTGACTGTTCAACAGTCCTTTGCGAGGAAGATGAAATATCACAGCAGTCATCCTGCTGCAAAGCGGATAACTGAGGCCTTGACAACTATGTTGGTGTTAGACGTGCGTCCGGTATCCGCCGTTAGTTCACAGGGAACTAGACAATTTATTGAGGCAGTGTGCCCCCGTTACCAAATACCATCTAGGTTCCACTTCTCTAGGCAGGCGATACCGAAAATGTACACGGACCTCAGAAAAAGACTCACCAGTGTCCTAAAAAATGCAGCTGGACCCAATGTCCACTTAACCACGGACATGTGGACAAGTGGAGCAGGGCAGGGTCAGGACTATATGACTGTGACAGCCCACTGGGTAGATGTATGGACTCCCGCCGCAAGAACAGCAGCGGCGGCACCAGTAGCAGCATCTCGCAAACGCCAACTCTTTCCTAGGCAGGCTACGCTTTGTATCACCGCTTTCCAGAATACGCACACAGCTGAAAACCTCTTACGGCAACTGAGGAAGATCATTGCGGAATGGCTTACCCCAATTGGACTCTCCTGTGGATTTGTGGCATCGGACAACGCCAGCAATATTGTGTGTGCATTAAATATGGGCAAATTCCAGCACGTCCCATGTTTTGCACATACCTTGAATTTGGTGGTGCAGAATTTTTTAAAAAACGACAGGGGCGTGCAAGAGATGCTGTCGGTGGCCAGAAGAATTGCGGGACACTTTCGGCGTACAGGCACCACGTACAGAAGACTGGAGCACCACCAAAAACTACTGAACCTGCCCTGCCATCATCTGAAGCAAGAAGTGGTAACGAGGTGGAATTCAACCCTCTATATGCTTCAGAGGTTGGAGGAGCAGCAAAAGGCCATTCAAGCCTATACAATTGAGCACGATATAGGAGGTGGAATGCACCTGTCTCAAGCGCAGTGGAGAATGATTTCAACGTTGTGCAAGGTTCTGATGCCCTTTGAACTTGCCACACGTGAAGTCAGTTCAGACACTGCCAGCCTGAGTCAGGTCATTCCCCTCATCAGGCTTTTGCAGAAGAAGCTGGAGACATTGAAGGAGGAGCTAACACGGAGCGATTCCGCTAGGCATGTGGGACTTGTGGATGGAGCCCTTAATTCGCTTAACAAGGATTCACGGGTGGTCAATCTGTTGAAATCAGAGCACTACATTTTGGCCACCGTGCTCGATCCTAGATTTAAAGCCTACCTTGGATCTCTCTTTCCGGCAGACACAAGTCTGCTGGGGTTGAAAGACCTGCTGGTGAGAAAATTGTCAAGTCAAGCGGAACGCGACCTGTCAACATCTCCTCCTTCACATTCTCCCGCAACTGGGGGTGCGAGGAAAAGGCTCAGAATTCCGAGCCCACCCGCTGGCGGTGATGCAGGGCAGTCTGGAGCGACTGCTGATGCTGACATCTGGTCCGGACTGAAGGACCTGACAACGATTACGGACATGTCGTCTACTGTCACTGCATATGATTCTCTCAACATTGAAAGAATGGTGGAGGATTATAAGAGTGACCGCATCCAAGTAGGCACGTCACACAGTCCGTACTTATTCTGGCAGGAAAAAGAGGCAATTTGGAGGCCCTTGCACAAACTGGCTTTATTCTACCTAAGTTGCCCTCCCACAAGTGTGTACTCCGAAAGAGTGTTTAGTGCCGCCGCTCACCTTGTCAGCAATCGGCGTACGAGGTTACATCCAGAAAATGTGGAGAAGATGATGTTCATTAAAATGAATTATAATCAATTCCTCCGCGGAGACATTGACCAGCAGCAATTGCCTCCACAAAGTACACAGGGAGCTGAGATGGTGGATTCCAGTGGGGACGAATTGATAATCTGTGAGGAGGGGGATGTACACGGTGATATATCGGAGGATGATGATGAGGTGGACATCTTGCCTCTGTAGAGCCAGTTTGTGCAAGGAGAGATTAATTGCTTCTTTTTTTGGGGGGGGTCCAAACCAACCCGTCATATCAGTCACAGTCGTGTGGCAGACCCTGTCACTGAAATGATGGGTTGGTTAAAGTGTGCATGTCCTGTTTATACAACATAAGGGTGGGTGGGAGGGCCCAAGGACAATTCCATCTTGCACCTCTTTTTTCTTTTCTTTTTCTTTGCGTCATGTGCTGTTTGGGGAGGGTTTTTTGGAAGGGCCATCCTGCGTGACACTGCAGTGCCACTCCTAGATGGGCCCGGTGTTTGTGTCGGCCACTAGGGTCGCTTATCTTACTCACACAGTCAGCTACCTCATTGCGCCTCTTTTTTTCTTTGCGTCATGTGCTGTTTGGGGAGGGTTTTTTGGAAGGGACATCCTGCGTGACACTGCAGTGCCACTCCTAGATGGGCCCGGTGTTTGTGTCGGCCACTAGGGTCGCTTATCTTACTCACACAGTCAGCTACCTCATTGCGCCTCTTTTTTTCTTTGCGTCATGTGCTGTTTGGGGAGGGTTTTTTGGAAGGGCCATCCTGCGTGACACTGCAGTGCCACTCCTAGATGGGCCCGGTGTTTGTGTCGGCCACTAGGGTCGCTTATCTTACTCACACAGTCAGCTACCTCATTGCGCCTCTTTTTTTCTTTGCGTCATGTGCTGTTTGGGGAGGGTTTTTTGGAAGGGACATCCTGCGTGACACTGCAGTGACACTCCTAGATGGGCCCGGTGTTTGTGTCGGCCACTAGGGTCGCTTATCTTACTCACACAGTCAGCTACCTCATTGCGCCTCTTTTTTTCTTTGCGTCATGTGCTGTTTGGGGAGGGTTTTTTGGAAGGGACATCCTGCGTGACACTGCAGTGCCACTCCTAGATGGGCCCGGTGTTTGTGTCGGCCACTAGGGTCGCTAATCTTACTCACACAGCTACCTCATTGCGCCTCTTTTTTTCTTTGCGTCATGTGCTGTTTGGGGAGGGTTTTTTGGAAGGGACACCCTGCGTGACACTGCAGTGCCACTCCTAGATGGGCCCGGTGTTTGTGTCGGCCACTAGGGTCGCTTATCTTACTCACACAGCGACCTCGGTGCAAATTTTAGGACTAAAAATAATATTGTGAGGTGTGAGGTATTCAGAATAGACTGAAAATGAGTGGAAATTATGGTTTTTGAGGTTAATAATACTTTGGGATCAAAATGACCCCCAAATTCTATGATTTAAGCTGTTTTTTAGGGTTTTTTGAAAAAAACACCCGAATCCAAAACACACCCGAATCCGACAAAAAAAATTCGGTGAGGTTTTGCCAAAACGCGGTCGAACCCAAAACACGGCCGCGGAACCGAACCCAAAACCAAAACACAAAACCCGAAAAATTTCAGGCGCTCATCTCTACATTATACACAGGTGCAGCAGTATATACATGTGAGCATTGTACACAGGTGCAGCAGTATGTACATGTGGGCATTATACACAGGTGCATCAGTATATACATGTGGGCATTATACACAGGTGCAATAGTATGTACTGCTGGAAATTTGGTGAGTTTTGATCAGAGATGTGCGGAGAAGGTAGGCAGGTGTGCTACAGACTTTTTACTCCAGAGTTTTGACTATAAAAATGATTAGAATAATAATAACATATTTCTAAGATATTCTTTGTATGTGTCATATTCTTTATATAGTCAAAACTCTGATGTATACGTTAGTATGACGGGAAAGTCTCTTATACCCCTTTTACAGTGCACAAATAACCCGGTATCGACACGGCATATTGCCGTGTCGAAACGGGTCAGTGTGCAATGTGAAAGCACCTTTGCCGAATTAGCGGGTCGCCTGACCCGGTAATTCAACCCGGCTATAAAGAAGGGTTATACCTGGTTGATTACCGGGTCAGGCGCAGTGTGAATGGGAGCCGTTCCGATGCGACACGGCTCCCATTCACAGCATAGGGAGAGGCGGCGCAGGAGATGAGCTTATCTCCCAGCGCCGCCTCCTCCCCCGCCCCTGCTTCTGCTGCGCCCCCCGCTGCTATGGCAACCGACCCGGGTCGGAAAGCCAGCAGAGAAGAGCAAATGCCGGATCCCACCCGGTAAGGACACGTTTCTCTTACCGGGTGGGATCCGGCATTTGCGATCTGAAAGCGGCATTATTCACCCCACCGCACATCACTGCTTGCAACGCACCGCAATGTGACTAGGACGCACAACGAGACGGTGCTGATATATGTGATATACAGTATGACACTTATATTTCTGTATGCGACGGAGTCTCGGAATCTGTACATGAAGTGCTACAATATAGCAGTCACAGCTTTTTTACGATACAAGTTCTGTAGTGTGACCAACCCAGCCGCCCATAGCCCGGTGTCATGTGACCAGCCCCACCTGCCATAGCCTGATGCCGTGTGACCAGCGCAGCCTGTAATAGCCTGATGTAGTGTGACCAGCCCAGTCTGTCATAGGCAGCCCATGCCAGTTGCAGCTTGTGCAGGGTACGAGGGCTATGTACATCAAGTCCCCAACTTTGCGGCATCAGCCGTTACCTCCCATGCTATGAGCACCGCTGGCGCTGAGATCACGTTTGGCAGTGGGGAGGACGCTCTTTTATGCTTTTTTTTTTTTTTTTTTTAATCTACATGAAATTAATTGTCACCAATTTGAAGACGATGACTGGTGTCTTTTCTGTTAGGCGTCAACTAAACCCTTTCAAAGCTTATGGTCATTCACTTTCCTCACAGGGTCATGCAGAGGACATTAGCACGCTATGCTGTCACACATCTGCTAAGACATAACTGCATTAATGCGCCTTTTTATGCGGCACGCATGTTACGTATAGAGTACGTTGTTTATGGAACTGCATTTACATGGGCCCACAGGGCGTAAAGGCTCACTTATCCCAACCGTAAGACTCAAAAGGATTTTTGTTTATGGTCTGGTAGCAAAAAGCTTTTAAAAAGCCATATTTCTACGTCGTAAAAGCAGACGATCACCTGACAGCCCCCTAAACGCGCAGAAGTTATGTCCCAGCGTGGAGACCTTGGAGCCGTGATTTATAGGGGAGTTAAGTAACTTTTGGGATATTTCGCAGCCCCCGATGATATCAAAAGGCAATTGATGGCGACAGCAGAGATATAGACAAAAGGGAACGATGAGGAAACGGAATTGTCTCTTCTGTTACGTCCCCTGACTATTTATCTCTTTCTCTTTTCTTGCATGCTGTTACCCCATCTTCACATTTATATAAAGGATTGGGTAAGCAGGAGAGACGGACCTGATGACTAATGAGGGACAATGCGAGTGGGCGCTAGCAGGACGGTTCCATCTATCAAAGCTGATTAGCTGCAGAGACTGAGGCACAGATAAAGAGATGTGAAATAACAAATGGAGCTCGGTGAGGAGCAGGAGCCACCTCCATCTGATAGAAAGCAGCACATTAGTTACATAGCGGAACGCCGTTCTGCGCCAGCAGGCACACCGTGTACCAAAGGGGCGACACAATAAACAATTCCTGCCGTACTTCTAGGTACTGGGGTGCAGAAAAGGAGACACATTAAGCGAGGACCCTATGGAACTTTAACTTAATCGGATCTCCCCCTAAGGGTCTCATTTGATAATGTGCTGATATAAAATGCTAGCTGCTCAATCAATTTAATAATCCTTCTGCGGTGCATGAAACGGAGGGGTTATTCTAGGCAAGAAAGATTATTACATTGATTGAGCAGCTAGCATTTTATATTGCTGTTCTGAGAGCCATGGATGGGACCATAGGCGTGCGCAGCACATTTTATTAGGGGGTGCACCGTCGGAGGGGTGTGTCTAGCACCGCCTTTTGGGCGTGTTTAGCACCATCTATTGATGGTCAACGCTATATAAAATATCCACCCTTGTACCAATCCTAATAAAGCAGATACATTGTCAGATGTTGTGGTGTGCACCAAACAAACACCCCTGATGGCACTCACTGCAATTACACTGCTCCTCCTCAGCCTGGTCTGGCTCCCCCTCACTTTCCCCTGCAAGTTGCAGCAGTTTACTTACAAGTCAGTCACTCACTGACACTGACAGTCGCAGACTAGTACTGCTGCTGCTGGAAAAACGAGTGACGTGTCAATGCTGCTGCCAACCGCCTGCCAGTATTAAATTTGTCTTCGTAAGAGGAACGCTGGCTGCAAGCTGCTCCTCATCAGTGGCTGGTGTTGGCATAGCATAAAAGGAGAGAGGTGGGTGTGCGAGCAGCATGACGTAATCACATCACATTGCGCTGTTTTTGTACATGGAGGTGGTGCCGGGAGTTTGAAAGCCGGTGGCAGTGGCACCCTTGATTAACCCAGGCGTCCGCTCAGTAATGCAGTCCTGACAGGGTGCAGCGCAGAGGGGTCAGTAATCAGCCTGCTCGGCAATCGCTGCATCAGGCATGTGAGATCGAGGTGCCAGACATTAGGGGGTGCATGTGCTAACCAGGCACCCCCCCTGCGCACACCTATGCATGGGACCAGTATTTGGAGGGCATGCTAGTTCCTGTAGTGCCATTTGGAGGGAACTAGGGGTGAGTTGGCTCACCCCATGATCTTAGAATTGAAAGATATTCATGTGCTATTAACATGTAGCATAACAATATGCAATTTTATGACCCAAAGAGGGTGCTATTATAACATAGCGTTAGGTGCCATTAACAGAGATTCCTAGAAATTATATACAACTGAGATCTCTGTATTTCTATTATCATGTAGTATTCAAATCTAAGTGCTGATACTTTTCAGTGTGCTGGGGGATTTCCTCTTTTATTTTTTTATTTCTTGAGAATATGTTGCCAAGAGGTGATGTAAAACATAGCAGCCAATCGGATAACAGGTTTGTTTGTTTTTTATCAGATAAGTGTATTCAAACAAAAGCAGATATCCTATTGGTCTCTGAGGGTTAGAGAACAACGCTTCACTTTGCACCATACTATTGAATAGGTTTGTAGAGCTGGCGTTCAATGAGCATTTATCTAAAAAATCCAACGTGCAGTTACTGTAACTATAAATAAATGTGCGATAACTGTATCAAATGTACTAACCTCATTTTTTTTTTTTAAATAGCAGCAGTACCCTGTCACGGCTCTCAACCAGCTAGCGGTCAGCTGGGGCCCAAGGGCAAATCCGCAAGAACCGACAGTGGGATCTCAAGGCTTTGCCTCGATTTGGGATCTGAGACAGGCAGGGAGATCCGAGCCAAAGTTCGGAACGTCTTGGTTTCCCGGAAGATCAGTTGGGTTCAGTTTCCGAGGAACCTGAACTGCTCATCTCGAGTTTTGGTTCAGATTAGCTTGTTAGTTCAGTTTAAAATCAATAAAAAAATGATAATCATAAATAAAAATCAATAAAATAAAATAAAAATGTAATAGACCCCTTAATGTGTGTCCTTAGTAGCGTGGACCCCATGTTTTGGTTTTGGATTAATTTCATCCTAGTGTTTTGGTTTTACAAAATCACTTTCAAGTGTTTTGGTCGGATTCAGATTTCGGTTTAAAATTAATTTAAAAAAAATCGATAATCATTGATAAAAATCGATTAAAAAAACAGCTAAAATCATGTCATTTTTGCAATCCAAAACCCAAATTCCTTAACGTGGGAAGATCTGGACCGGGATTTGGTTCATATCTACAAAATTCTGGTGGATTCGGATTCCTGAAGAACCCAACCGCACATCTCTAAATGTTAGTAACAGTATAGTACTATTGCCCTTATTTATCAATGAGTGATACATTTCACTGTGAATGATAAATTGCACCATCCAATCCGCTCCTAACTGTCACTTTTCAAACCCAGCCTGTGACATGGAAGTTAGGAGTTGATTGGCTGGTGCAAGTTATGACTCACAGTGAAATGTATCACTCATTGATAAATAAGGGCATATATTACAGAGGTTGTTTCATTTGCTACTGTACGTGTCCCAATCATGATACAATGCAATCAGGTCATTTGTGTTTGTAATGGGCCTTAATGGAAATTCCATTTGCTTTTCTCACCCCGACAAAGCTGTTTTCATGGAATAGACGTGTAATCCTAAATCCCTAGCTGAGCATATATTTCCTTTATCTACAATACACTGCATTTAATTCAGTCCATCTGAATTATTTTCACATGTAGCTTTTGATCCTCTCACTATCCGAAAACAAAAAAATATTAAATCCAGTGAAATAGCAATTGAGGGACGTGGAGATTAGAGTGTCAGCTCCGCTGTCCTTTTTCCAAGAAACAATTTGCCTCTGTCGGTCTCATCCTAGTCGGCCCTGCTCGCTCCATTCACCCGCCGGTGCATTTTATATTTTCTTACCTTCATTGTTTGAGCTCAGCTACCGGTAAGGTTAGTGGTTTCCTGTGTTCATCTAATGTGTAGTTTGTGCCCAATTTTCACCCCAGGGACAGTTCACAAGGAGGAGACCTCAAGCTGACGGCCAATTCTTTATAGGTTACCCTCGGCCGCTGTTTGTGTAACTCGCTCCGTGTTGTTTGTCAAAAAAAATAGGACATTTTTCTAGAACACTTGACCGGGACCCCTATTATCTTTCTTTTATTCTCTCATTTTCAAACCGTTACATT
This sequence comes from Pseudophryne corroboree, assembly GCF_028390025.1. Lineage (NCBI taxonomy): Eukaryota > Metazoa > Chordata > Amphibia > Anura > Myobatrachidae > Pseudophryne > Pseudophryne corroboree. The sequence goes on from NC_086445.1 coordinate 1,032,142,941, forward strand.
TTGATTTTTCAGCCTGCAAGTTCCCATGGCTTTTATTCTGCTTTGATGTGAACCTCTGCTGAGGTTACTATTAACAACTTACTTCTTTTATCCAATGTGTCAGCTCAAGGTGTTTATATATATCTATTAGCGCCAGAGAAATTATCCAGCCAAGATCGTTATAACTTAAACAAAACTACAAGTGATAGAATAAAGAAGACAAAACCATTTACAAAATGAGAAGGAGATAATCTCATGCTTAATGCTTTGGGAAGACTTCGGTGGTAGTAACTGACTCTTATTGACATGGGGGGAAATACAGTGGTATTGTGTTACAGTGGTTGTTCCATTTGGACATTAGAAAATGGGGTGAGACCCTCAGACACCCATTATGTATATGTGTGTGTGTGTATATATATATATATATATATATATATAGTAGATGTATTATGGTCATAGCCAGTGGTAAGGTCATGTTGGGGTGTAGTGTCCTATGTCTGTATATGGTGTAATAGATGTATTATGGTCATGGCCAGTGATCAGGTCATGTTGGGGGTGTAGTGTCCTGTGTCTGTATAGGGTGTAATAGATGTATTATGGTCATGGCCAGTGGTCAGGTCATGTTGGGGGTGTAGTGTCCTGTGTCTGTATAGGGTGTAATAGATGTATTATGGTCATGTCCAGTGGTCAGGTCATGTTGGAGGTGTAGTGTCCTGTGTCTGTATAGGGTAATAGATGTATTATGGTCATGTCCAGTGGTCAGGCCATGTTGGAATGTAGTGTCCTATGTCTGTATATGGTGTAATAGATGTATTATGGTCATAGCCAGTGGTCAGGTCATGTTGGGGTGTAGTGTCCTATGTCTGTATAGAGTGTAATAGATGTATTATGGTCATGGCCAGTGATCAGGTTATGTTGGGGGTGTAGTGTCCTGTGTCTGTATAGGGTGTAATAGATGTATTATGGTCATGTCCAGTGGTCAGGTCATGTTGGGGTGCAGTGTCCTATGTCTGTATAGGGTGTAATAGATGTATTATGGTCATGACCAGTGGTCAGGTCATGTTGGGGGTGTAGTGTCCCATGTCTGTATAGGGTGTAATAGATGTACAGTATTATGATCATGTCCAGTGGTCAGGTCATGTTGGGGTGTAGCGTCCTATGTCTATATAGGGTATAATAGATGTATTATTGACATGTCCAGTGGTCAGGTCATGTTGTTGGTGTAGTGTCCTGTGTCTGTATAGGGTGTAATAGATGTATTATGGTCATGTCCAGTGGTCAGGTCATGTTGGGGGTGTAGTGTCCTGTGTCTGTATAGGGTGTAATAGATGTAGTATGGTCATTGACCAGTGGTCAGGTCATGTTGGGGGTGTAGTGTCCTATGTCTGTATACAGTGTAATAGATGTATTATGGTCATGGCCAGTGGTCAGGTCATGTTGGGGGTGTAGTGTCCTATGTCAGTATAGTGTGTAATAGATGTAGTATGGTCATGGCCAGTGGTCAGGTCATGTTGGGGGTGTAGTGTCCTATGTCTGTATAGGGTGTAATAGATGTATTATGGTCATGACCAGTGGTCATGCCATGTTGGGGGTGTAGCGTCCTATGTCTGTATAGGATGTAATAGATGTATTATGGTCATGGCCAGTGGTCAGATCATGTTGGAGGTGTAGTGTCCTATGCCTGTATATGATGTAATATATGTATTATTAAAGTCATGGCCAGTGGTCAGCTCATGTTGGGGGTGTAGTGTCTTCTGTCTGTATAGGGTGTAATACTGTAGATGTTTTATGGTCATGTCCAGTGGTCAGGTCATGTTGGGGATGTAGTGTCCTATGTCTTTATAGGGTGTAATAGATGTACTATCGTCATGGCCAGTGGTCAGGTCATGTTGGTTGTGTAGTGTCCTATGTCTGTATAGGGTGTAATAGATGTATTATGGTCATGGCCAGTGGTTAGGCCATGTTGGGGGTGTAGTGTCCTATGTCTTTATAGGATGTAATAGATGTATTATGCTCATGGCCAGTGGTCAGGTCATGTTGGGGGTGTAGTGTCCTATGTCTTTATAGAATGTAATAGATGTATTATGGTCATGGCCAGTGGTCAGGCCATGTTGGGGGTGTAGTGTCCTATGTCTGTATAGGGTGTAATAGATGTATTATGGTCACAGTCAGTGGTCAGGTTATGTTGGGGGTGTAGTGTCCTATGTCTGCATAGGGTGTAATAGATGTATTATGGTCATGGCCAGTGGTCAGGTCATGTTGGGGGTGTAGTGTCCTATGTCAGTATAGTGTGTAATAGATGTAGTATGGTCATGGCCAGTGGTCAGGTCATGTTGGGGGTGTAGTGTCCTATGTCTGTATAGGGTGTAATAGATGTATTATGGTCATGACCAGTGGTCATGCCATGTTGGGGGTGTAGCGTCCTATGTCTGTATAGGATGTAATAGATGTATTATGGTCATGGCCAGTGGTCAGGTCATGTTGGAGGTGTAGTGTCCTATGCCTGTATATGATGTAATATATGTATTATTAAAGTCATGGCCAGTGGTCAGGTCATGTTGGGGGTGTAGTGTCTTCTGTCTGTATAGGGTGTAATACTGTAGATGTTTTATGGTCATGTCCAGTGGTCAGGTCATGTTGGGGATGTAGTGTCCTATGTCTTTATAGGGTGTAATAGATGTACTATCGTCATGGCCAGTGGTCAGGTCATGTTGGTTGTGTAGTGTCCTATGTCTGTATAGGGTGTAATAGATGTATTATGGTCATGGCCAGTGGTTAGGCCATGTTGGGGGTGTAGTGTCCTATGTCTTTATAGGATGTAATAGATGTATTATGCTCATGGCCAGTGGTCAGGTCATGTTGGGGGTGTAGTGTCCTATGTCTTTATAGAATGTAATAGATGTATTATGGTCATGGCCAGTGGTCAGGCCATGTTGGGGGTGTAGTGTCCTATGTCTGTATAGGGTGTAATAGATGTATTATGGTCACAGTCAGTGGTCAGGTCATGTTGGGGGTGTAGTGTCCTATGTCTGCATAGGGTGTAATAGATGTATTATGGTCATGTCCAGTGGTCAGGTCATGCTGGGGTGTAGTGTCCTATGTCTGTATAGGGTGTAATAGATGTATTATGGTCACAGTCAGTGGTCAGGTCATGTTGGGGGTGTAGTGTCCTATGTCTGTATAGGGTGGAATATATGTATTATGGTCATGGCCAGTGGTCAGGTCATGTTGGGGGTATAGTGCTCCTATGTCTGTATAGGGTGTAATAGATGTATTATGGTCATGTCCAGTGGTCAGGTCATGTTGGGGGTGTAGTGTCCTATGTCTGTATAGGGTATAATAGATGTATTATGGTCATGGCCAGTGGTCAGGTCATGTTGGGGGTGTAGTGCTTCTATGTCTGTATAGGGTGTAATAGATGTATTATGGTCATGTCCAGTGGTCAGGTCATGTTGGGGGTGTAGTGCTCATATGTCTGTATAGGGTGTAATAGATGTATTATGGTCATGTCCAGTGGTCAGGTCATGTTGGGGGTGTAGTGTCCTATGTCTGTATAGGGTGTAATAGATGTGTTATGGTCATGTCCAGTGGTCAGGTCATGTTGGGGGTGTAGTGTCCTATGGCTGTATAGGGTGTAATAGATGTATTATGGTCACGGTCAGTGGTCAGGTCATGTTGGGGGTGTAGTGTCCTATGTCTGTATAGGGAGTAATAGGTGTATTATGGTCACAGTCAGTGGTCAGGTCATGTTGGGGTGTAGTGTCCCATGTCTGTATAGGGTGTAATAGATGTATTATGGTCACGGCCAGTGGTCAGGCCATGTTGGGGGTGTAGTGTCCTATGTCTGTATAGGGTGTAATAGATGTATTATGGTCATGGCCAGTGGTCAGGTCATGTTGGGGTGTAGTGTCCTATGTCTGAATAGGGTGTAATAGATGTATTATGGTCATGTACAGTGGTCAGGCCATGTTGGGGGTGTAGTGTCCTATGTCTGTATAGGGTGTAATAGATGTATTATGGTCACAGTCAGTGGTCAGGTCATGTTGGGGGTGTAGTGTCCTATGTCTGTGTAGGGTGTAATAGATGTATTATGGTCATGTCCAGTGGTCAGGTCATGTTGGGGTGTAGTGTCCTATGTCTGTATAGGGTGTAATAGATGTATTATGGTCACAGTCAGTGGTCAGGTCATGTTGGGGGTGTAGTGTCCTATGTCACTATAGGGTGTAATAGATGTATTATGGTCATGTCCAGTGGTCAGGTCATGTTGGGGGTGTAGTGCTCCTATGTCTGTATAGGGTATAATAGTTGTATTATGGTCATGTCCAGTGGTCAGGTCATGTTGGGGGTGTAGTGCTCCTATGTCTGTATAGGGTGTAATAGATGTATTATGGTCATGTCCAGTGGTCAGGTCATGTTGGGGGTGTAGTGTCCTATGTCTGTATAGGGTATAATAGATGTAGTATGGTCATGTCCAGTGGTCAGGTCATGTTGGGGGTGTACTGCTCCTATGTCTGTATAGGGTGTAATAGATGTATTATGGTCATGTCCAGTGGTCAGGTCATGTTGGGGGTGTAGTGTCCTATGTCTGTATAGGGTGTAATAGATGTATTATGGTCATGGCTAGTGGTCAGGTCATGTTGGGGGTGTGGTGTCCTATGTCTGTTTAGGGTATAATAGATGTATTATGGTCATATCCAGTGGTTAGGCCATGTTGGGGGTGTAGTATCCTATGTCTGTATAGGGTGTAATAGATGTATTATGGTCATGGCCAGTGGTCAGGTCATGTTGGGGTGTAGTGTCCTATGTCTGCATAGGGTGTAATAGATGTATTATAGTCATGGCCAGTGGTCAGGTCATGTTGGGGGTTTAGTGTCCTATGTCTGTATAGGGTGTAATAGATGTGTTATGGTCATGGCCAGTGGTCATGTCATGTTGGGGGTGTAGTGTCCTATGCCTGTATATGTTGTAATATATGTATTATTAAAGTCATGGCCAGTGGTCAGGTCATGTTGGGGGTGTAGTGTCTTCTGTCTGTATAGGGTGTAATACTGTAGATGTTTTATGGTCATGTCCAGTGGTCAGGTCATGTTGGGGATGTAGTGTCCTATGTCTTTATAGGGTGTAATAGATGTACTATCGTCATGGCCAGTGGTCAGGTCATGTTGGTTGTGTAGTGTCCTATGTCTGTATAGGGTGTAATAGATGTATTATGGTCATGGCCAGTGGTTAGGCCATGTTGGGGGTGTAGTGTCCTATGTCTTTATAGGATGTAATAGATGTATTATGCTCATGGCCAGTGGTCAGGTCATGTTGGGGGTGTAATGTCCTATGTCTTTATAGAATGTAATAGATGTATTATGCTCATGGCCAGTGGTCAGGTCATGTTGGGGGTGTAGTGTCCTCTGTCTGTATAGGGTGTAATAGATGTATTATGGTCATGGCCAGTGGTCAGGTCATGTTGGGGGTGTAGTGTCCTATGTCTGCATAGGGTGTAATAGATGTATTATTAAAGTCATGGCCAGTGGTCAGATCATGTTGGGGGTGTAGTGTCTTCTGTCTGTATAGGGTGTAATACTGTAGATGTTTTATGGTCATGTCCAGTGGTCAGGTCATGTTGGGGATGTAGTGTCCTATGTCTTTATAGGGTGTAATAGATGTACTATCGTCATGGCCAGTGGTCAGGTCATGTTGGTTGTGTAGTGTCCTATGTCTGTATAGGGTGTAATAGATGTATTATGGTCATGGCCAGTGGTTAGACCATGTTGGGGGTGTAGTGTCCTATGTCTTTATAGGATGTAATAGATGTATTATGCTCATGGCCAGTGGTCAGGTCATGTTGGGGGTGTAATGTCCTATGTCTTTATAGAATGTAATAGATGTATTATGCTCATGGCCAGTGGTCAGGTCATGTTGGGGGTGTAGTGTCCTCTGTCTGTATAGGGTGTAATAGATGTATTATGGTCATGGCCTGTGGTCAGGTCATGTTGGGGGTGTAGTGTCCTATGTCTGCATAGGGTGTAATAGATGTATTATGGTCATGTCCAGTGGTCAGGTCATGCTGGGGTGTAGTGTCCTATGTCTGTATAGGGTGTAATAGATGTATTATGGTCACAGTCAGTGGTCAGGTCATGTTGGGGGTGTAGTGTCCTATGTCTGTATAGGGTGTAATATATGTATTATGGTCATGGCCATTGGTCAGGTCATGTTGGGGGTGTAGTGCTCCTATATCTATATAGGGTGTAATAGATGTATTATGGTCATGTCCAGTGGTCAGGTCATGTTGGGGGTGTAGTGTCCTATGGCCCTCATTCCGAGTTGTTCGCTCGGTATTTTTCATCGCATCGCAGTGAAAATCCGCTTAGTGCGCATGCGCAATGTTCGCACTGCGACTGCGCCAAGTAACTTTACTATGGAGAAAGTATTTTTACTCACGGCTTTTTCTTCGCTCCGGCGATCGTAATGTGATTGACAGGAAATGGGTGTTACTGGGCGGAAACACGGCGTTTCAGGGGCGTGTGGCTGAAAACGCTACCGTTTCCGGAAAAAACGCAGGAGTGGCCGGGGAAACGGTGGGAGTGCCTGGGCGAACGCTGGGTGTGTTTGTGACGTCAACCAGGAACGACAAGCACTGAAATGATCGCACAGGCAGAGTAAGTCTGGAGCTACTCTGAAACTGCTAAGTAGTTAGTAATCGCAATATTGCGAATACATCGGTCGCAATTTTAAGAAGCTAAGATTCACTCCCAGTAGGCGGCGGCTTAGCGTGTGTAACTCTGCTAAATTCGCCTTGCGACCGATCAACTCGGAATGAGGGCCTATGTCTGTATAGGGTGTAATAGATGTATTATAGTCATGCCCAGTGGTCAGGTCATGTTGGGGGTGTAGTGTCCTATGTCTGTATAGGGTGTAATAGATGTATTATGGTCATGGCCAGTGGTCAGGTCATGTTGGGGGTGTAGTGCTCCTATGTCTGTATAGGGTGTAATAGATGTATTATGGTCATGTCCAGTAGTCAGGGCATGTTGGGGGTGTTGTGCTCCTATGTCTGTATAGGTTGTAATAGATGTATTATGGTCATGTCCAGTGGTCAGGTCATGTTGGGGGTGTAGTGTCCTATGTCTGTATAGGGTGTAATAGATGTATTATGGTCATGGCCAGTGGTCAGGTCATGTTGGGGGTGTAGTGTCCTATGTCTGCATAGGGTGTAATAGATGTATTATGGTCATGTCCAGTGGTCAGGTCATGCTGGGGTGTAGTGTCCTATGTCTGTATAGGGTGTAATAGATGTATTATGGTCACAGTCAGTGGTCAGGTCATGTTGGGGGTGTAGTGTCCTATGTCTGTATAGGGTGTAATATATGTATTATGGTCATGGCCAGTGGTCAGGTCATGTTGGGGGTGTAGTGCTCCTATGTCTATATAGGGTGTAATAGATGTATTATGGTCATGTTCAGTGGTCAGGTCATGTTGGGGGTGTAGTGTCCTATGTCTGTATAGGGTGTAATAGATGTATTATAGTCATGCCCAGTGGTCAGGTAATGTTGGGGGTGTAGTGTCCTATGTCTGTATAGGGTGTAATAGATGTATTATGGTCATGGCCAGTGGTCAGGTCATGTTGGGGGTGTAGTGCTCCTATGTCTGTATAGGGTGTAATAGATGTATTATGGTCATGTCCAGTAGTCAGGTCATGTTGGGGGTGTTGTGCTCCTATGTCTGTATAGGTTGTAATAGATGTATTATGGTCATGTCCAGTGGTCAGGTCATGTTGGGGGTGTAGTGTACTATGTCTGTATAGGGTGTAATAGATGTGTTATGGTCATGTCCAGTGGTCAGGTCATGTTGGGGGTGTAGTGTCCTATGTCTGTATAGGGTGTAATAGATGTATTATGGTCACGGTCAGTGGTCAGGTCATGTTGGGGGTGCAGTGTCCTATGTCTGTATAGGGAGTAATAGATGTATTATGGTCACAGTCAGTGGTCAGGTCATGTTGGGATGTAGTGTCCCATGTCTGTATAGGGTGTAATAGATGTATTATGGTCATGGCCAGTGGTCAGGCCATGTTGGGGGTGTAGTGTCCTATGTCTGTATAGTATGTAATAGATGTATTATGGTCATGGCCAGTGGTCAGGTCATGTTGGGGTGTAGTGTCCTATGTCTGTATAGGGTGTAATATATGTATTATGGTCATGGCCAGTGGTCAGGTCATGTTGGGGGTGTAGTGCTCCTATGTCTATATAGGGTGTAATAGATGTATTATGGTCATGTTCAGTGGTCAGGTCATGTTGGGGGTGTAGTGTCCTATGTCTGTATAGGGTGTAATAGATGTATTATAGTCATGCCCAGTGGTCAGGTAATGTTGGGGGTGTAGTGTCCTATGTCTGTATAGGGTGTAATAGATGTATTATGGTCATGGCCAGTGGTCAGGTCATGTTCGGGGTGTAGTGCTCCTATGTCTGTATAGGGTGTAATAGATGTATTATGGTCATGTCCAGTAGTCAGGTCATGTTGGGGGTGTTGTGCTCCTATGTCTGTATAGGTTGTAATAGATGTATTATGGTCATGTCCAGTGGTCAGGTCATGTTGGGGGTGTAGTGTACTATGTCTGTATAGGGTGTAATAGATGTGTTATGGTCATGTCCAGTGGTCAGGTCATGTTGGGGGTGTAGTGTCCTATGTCTGTATAGGGTGTAATAGATGTATTATGGTCACGGTCAGTGGTCAGGTCATGTTGGGGGTGCAGTGTCCTATGTCTGTATAGGGAGTAATAGATGTATTATGGTCACAGTCAGTGGTCAGGTCATGTTGGGATGTAGTGTCCCATGTCTGTATAGGGTGTAATAGATGTATTATGGTCATGGGCAGTGGTCAGGCCATGTTGGGGGTGTAGTGTCCTATGTCTGTATAGTATGTAATAGATGTATTATGGTCATGGCCAGTGGTCAGGTCATGTTGGGGTGTAGTGTCCTATGTCTGTATAGGGTGTAATAGATGTATTATGGTCATGTACAGTGGTCAGGCCATGTTGGGGTGTAGCGTCCTATGTCTGTATAGGGTGTAATAGATGTATTATGGTCACAGTCAGTGGTCAGGTCATGTTGGGGTTGTAGTGTCCTATGTCTGTGTAGGGTGTAATAGATGTATTATGGTCATGTCCAGTGGTCAGGTCATGTTGGGGTGTAGTGTCCTATGTCTGTATAGGGTGTAATAGATGTATTATGGTCACAGTCAGTGGTCAGGTCATGTTGGGGGTGTAGTGTCCTATGTCACTATAGGGTGTAATAGATGTATTATGCTCATGGCCAGAGGTCAGGTCATGTTGGGGGTGTAGTGTCCTCTGTCTGTATAGGGTGTAATAGATGTATTATGGTCATGGCCAGTGGTCAGGTCATGTTGGGGGTGTAGTGTCCTATGTCTGCATAGGGTGTAATATATGTATTATGGTCATGGCCAGTGGTCAGGTCATGTTGGGGGTGTACTGCTCCTATGTCTATATAGGGTGTAATAGATGTATTATGGTCATGTCCAGTGGTCAGGTCATGTTGGGGGTGTAGTGTCCTATGTCTGTATAGGGTGTAATAGTTGTATTATAGTCATGCCCAGTGGTCAGGTCATGTTGGGGGTGTAGTGTCCTATGTCTGTATAGGGTGTAATAGATGTATTATGGTCATGGCCAGTGGTCAGGTCATGTTGGGGGTGTAGTGCTCCTATGTCTGTATAGGGTGTAATAGATGTATTATGGTCATGTCCAGTAGTCAGGTCATGTTGGGGGTGTAGTGTCCTATGTCTGTATAGGGTGTAATAGATGTGTTATGGTCATGTCCAGTGGTCAGGTCATGTTGGGGGTGTAGTGTCCTATGTCTGTATAGGGTGTAATAGATGTATTATGGTCACGGTCAGTGGTCAGGTAATGTTGGGGTGTAGTGTCCTATGTCTGTATAGGGAGTAATAGATGTATTATGGTCACAGTCAGTGGTCAGGTCATGTTGGGGTGTAGTATCCCATGTCTGTATAGGGTGTAATAAATGTATTATGGTCACGACCAGTTGTCAGGCCATGTTGGGGGTGTAGTGTCCTATGTCTGTATAGGGTGTAATAGATGTATTATGGTCATGGCCAGTGGTCAGGTCATGTTGGGGTGTAGTGTCCTATGTCTGTATAGGATGTAATAGATGTATTATGGTCATGGCCAGTGGTCAGGTCATTTGGGGTGTAGTGTCCTATGTCTGTATAGGGTGTAATAGATGTATTATGGTCATGTACAGTGGTCAGGTCATGTTGGGGTGTAGTGTCCTATGTCTGTATAGGGTGTAATAGATGTATTATGGTCACAGTCAGTGGTCAGGTCATGTTGGGGGTGTAGTGTCCTATGTCTGTGTAGGGTGTAATAGATGTATTATGGTCATGTCCAGTGGTCAGGTCTTGTTGGGGTGTAGTGTCCTATGTCAGTATAGGGTGTAATAGATGTATTATGGTCACAGTCAGTGGTCAGGTCATGTTGGGGGTGTAGTGTCCTATGTCTGTATAGGGTGCAATAGATGTATTATGGTCATGTCCAGTGGTCAGGTCATGTTGGGGGTGTAGTGCTCCTATGTCTGTATAGGGTGTAATAGATGTATTATGGTCATGGCCAGTGGTCAGGTCATGTTGGGGGTGTAGTGTCCTATGCCTGTATATGATGTAATATATGTATTATTAAAGTCATGGCCAGTGGTCAGGTCATGTTGGGGGTGTAGTGTCTTCTGTCTGTATAGGGTGTAATACTGTAGATGTTTTATGGTCATGTCCAGTGGTCAGGTCATGTTGGGGATGTAGTGTCCTATGTCTTTATAGGGTGTAATAGATGTACTATCGTCATGGCCAGTGGTCAGGTCATGTTAGTTGTGTAGTGACCTATGTCTGTATAGGGTGTAATAGATGTATTATGGTCATGGCCAGTGGTTAGGCCATGTTGGGGGTGTAGTGTCCTATGTCTTTATAGGATGTAATAGATGTATTATGCTCATGGCCAGTGGTCAGGTCATGTTGGGGGTGTAATGTCCTATGTCTTTATAGAATGTAATAGATGTATTATGCTCATGGCCAGTGGTCAGGTCATGTTGGGGGTGTAGTGTCCTCTGTCTGCATAGGGTGTAATAGATGTATTATGGTCATGTCCAGTGGTCAGGTCTTGCTGGGGTGTAGTGTCCTATGTCTGTATAGGGTGTAATAGATGTATTATGGTCACAGTCAGTGGTCAGGTCATGTTGGGGGTGTAGTGTCCTATGTCTGTATAGGGTGTAATATATGTATTATGGTCATGGCCAGTGGTCAGGTCATGTTGGGGGTGTAGTGCTCCTATGTCTATATAGGGTGTAATAGATGTATTATGGTCATGTCCAGTGGTCAGGTCATGTTGGGGGTGTAGTGTCCTATGTCTGTATAGGGTGTAATAGATGTATTATAGTCATGCCCAGTGGTCAGGTCATGTTGGGGGTGTAGTGTCCTATATCTGTATAGGGTGTAATAGATGTATTATGGTCATGGCCAGTGGTCAGGTCATGTTGGGGGTGTAGTGCTCCTATGTCTGTATAGGGTGTAATAGATGTATTATGGTCATGTCCAGTAGTCAGGTCATGTTGGGGGTGTTGTGCTCCTATGTCTGTATAGGTTGTAATAAATGTATTATGGTCATGTCCAGTGGTCAGGTCATGTTGGGGGTGTAGTGTCCTATGTCTGTATAGGGTGTAATAGATGTGTTATGGTCATGTCCAGTGGTCAGGTCATGTTCGGGGTGTAGTGTACTATGTCTGTATAGGGTGTAATAGATGTATTATGGTCACGGTCAGTGGTCAGGTAATGTTGGTGGTGTAGTGTCCTATGTCTGTATAGGGAGTAATAGATGTATTATGGTCACAGTCAGTGGTCAGGTCATGTTGGGGTGTAGTATCCCATGTCTGTATAGGGTGTAATAGATGTATTATGGTCACGGCCAGTTGTCAGGCCATGTTGGGGGTGTAGTGTCCTATGTCTGTATAGGGTGTAATAGATGTATTATGGTCATGGCCAGTGGTCAGGTCATGTTGGGGTGTAGTGTCCTATGTCTTTATAGGATGTAATAGATGTATTATGGTCATGGCCAGTGGTCAGGTCATTTGGGGTGTAGTGTCCTATGTCTGTATAGGGTGTAATAGATGTATTATGGTCATGTACAGTGGTCAGGCCATGTTGGGGTGTAGTGTCCTATGTCTGTATAGGGTGTAATAGATGTATTATGGTCACAGTCAGTGGTCAGGTCATGTTGGGGGTGTAGTGTCCTATGTCTGTTTAGGGTGTAATAGATGTATTATGGTCATGTCCAGTGGTCAGGTCTTGTTGGGGTGTAGTGTCCTATGTCAGTATAGGGTGTAATAGATATATTATGGTCACAGTCAGTGGTCAGGTCATGTTGGGGGTGTAGTGTCCTATGTCTGTATAGGGTGTAATAGATGTATTATGTTCATGTCCAGTGGTCAGGTCATGTTGGGGGTGTAGTGCTCCTATGTCTGTATAGGGTATAATAGTTGTATTATGGTCATGTCCAGTGGTCAGGTCATGTTGGGGGTGTAGTGCTCCTATGTCTGTATAGGGTGTAATAGATGTATTATGGTCATGTCCAGTGGTCAGGTCATGTTGGGGGTGTAGTGTCCTATGTCTGTATAGGGTGTAATAGATGTATTATGGTCATGTCCAGTGGTCAGGTCATGTTGGGGATGTACTGCTCCTATGTCTGTATAGGGTGTAATAGATGTATTATGGTCATGTCCAGTGGTCAGGTCATGTTGGGGGTGTAGTGTCCTATGTCTGTATAGGGTGTAATAGATGTATTATGGTCATGGCTAGCGGTCAGGTCATGTTGGGGGTGTAGTGTCCTATGTCTGTATAGGGTGTAATAGATGTATTATGGTCATATCCAGTGGTTAGGCCATGTTGGGGGTGTAGTGTCCTATGTCTGTATAGGGTGTAATAGATGTATTATGGTCATGGCCAGTGGTCAGGTCATGTTGGGGTGTAGTGTCCTATGTCTGTATAGGGTGTAATAGATGTATTATAGTCATGGCCAGTGGTCAGGTCATGTTGGGGGTGTAGTGTCCTATGTCTGTATAGGGTGTAATAGATGTATTATGGTCATGGCCAGTGGTCAGGTCATGTTGGGGGTGTAGTGTCCTATGTCTGTATAGGGTGTAATAGATGTATTATGGTCATGGCCAGTGGTCAGGTCATGTTGGGGGTGTAGTGTCCTATGTCTGTATAGGGTGTAATAGATGTATTATAGTCATGGCCAGTGGTCAGGTCATGTTGGGGGTGTAGTGTCCTATGTCTGTATAGGGTGTAATAGATGTATTATGGTCATGGCCAGTGGTCAGGTCATGTTGGGGGTGTAGTGTCCTATGTCTGTATAGGGTGTAATAGATGTATTATAGTCATGGCCAGTGGTCAGGTCATGTTGGAGGTGTAGTGTCCTATGTCTGTATAGGGTGTAATAGATGTATTATGGTCATGGCCAGTGGTCAGGTCATGTTGGGGGTGTAGTGTCCTATGTCTGTATAGGGTGTAATAGATGTATTATGGTCATGTCCAGTGGTCAGGTCATGTTGGGAGTGTAGTGTCCCATGTCTGTATAGGGTGTAATAGATGTATTATGGTCATGTACAGTGGTCAGGTCATGTTGGGGGTGTAGTGTCCTATGTCTGTGTAGGGTGTAATAGGTGTAGTATGGTCACAGTCAGTGGTCAGGTCATGTTGGGGTGTAGTGTCCTATGTCTGTATAGGGTGTAATAGTTGTATTATGGTCATGTCCAGTGGTCAGGTCATGTTGGGGGTGTACTGCTCCTATGTCTGTATAGGGTGTAATAGATGTATTATGGTCATGTCCAGTGGTCAGGTCATGTTGGGGGTGTAGTTTCCTATGTCTGTATAGGGTGTAATAGATGTATTATGGTCACGGTCAGTGGTCAGGTCATGTTGGGGGTGTAGTGTCCTATGTCTGTATAGGGAGTAATAGATGTATTATGGTCACGGTCAGTGGTCAGTGGTCAGGTCATGTTGAGGGTGTAAAATCCTATGTCTGAATAGGGTGTAATAGATGTATTATGGTCACGGTCAGTGGTCAGGTGATGTTGGCGGTGTACTGTCCTATATCTGTATAAGTATTGTGATAACTGATTAACAAACATCACAGCTTTACAAGGATTTTGTTACACAAATCATACCAGAAGGTGCTGTATACTAAAGAATCTTCTGGAAGGAGAGGGGACTAAGTAGAGGGGGGAAAGCACTTTAAATATGAAGATTTTTTTTGTTTATTTGTCTGTTTCCACTTGTTCATGGTATCTCTTATCTTGTTCTTAATCATTATTAAATCTCAAGTCATGCTGGGATTCCATGTTGCATCTGCCGAGTAATTTAAGATATCTTATTTTCATATTTTATTCCCCACTGTCCAACAATGATATTTAATCATAGGCTTCATACTAGAAATCTCATTTATTTGCAGCCTAATTCATTTTTGCTATTTTGTTATCTTATTTCGGAGAGATAGGCTGTTACGTTCCTCTACGTCTAGATACACAGTAGCGGAACGTTCTTCATTAGTTCTGTATTTTATTTAGAATCTCAGATTTTAATTAAAACCAGTAAGAGGAGTCTATAAATATAACAGAGGTTTATAATTTAGCCCCTCGTTTAGATAATTGCAAATTTTAATTTCACAGATCAGTCTTTACCTCTGTATTTTTGTCGTTGAGTCATTTCTGGCGTGTAATTCCACCATTTCCTATCTACCTCTGCACGTGTTTCACCAGTATCACCTATAGAGGGGAGTTCCAAAGTTCTCATCCTGTCCTGGGGGTAAATATACTAAGATGGGAGTTGCCCATAGCAACCAATCAGATTTCAGGTTTAATCTTCTAGAAGATGCTAGATAAATGAGAAGTAGAATCTGATTGGTTGCTTAAATAGAACTCCCATCTTAGTAAATTTACTCCCTGGAGTCAGACTAATGACCCATAGTTTAATTTTTTTAGTATTACTATTTATTATTATTAGTGATGAGCGGGTTCGGATCATCGGAAACCGAACCCCCCCGAACTTCACCCATTTTACACGGGTCCGAGGCATACTCGGATTCTCCCGTATGGCTCGGTTAACCCGAGCGCGCCCGAACGTCATCATCCCGCTGTCGGATTGTCGCGAGATTCGGATTCTATATAAGCAGCCGCGCGTCGCCGCCATTTTCACTCGTGCATTGGAAATGTTAGGGAGAGGACGTGGCTGGCGTCCTCTCCGTTTATTAATCTTGATGCAAAAATATTTGTTCTTATTCCTTAATTGTGGGGACTGGGGAGCAGCAGTATTATATAGGAGGAGTACAGTGCAGAGTTTTGCTGACAGTGACCACCAGTATTATACGTTCTCTGTCTGAAAAACACTCCATATCTGTGCTCAGTGTGCTGCATATATCTGTGCTCACACTGCTTAATTGTGGGGACTGGGGAGCAGCTGTATTATATAGGAGGAGTACAGTGCAGAGTTTTGCTGACAGTGACCACCAGTATACGTTGTCTGCCTGAAAAACACTCCATATCTGTGCTCAGTGTGCTGTATATATCTGTGCTCACACTGCTTTATTGTGGGGACTGGGGACCACCAGTATATTATATAGGAGGAGTACAGTGCAGAGTTTTGCTGACCAGTGACCACCAGTATACGTTGTCTGCCTGAAAAACACTCCATATCTGTGCTCAGTGTGCTGCATATATCTGTGCTCACACTGCTTTATTGTGGGGACTGGGGACCAGCAGTATTATATAGGAGGAGTACAGTGCAGAGTTTTGCTGACCAGTGACCACCAGTATATATAGCAGTATGGTACGGAAGGCCACTGCTCCACCTACCTCTGTGTCGTCAAGTATACTATCCCTCTAGATTCTATACCTGTGGTGCATTTTAGTTTTGCAGTTTGCTGACAGTGACCACCAGTATATATATATAGCAGTACGGTACGGAAGGCCACTGCTCTACCTACCTCTGTGTCTTCAAGTATACTATCCATCCATACCTGTGGTGCATTTCAGTTGTGCACAGTATATATAGTAGTAGGCCATTGCTATTGATACTGGCATATAATTCCACACATTAAAAAATGGAGAACAAAAATGTGGAGGTTAAAATAGGGAAAGATCAAGATCCACTTCCACCTCGTGCTGAAGCTGCTGCCACTAGTCATGGCCGAGACGATGAAATGCCATCAACGTCGTCTGCCAAGGCCGATGCCCAATGTCATAGTAGAGAGCATGTAAAATCCAAAAAACAAAAGTTCAGTAAAATGACCCAAAAATCAAAATTGAAAGCGTCTGATGAGAAGCGTAAACTTGCCAATATGCCATTTACGACACGGAGTGGCAAGGAACGGCTGAGGCCCCGGCCTATGTTCATGGCTAGTGGTTCAAAAGCACAGCAAAGAACTGTGCGTTCTTCTAAATAACAAATCCCCAAGGAGAGTCCAATTGTGTCGGTTGCGATGCCTGACCTTCCCAACACTGGACGGGAAGAGCTTGCGCCTTCCACCATTTGCACGCCCCCTGCAAGTGCTGGAAGGAGCACCCGCAGTCCAGTTCCTGATAGTCAAATTGAAGATGTCACTGTTGAAGTACACCAGGATGAGGATATGGGTGTTGCTGGCGCTGGGGAGGAAATTGACAAGGAGGATTCTGATGGTGAGGTGGTTTGTTTAAGTCAGGCACTCGGGGAGACACCTGTTGTCCGTGGGAGGAATATGGCCATTGACATGCCTGGTCAAAATACAAAAAAAATCACCTCTTCGGTGTGGAATTATTTCAACACAAATGCGGACAACAGGTGTCAAGCCGTGTGTTGCCTTTGTCAAGCTGTAATAAGTAGGGGTAAGGACGTTAACCACCTAGGAACATCCTCCCTTATACGTCACCTGGCCCGCATTCATCAGAAGTCAGTGACAAGTTCAAAAACTTTGGATGACAGCGGAAGCAGTCCACTGACCACTAAATCCCTTCCTCTTGTAACCAAGCTCCTGCAAACCACACCACCAACTCCCTCAGTGTCAATTTCCACCTTACACAGGAAAGCCAATAGTCCTGCAGGCCATGTCACTGGCAAATCTGATGAGTCCTCTCCTGCCTGGGATTCCTCCGATGCATCCTTGAGTGTAACGCCTCCTGCTGCTGGCGCTGCTGTTGTTGCTGCTGGGAGTCGATCGGCATCCCAGAGGGGAAGTCGGAAGACCACTTGTACTACTTCCAGTAAGCAATTGACTGTTCCTTTGCGAGGAAGATGAAATATCACAGCAGTCATCCTGCTGCAAAGCGGATAACTCAGGTCTTGTCAGCCTGGGTGGTGAGAAACGTGGTTTCGGTATCCACCGTTAATTCACAGGCAACTAGAGACTTGATTGAGGTACTGTGTCCCCGGTACCAAATACCATCTAGGTTCCATTTCTCTAGGCAGGCGATACCGAAAATGTACACAGACCTCAGAAAAAGAGTCACCAGTGTCCTAAAAAATGCAGCTGTACCCAATGTCCACTTAACCACGGACATGTGGACAAGTGGAGCAGGGCAGACTCAGGACTATATGACTGTGACAGCCCACTGGGTAGATGTATTGCCTCCCGCAGCAAGAACAGCAGCAGCGGCACCAGTAGCAGCATCTCGCAAACGCCAACTCATTCCTAGGCAGGCTACGCTTTGTATCACCGCTTTCCATAAGAGGCACACAGCTGACAACCTCTTACGGAAACTGAGGAACATCATCGCAGAATGGCTTACCCCAATTGGACTCTCCTGGGGATTTGTGACATCGGACAACGCCACCAATATTGTGCGTGCATTACATCTGGGCAAATTCCAGCACGTCCCATGTTTTGCACATACATTGAATTTGGTGGTGCAGAATTATTTAAAAAACAACAGGGGCGTGCAAGAGATGCTGTCGGTGGCCTGAAGAATTGCGGGCCACTTTCGGCATTCAGCCACCGCGTGCCGAAGACTGGAGCACCAGCAAACACTCCTGAACCTGCCCTGCCATCATCTGAAGCAAGAGGTGGTAACGAGGTGGAATTCAACCCTCTATATGCTTCAGAGGATGGAGGAGCAGCAAAAGGCCATTCAAGCCTATACATCTGCCCACGATATAGGCAAAGGAGGGGGAATGCACCTGACTCAAGCGCAGTGGAGAATGATTTCAATGTTGTGCAAGGTTCTGCAACCCTTTGAACTTGCCACATGTGAAGTCAGTTCAGACACTGCCAGCCTGAGTCAGGTCATTCCCCTCATCAGGCTTTTGCAGAAGAAGCTGGAGACATTGAAGGAGGAGCTAAAACAGAGCGATTCCGCTAGGCATGTGGGACTTGTGGATGGAGCCCTTAATTCGCTTAACCAGGATTCACGGGTGGTCAATCTGTTGAAATCAGAGCACTACATTTTGGCCACCGTGCTCGATCCTAGATTTAAAACCTACGTTGTATCTCTCTTTCCGGCAGACACAAGTCTGCAGAGGTTCAAAGACCTGCTGGTGAGAAAACTGTCAAGTCAAGCGGAACGTGACACGTCAACAGCTCCTCCTTCACATTCTCCCGCAACTGGAGGTGCGAGGAAAAGGCTAAGAATTCCGAGCCCACCCGCTGGCGGTGATGCAGGGCAGTCTGGAGCGAGTGCTGACATCTGGTCCGGACTGAAGGACCTGCCAACGATTACTGACATGTCGTCTACTGTCACTGCATATGATTCTCTCACCATTGAAAGAATGATGGAGGATTATATGAGTCACCGCATCCAAGTAGGCACGTCAGACAGTCCGTACGTATACTGGTAGGAAAAAGAGGCAATTTGGAGGCCCTTGCACAAACTGGCTTTATTCTACCTAAGTTGCCCTCCCTCCATTGTGTATTCCGAAAGAGTGTTTAGTGCAGCCGCTCACCTTGTCATCAATCGGCGTACGAGGTTACTTCCAGAAAATGTGGAGAAAATGATGTACATCAAAATGAATTATAATCAATTCCTCCGTGGAGACATTCACCAGCAATTGCCTCCAGAAAGTACACAGGGACCCAGAGCCGGCCCTAACCAATATAATGCCCTAGGCAAGATTTTGGCTGGTGCCCCCTAGCACCACCGCTGGTATCGCCTCTGACCTTGCACCTCTTTCCCAGCACCATCACCCCTCACCTATAACAGTCCTTATTTGGTGTTTGTACCCCCTATATTTTAAATAGGAACAGGTCGCACATTTGGCGCACAGCCCAAAAAGGTGTGTGTTTTTGCTGGCAAGGGGCATGGCCACACAATAGTAACCCCAATTCAAATTACGCCACACAGTACTGCAACTTTATTCACATTTGATCATGCGATAGTGTCCATAATTCACATTACATCCCACAGTAGTATCACTTTACCTTATAAACGTTACTCCTCACAGTAGAGCTCCTTATTCACATTACAGCACACTGAATTGCCCCTTATTGTTATGATTCCCGTACTCCAGACCAGATGAGATCTTATGGCAGAGGTCTGAGTACTGGAAAGATATGCTGGTTACGGGAGCAGGAAAGCCTAGTAACCCCTGGCGCCCTAACTCCGTTGTCTCGCCCGTGTTATCAGAAATCCCCTGCGAGACTATGGTTGCTTGAGCCCATGGCAGCCGCGTTCGAAGGGCGGATTATGTCTGCCCAACCCCGATGCCCCCTCAGGTCTTAATGGGAGACAAAGGGAAATCCGAGACAGGGTGATAACAAGGGGCCCTCTGACTAAGCAACCAGACCAGGGGTTACAAGCTATCTAACTTAACCAAAAGTATGTGCGGACAAACCGCCAGGGAAAAGGACAACCAAAGATCCACTGATCCGTTACTCCTATCCAGCACCGCTGGATACCAGAGTGGACTAGTGGGAGCGGGACAACTTGGAATCGAGAACCTTCTCCACTAAGAACTCCTGCTGACCCTGTACGTCTATTGGTGATTTCCCCTGAGAGATCTTGCGAGGAAATTTACTGGACGAAACATAAGGTTTTAACAAGGAGCAATGGAAGGTATTTCCGATCCGTAAAGTTTTTGGTAACCGTAACCGGAAAGCCACTGGATTGACTTTTTTGATAATTTGAAATGGTCCAATAAATTTAGGACCCAATCTGGCTGAGGTTTGTCGAAGTTTAATGTTGCGAGTCGACAACCATACCCTATCTCCAACTTTGAAAGTGCACGGCCGCCGGAGCCTGTCAGAAATTTTTTTCTCCCGAAATGCCGCTTTTCTGAGAGCCAGGTGCACTTTTCTCCAAATGAGTTTGAGATGAGAGGTCAAGGTCAGTGAGGAGACAGAGGAATGTTGAAAAAAGGAATTAGCTCTAGGGTGAAAACCAAAAACTGTAAAAAATGGAGATACATTGGTGGAGGAATGACAGGCATTGTTGTAAGCAAACTCTGCTAACGGAAGAAACTCAGACCAGTCATTTTGGAGTTTGGCCGAGTACAAACGCAAATATTGTTTTAATGATTGATTGACTCGCTCAGTCTGCCCGTTGGATTGGGGATGGTAGCCAGACGTTAAAGATAATTTCATCTTCAATGAGGCACAAAAAGACTTCCAAAATTGTGCAATGAATTGTGGACCCCGATCAGAAACAATATCAGTGGGTAACCCATGGAGTCTGAAAACATGGCGGAGGAACAAGACTGCCAATCCCTGGGCAGATGGCAATCGGGGAAGAGCAATAAAATGGGCCATTTTGCTAAAACGGTCCACTACCACCCATATGACTCGGCATCCGGCTGACAGAGGGAGGTCCACCACAAAATCCATGGAAATATGAGACCATGGCCTAAGAGGAACATTCAAGGGCATAAGTTGACCGATAGGCAAGGAACGGGGAACCTTATGCTGTGCACAGACCTGACAAGAAAAAACAAACTCCTTAATGTCTTTGGAAAGACCAGGCCACCATACCGAGCGGGAAACTAATTCAAAAGTCTTAGCGATCCCCGGATGCCCGGCAACTTTGCTATCGTGAAACTCAGTCAAAACCGTTGCTCTCAAAAACTCGGGGACATAAAGACGACCAGCAGGAGTATTACCAGGAGCTTGATGTTGAAGCTGCTTCAACTGGGTAAATAAATCTTGTGTGAGGCCTGCCCGAATGACTGAAGACGGAAGTATGGGAGTAACAGGACTGTTGTCTTGAACTGGAAGAAAACTGCGTGATAGGGCATCTGCCTTGGTATTCTTGGAACCTGGCCTGAAGGTGATAATGAACTTGAAACGAGTAAAAAATAAAGCCCAACGAGCTTGCCGGGCATTAAGCCGTTTGGCTGATTCAATGTATTGAAGATTTTTGTGATCAGTCAAAACTGAAATGGTATGAGTGGCTCCTTCAAGCCAATGCCTCCACTCCTCAAAAGCCCATTTAATAGCCAGTAATTCCCGGTTACCAACATCGTAGTTGGATTCAGCAGATGAGAATTTCCTGGACATGAAGGCACAAGGATGTAATTCTAGGGAATCCGGATCCTTCTGAGACAGGATAGCCCCTACTCCAACCTCCGAGGCATCGACCTCAACAATGAAAGGCAATTCTGGGTTGGGATGTCTGAGGACAGGGGCTGAGACAAAGGCTTGTTTCAAGGCCTGAAAAGATAACTCCGCATCACGTGACCAGTTGGTAGGATCTGCTCCCTTCTTAGCCAGTGCCACAATGGGAGCAACTAGGTCAGAGAAAGAGTGAATAAATCTTCTATAGTAATTTGCAAACCCTAAAAAGCGCTGAATTGCTTTTAAATTGGTGGGTTGCGCCCAACTAAGGATGGCTTGGAGCTTCTTTGGTTCCATACAGAATCCCCGAGGGGAAATAATGTACCCTAAAAAGGATACCTCCGTGACATGAAATTCACACTTCTCCAGCTTGGCATATAGGTGATTTTCACGTAATTTTTTTAGAACCTGACGCACCTGGGTAACATGTTGTTCTATAGAGTCAGAATATATCAAAATATCGTCTAAGTAGACTACAACGAATTTTCCAAGAAATTCACGGAGCACATCGTTAATGAGATCCTGGAAAACTGCCGGAGCGTTGGACAGGCCGAAAGGCATAACCAGATACTCATAGTGGCCTGACTGAGTACTGAATGCCGTTTTCCACTCATCCCCTGACTTGATTCTGATGAGGTTATATGCTCCTCTCAGGTCAATCTTAGAAAAAATCACCGCCGAACGTAGCTGATCAAAGAGGACAGAAATCAGCGGCAAAGGGTAAGTATTCTTTACAGAGATTTTATTCAAGGCTCTAAAGTCGATGCAAGGTCTGAGTGATCCATCCTTCTTCTCCACGAAGAAGAAGCCTGCACTTAAAGGGGATTTAGATGGCCTGATAAATCCTTTCCCTAGGCTTTCTTTAACATACTCATTCATGGCCACAGTTTCAGGTCCGGACAATGCATATAACCTTCCCTTAGGCAAAGTGGCACCAGGAATTAACTCAATAGAACAATCATAAGGCCTATGGGGAGGCAGAATATCCGCATTGCCCTTGGAAAATACATCAACAAAATCCTGGTATACCACAGGAATGGGTGCGGGAATGACAGCAGCAATTCTGATGGGAAGCGTAATACATTCCTTATTACAGATGGTACCCCATTGTAAGATCTCCCCCAACTGCCAATCAATGATGGGATTATGAAAGGCCAGCCAAGGGTGACCCAGAACCACAGGAACTGCTGGGCAATGGGTAAGGAAAAACTCAATCTTTTCAGAATGCAGAGCTCCTACCGAAAGTAGAACAGAAGGTGTACAGAGAGAAATAACCCCATTGGACAAGGGACTCCCATCTAAACCATGCATGGTGATACACCTACCCAAGGCTAACTGAGGAATACCTAAGGCCTTGGCCCATGTTAAATCCATAAAGTTCCCTGCAGCTCCACTGTCCACAAAAGCCGAGACCGAAGAACAGAGGCTGCCAAAGGAAACTTTAGCTGGAACCAACAGTGAATTATTTGAGGAGATAAGCTGTAGACCAAAGTGAACCCCCTCACAACTCACTTGGTCGAGGCGTTTCCCGACTTGTTCGGACAACTACGGGCAAAATGTCCCTTACCCCCACAGTATAAACAAAGACCAGAATTTTGCCTTCTGGTTCTTTCTTCTGGAGACAGTTTGGAGAGGCCTATCTGCATGGGCTCCTCTATGTCCACAGGAATGGAAAAAACACAAGGAGTAGACCCGACAGATGCTCCTTTTTCAGCCCTCCGCTCTCTGAGACGACGATCAATCTTAATAGAGAGCTCCATGAGTTTATCGAGAGTCTCAGGAGCGGGATACTGAAGGAGACTGTCTTTTATAGACTCAGATAAGCCGAGGCGAAACTGACTGCGCAAGGCTGGGTCATTCCATCCACAGTCGTTCGACCAACGGCGAAACTCTGTACAATAAATCTCTGCGGGATTCCTACCCTGTCTGAGAGCACGCAACTGACTCTCGGCGGATGCCTCTCTATCAGGGTCGTCATACAAAAGCCCTAAGGACCCCAGAAAGGCGTCTACAGACAATAAAGCTGGATCGTCTGTCTTTAAACCAAAAGCCCAGGTCTGAGGATCCCCCTGTAGCAGAGAAATAATAATTCCTACCCGCTGAGATTCCGTACCTGAGGATACTGGTCTTAAACGAAAATACAGTTTACAAGACTCTTTAAAATTAAAAAACTGCTTTCTATCCCCAGAAAAACGGTCAGGCAGATGCATTTTTGGTTCAGGAATGACCCTCGGGGAAGTCCGTAACAGATCTTCCTGTGACCTCACCCGAAGGGACAGATCCTGAACCATCTGAGTAAGCTCTTGTATCTGGCTAACTAAAAGCTGGCCAGGATTTGGCCCAACACCGGTGGGATTCATGAAGCTGACAAAATCTCCCAACTGAATAAGGGAAAAAATTAACTCCTGTTAATTTTAAATTTTAGTCTGGCCGGTGTTAATGTTATGATTCCCGTACTCCAGACCAGATGAGATCTTATGGCAGAGGTCTGAGTACTGGAAAGATATGCTGGTTACGGGAGCAGGAAAGCCTAGTAACCCCTGGCGCCCTAACTCCGTTGTCTCGCCCGTGTTATCAGAAATCCCCTACGAGACTATGGTTGCTTGAGCCCATGGCAGCCGCGTTCGAAGGGCGGATTATGTCTGCCCAACCCCGATGCCCCCTCAGGTCTTAATGGGAGACAAAGGGAAATCCGAGACAGGGTGATAACAAGGGGCCCTCTGACTAAGCAACCAGACCAGGGGTTACAAGCTATCTAACTTAACCAAAAGTATGTGCGGACAAACCGCCAGGGAAAAGGACAACCAAAGATCCACTGATCCGTTACTCCTATCCAGCACCGCTGGATACCAGAGTGGACTAGTGGGAGCGGAATCCTCCGCAAAAGCTCCGGAACACAATAAAACTAAATAATAAATAGTAAGCGGTCAAGCCGCAACACACGGCTACGCCGCGACTCACGAACACCACTGGATGTTAAAGGTGCTCGGTAGGACTCCAGGAAAGATGACAAATTCCGAGTACAGGATCACTGAGGACAGGAACAACCGGATTGAGCAGGACTGGAAACTCTCTGTAACAGACACAGCAACAGGAAGCTAACACCGGCGTCTGTGAGAAGTCCTGAGAGTGCTTTTATTTAGAACCCCTCCAATCCGGATCCAGACAGGGTAATGTTAATTATGCCGTGCAGCTGCATGCTGCACGGCCAGGATGCAATTTGACCTGATTCATTAGACCTAGCAACGGGGAACGCGGTCCGACAGTGGCGTCCCCGTTGCTATGGTCAGAGCGGCTCCGTGCGCCCGGCGTCTAGCGTTGCTAGGGAGCCGGCGGCTGTCTGCCTGCGGCGTCCCTAGTTGCTAGGCGCCGGGCCGCACTGACGGGCGGACCCTCGGCGCCTAACACTTATTCACATTACACCACACGTTATTGCTCTTTATTCACATTAGATGACACAGTAATGCCCTTTCTATACGCAACGCCACATAGTAGAGCACCTTATACATGTAATGCCACACATTAGTAATGTACTTATACACATAATTCCACACAGTAATGCCCCTTACACATGAGACACATTATTAATGTCCTTATAAACATAATGCGCTTTACACATTATGACAACCTTTATTAATGCCCTTTTACACATAATGTCCCTTACACATATACCGCACATTTTTAATGCCCTTATACACATAATGACACACATAGTGCCCCTTACACATATGTTGCACATTATTAATGCATTTTTACATGACACACATAATGCTCCTTACACATATTCTGAACACTACTGCACAACCATCCCACTCACATGCACACAGCACTCACACTGCCACTAACACTGTGACCTCTGCCTCGGCTTGGATACAGATGTGTCCTCATAAATCTTGCCTCAATGCTAACGTTGGGCACCTTTTTTTTATGAACATGCATCTTATTTGCATTGCTATGTGGCTAGGATGCACAAGCAGCTTCTGATGATTAAAATGATATGCAGCATGCCTATATACTGTGTGAGACTGTAGCTGTATCTGCATATGAAATGCTACACACAGAATATTGGCATGCCACATATCATTTTAATCAGCAGAAGCTGCTGATGCCCCTAGGCATATCAAATGCCCTAGGCAATTGCCTAGTTTGCCTATGCCTATGGCCGGCTCTGCAGGGACCTGAGATGGTGGATTCCAGTGGGGACGAATTAATAATCTGTGAGGAGGGGGATGTACACAGTGAAAGGGGTGAGGAATCGGAGGATGATGATGAGGTGGACATCTTGCCTCTGTAGAGCCAGTTTGTGCAAGGAGAGATTGATTGCTTCTTTTTTGGTGGGGGCCCAAACCAACCAGTCATTTCAGTCACAGTCGTGTGGCAGACCCTGTCGCTGAAATGATGGGTTCGTTAAAGTGTGCATGTCCTGTTTATACAACATAAGGGTGGGTGGGAGGGCCCAAGGACAATTCCATCTTGCACCTCTTTTTTCTTTCATTTTTCTTTGCATCATGTGCTGTTTGAGGACAATTTTTTTGAAGTGCCATCCTGCCTGACACTGCAGTGCCACTCCTAGATGGGCCAGGTGTTTGTGTCGGCCACTTGTGTCGCTTAGCTTAGTCACACAGCGACCTTGGTGCGCCTCTTTTTTTCTTTGCATCATGTGCTGTTTGGGGACTATTTTTTTGAAGTGCCATCCTGTCTGACACTGCAGTGCCACTCCTAGATGGGCCAGGTGTTTGTGTCGGCCACTTGTGTCGCTTAGTTTAGTCACACAGCGACCTTGGTGCGCCTTTTTTTTTCTTTGCATCATGTGCTGTTTGGGGACAATTTTTTTGAAGTGCCATCCTGCCTGACACTGCAGTGCCACTCCTAGATTGGCCAGGTGTTTGTGTCGGCCACTTGTGTCGCTTAGCTTAGCCATCCAGCGACCTCGGTGCATATTTTAGGACTAAAAATAATATTGTGAGGTGTTCAGTGTTCAGAATAGACTGAAAATTAGTGGAAATTATGGTTATTGAGGTTAATAATACTATGGGATCAAAATGACCCCCAAATTCTATGATTTAAGCTGTTTTTGAGGGTTTTTTGTAAAAAACACCCAAATCCAAAACACACCCGAATCCGACAAAAAAAATTCAGAGATGGTTTTGGCAAAACGCGTCCGAATCCAAAACACGGCCGCGGAACCGAATCCAAAACCAAAGCACAAAACCCGAAAAATTTCCGGTGCACATCACTAATTATTATTATTATTATTATTATTATTATTATTATTGTTTTTATTATGAATCCTTACCATTATAAGTAGTTTGCATGATGGTTTGGTAAATGCGCATATATTTCAAAAAGCACTGAAGGTGAGTTTGCCATGCAACGATTAGTGTCCAGCCTCAATTTTCTGGGAGAAAATTACTCACAAATCCTAATTAAAAATAATATATATATATATATATATATATATATATATATATATACTTACATACATACAGTATGGGGTCTATTGTAATAAAGTAAATTATAAAAAATATACTTTTACAGAAAGTATAACAAAAACCAGAAAAAACGTTCTATTCGCTGGATCACTTATATCGCCATAATGCCCCATTAGTTCTCAGATACTTGTTTTGTAAGATGTCACATCTATACCATTACGGGGTCACTCTTCAAATCTTTAGCCATGAGCCATATTACCCCCCCAGCACAGTCTAGTCTAGAGGTTCTCAAACGCGTTCCTCAAGGCACCCCAATGGTCCAGGTTTTAGGTATATCTATAACTCAGCACAGATGGTTACATCAAATTGACTAAGGTGCTAATTAAGTCACCTGTGGCCAAGCATGAATAAACCTAAAACCTGGACCATTGAGGTAGCTTGAGGATCGTGTTTGAGAAGCTCTGGACTGGTCTAGTCCCTACCTTTTTATTACCCATTGGTGGCTGACTCCCCCTTCCAACTCTTGACACATCAATCACTACATATTAGCTGCCTACCTTAAAGTTACTTATAAACCATATAAAATGCAGACCCGCAGACATCGTGTGTACACAAGTGGCTATTTCCATTGTGTACCTGTTACCCAGTCTTTGGAAACATCACTATAAGGGAATTTGCCAACAACTGCAGATTTGTGGAAACAGCAGAAAATACGTCAGGTGGAAATGGTAAAAGATTTTACTTAAATCACATCCCCCGCCCCCACCCCCTTTATGTTGGGTAAAATATCCTGGTACTTAG
Organism: Pseudophryne corroboree; assembly: GCF_028390025.1. NCBI lineage: Eukaryota > Metazoa > Chordata > Amphibia > Anura > Myobatrachidae > Pseudophryne > Pseudophryne corroboree. The sequence goes on from NC_086445.1 coordinate 1,032,170,724, forward strand.
CCAACGGTCAGAATCCAGGCAGCGGAATCCCAACATTCAAAATCCAGACAGATTTTAGAAAGGATTGTAACCCTAATCCTAACCCTAACCCACCCCTTCCGCAGGCTAACCCTAACCGCACCCTCCGGTAGCCTAACCGTAACCTCCCCTCCCGCAGCCTAACTGTAACCATCCCCTCCCACAGCCTACATCTCCTTCTTGTGCCTAACCCTAATCCTTACTTACCGTCGGCATCCGTCGGGGTTCCGCTGCTGGAATTCTGACCAATGGCATGTGGAGGACTGGGATATTGACTACATCCCGTGTAGCTGACAGGTGCCCTAAATAAATACAAATATACAAGTGGAATTTGTCTTAAAGGCCTTCAGTGTACAGTATAGCTACCAACACGTTTTTGGGACAGGCCAATTGGCTTCAGCTCCTGGTTGAATTTAGTAAATAACTTATCTTCTTCCCAGAGAGAAGAATTAAATTTAAAGGTCAGTTACCTTTAAATCAGTTACTGCGAGTTACACTTATGCTGGGTACACACTTGTAGATATTTCTGCAGATCAATTGATCTGCAAATACATCTATGGATGGACCGTGCAGTATGTTGAACTGCCCGATCCATCGGGACTGACGTCACAAACTGGGCGGGCATTTACATGCACCTGCCCAGTTGAGCCATCAATCACCGCCGGCATCTGCAGCATGAGTACGGCAGTCGGCTGACCGCCCGTACACACACATCGATGCACCAATATACCGTTAGATATATTGGTTATCGGCTGCGCTGCAAGGGCAATGCGATATTATGTCTGTGAACGGCGGCGTTCAGACGTATCGTTCGTACACATTGTCCGACAGACCCGCTATATATCGGCTGTTTTATAGAATAGAACGCCCGATATATTGGCTAGTGTGTACGCGCCATTATTATATAGTGGGGATATTTTCATTAAAAGTGAAATTATCTGTCGCAATACGGACTGTTAATAATCGTGGCAGTGCTGCTGATTATTAATACGTAAGATTGAATGCTTCGTAAATATATTATATTTCTGCAATCACAATGTTTAGTAAACCTCCACCTATATTCTGCAATATTGCATACGCTAAAATACTATAGTGGCAGCTCATGATTGGAACAAATTATCATTGGATATGGCGGGAAATGGTGTTAATAATTATCGGCCTCTAGGTCATCTTCTGACTGCACTAAGTGGCTATAACGACCCTGAAAGAGACTCGTCTGTACCCCACTGGAAATCATCCAATATGGCCACCTTTGTTTGTGTCCAAAATTGAATGAGTATCCTGTGGATAGATTCGGATCGAGCACTAGTATCGGCTCACACGTGGCCCCCTTATTCAGCAGGACTTTTATTAGAACTTGCCCAACTAACGTGTGCTACGTTGTGTTTGCCCAGCTGCCACTTAAGTTTCTGCTCCGGGATGCCCCATGTTTACTGTATGTTGCATTGCCCGCTGTAGTCCCTTTTTTGGCTGTGTGTGGCATGATATTACAGTACGTTATTGATTGTCTGCTCCTGTTGTCACCTTAGCAGAACAGAATGTTCTCTTCTCTCAGAGTAGATGGATGAGTTTGTTTAGGATTGGAACAAACTGTTACATATCATGGTGAGTTGTTTCCGGTATACTGTATTAAGGCTGGGAGGACACATACAGGCATGAATCAGTATAAATTCATTATTCACACGTTTCTGCAGCTCCCTCCTCACACTCTGTTTGCAGCGACAATTTAACTCTTAAGAATCTTCATCTGCGTCCATTTCCCATGGACCTTTTTAGGCGAAAAGAGCATCAAATTAATCATGCATGTTCTACTTAGGTCTTACTAGCAACAGCAAAATACTGACGCTAGTATTGTAAGGAATAAATATAGAGACAGAACAGTATCTGGTTCCATGAAAATAGCTGCAGTAAATGATTTGGGAACAGCAACATGGTATAACAACACCAAAAGACACATCACATAGACAATCGTCACCCATCAAAGTATTGTTTTAACCCCACAACTGATTAAGTTAATTTTTATCTGTAGTATTTTATACTTCAATGTGGATGTAGTAATGTTAGTAATCCCACGCAGCTCCAGGAGTTGACAGGGTCCCCAAGGTCTTGAGGGCCGAGGTTGTTGGCCCTCAAGACCTTTCCACAAGTATCTGTTCTTACTGGCAAATGCCACGGACCCTTATACCCTCCGTGGTCTTGGGACATGAAGAGAAGCCTGTACTGGACTGTATGAATGAATTAGCAACCACTTTAAAGCTTCTCACTTACACTTTTGATGATGGTTCTTCTCCCATGATACCAACATTAATTTAATATGGTTCAATGCAATTACTGGAGACATTTGTTGGTCAGTGTCCTCAATCTTTGTCGTTGAATGTCGGAGATTGGATGGACAGACAGAAGTGAAAGTTGGCTTCTTGTTAACAGTTGTAAGCCCAAAATGACCCAAAAATGTACTAGTAGAGGAGAGACGATTGTGTTGTCCTCTCACCTCCAAATTATGCTGTGGAGCTATTGAGGATTACGCCCCCTGGTGGCCATTTGCACATTCTCCAAATGTACAGCCGGTGGAAGGCCAACGGCAAGAGCCAATTGGGAATCAGTTCTAGAAGATTAAACTAGAAATTGTGCACAAGTAACAACATTCAGTCCTAAAGATTAATCCAATCTTAAAGGCTCAGCACGAGAGACGTCTTGAGCAGTACATGGCCTTGCTTCTTTAAACATATAAAACCTTATGTTAACATTTTAATAACATTGAATATTTAATTCTCGATACAACCCCGTGACGGTCTGGCGTGTAAGTTCCGTGAGGTCTATTGATTTAGGGAATTGCATGAGCAACTGATGTATATTGCTAAGTTCTATATAATGAGACTCTTTTATTGAAGTCTGGGAGAGGAGCATCAGTGGTTGACATTATAAGAAAAGCAATAAAGTCAGATTCAATTAAAGTGAATGTATGACTGATGTAAATTGGGGGAATTGGCTGCGTATAAAACCCATAATCTGCCAGGGCTGGCTGTTTAACTATGACGAATTGGAGCTGTATTTATGACAAGAGTCCCTTCCTTTTTTACAACATGGAGGGATGTGCGGCAAGGTAGGAGGCTCTGTACTAAATAAAAATAATCAAGTACATTTATTAAGGGTCTGTAAGGATCCGCCTGAGTGCAAAGTATCCTCCTCCTGTGCACAGAGCTCAATACAGACAGATTAAATGCAGAGTAGCTAGAGGTTCATATGGTCAGTTTGGAGTATAGTGTTTTATAATGTTGGGGTCGCAGGTTTAATTCCAGACGGGGCCCTATCTCTGTGGATATGGAATTTAGACTGTAAGCTCTTAAGGCAAGGACTGATGGGGCTACACATTCTCTGTACAGTGCTGTGTAACAGGATTGGTCTTACATAAATTAACGTTGATAAATAATAGTAGATACAGATGGCATTGGCTATACTACAAGTGAAGATAGCTGGTGGATTAATCAAATGGTTTTTGGTGCAGAGGCCTACCCCGGTAGAAGGGATTATAGATATCTGTGTGGCCCTAGGCATGTACTATTGTCAGGGCCCTTCCATGACTTTACCTTGTAGGTCAATTGCCTCATAATGCTGCTGGGTTTTTTTTTGTCAGCCAATTAAACAACAAAATATTTGCATGGGGGTATGCAATGGGGTGTATGCAAAGTATTGGGCAAACAGGGGAGCAATAGGTGGGCAGATAGGCAGGTCAGTGACTATTTGGATAAAGGTCCTGTACACTCCAAGGAAGGACCTTCCTCCTTGATAGTCACTTCTGCTCATACAGTCAAGAATGACCCCCTTCTTCCACTTTAATTCTGAGCAGTGTAGGACCAACAGAGGAAAAAACATCCAATCTCCAACAAAGTTTGCCCTAGTCATTTTACAAGACATAGGTGCATGCATAGTTTTAATTACCAATCAAAAGTTATATTTTATTCCTTAATTTTCTTCATAAGAGTGCAACACAAAAAGGTCGTCTTTCGTTCTCTCTTTTTGTATATAGCAGATATTACTGATATTACTGGTGCACCATCAACATGTCTGACACATACTGTATGACTGTTCTCTTTTGATCTATGTAATTTTTGGTTTCTTGACTATTTTTTCACTATATTGAATCTCCAGCCAGTATGGAATCCAATCTTACTCTTCATTTGATAAGATAAGGGAGGATATTATGAAATTATTGAATGGAATTATTTCATTATAGGGATGAGGCAGATCATAACTATTAAGGTCTTAATAATGTTGGTAATGGATGTTACATTGTTGTTGTAGGAGTTCATGATTATTGAGGCGATGTTAATTAATGATAAGGGATAACATTTTGTGGCAGTCACAAAACCGCTTTATTACATAACGGTCATTAGTCTGATTTTTGTATGGTATGGTGGTCACTAGGATGCTCTCTATATGTTGTGGCGGTCATTGGTAAACTCTCTCTATGAGTGTTTCCCAACTCTAGTCCTTAGAGAATTTTAACAGTGAATGCTTCCCAGATCTCCTAGTTGGCGCACAGTCACCACTTTATACAGTATGGTGAGATGCTCTTTGTATGGTATGGCTGTCACTGGGAGACTTTCCTCAGGTATGGCTGTCTTTGGAATGCTTTCTTTATGTTTTTGCAATCATGATGGTGCTCTGTGTATGGTATTATTGTCACTGTACTATATGCCATTAATTTGCTGGCTCTCTTATTGTATTCCTATCATTGGAGTGCTCACTGTACTGTATGACAGTCACTGAGGTGGTCACTATCTGGTTTGGTGGTCACCTTAATGATCACTATATGGTAGGATGGTCTTTTGGATGTTCTGTGTATGGTTTAGCAATCACTATGATGTAGTGTTTATAGTATGGCAGTCACTGGGATGTTCTGTGTATGATATGGTGGTCACTAATATGTCCGGCATATGGTAAGGTTATCTGGATTAGATGATCTGTGCATAGTATGGTGATTACTGTGATGCTTTCTGTATGTTATGGTGGTCAATAGGATGCTCCCTGTATGGTTTGGTGGTCACTGGGATGCTCCCTGTATGGTTTGGTGGTCACTGGGATGCTCCCTGTATGGTTTGATGGTCATTGGGATGTTCTGTGTATGGCATAGCAATCACTGCGTTGTAGTGTTTATGGTATGGCAGTCACTGTGATGTTCTACATATGATAAGGTGATTAGTCAGATGTTCTGTGCATGGTACTGTGATGCTTTTTATATGTTATGGAGGTCACTAAGATGCTCTCTGCATGCTTTGGCAGTCACTAGAATGCTTTGTATTGTATGGCAATCACTGATTCTCTCTGTCTTTTACACTGCTTGATAAAATGTAATTGATTGCTGCCTACTGTCGAGTTGGCTCCACCCCCCCCCCCCCATTGATTTGGCCCCTCCTATATGAGAACACTTTAATATTGTTTCCAGGGCAACTTTATTTATAATCTTCACTTGATTAATGTCATATTTCAGGGGACTGTCCCACAGACTTACAAATGGACTTTTGTCCCTTGGGGACAGTTGGAAGAAATGTCTGTCTTAGTGATACCCTCCAATGCCGAGTCATCCTGAATATTCACAAGTGCTGGGAGTCATGTAACATCACTTTTCTAGATGAGACTGGCAGAATTAAGATCACTTATTACCCTGGTTTATATGTGTTCCCATAGTTTTAGAATAAGAATCACCTGCAGCTGCCGTACCTGTGCATATCCTAAACAGATTCTTCCTTCAGGACTTGGAATCTTCCCGGGCTCACATATCTGTAAACATATTTTTATTTGCTCTTGAGAATGAAAAGATCTTTTGTAATATTATTACATCTTACCTTCCGCGCTGCCTTCTCTCCTAAAATAGAGTGATTTATATGACAACTCATGGAGGCCGAATGAAATCAAGCATTGAAAACTGAATTATACAACAGAACGTATCAGCCCCGTCGGCCCGTCCTACCCCTTCTCTGACTCATCCTCTTTCTATTTGTATTTTAAATATAAGCTGGCAGAGAATAACAGGCTGACGGAAAGCGCTGCGTTCTAGCCGGCTATAAATGCTCTCACGTATCCCTCTTATGATAACATTCAGAGGAAAGGAAGAAAGAAGAAATAAGGGAGAGAATGAGCGTTTATTTCCATGAATTACAGTTCTCAGAAGTATGTTTTGAAAGGGTAAATATAGCCTGCTTTCTAGTAGTGCTTTCACTTATATTTCTCTATAGATGTTTACAATGAAATAAATTAGAAAAAAATGTAGAATGAAAGGCACGTATGTATTAACACGGGGACGCATGCAATCAGAGGCAGCTCGACTTTCAAAGAATGTTTTTGAAATGAGCCTCCTACACCCAGGGGGTCATTCTGACCTGTTCGCTCGCAGCGAACGGGTCACTGCTGCGCATTCGCCAGTGCCGTAGCGCGCCGGCGCATGCCAGACGGCCGAAGGCCATAGCAGGGATGTGATCGCCTCTGCCTGATTGACAGGCAGAGGTGATCGCTGGGCGGGAGGGTGCGGAATGGCGGCGTTTGGCCACTGTTTGACGTGGGTTTGGTCCAACCAACGCAGCGTGGCCAGACCGAACGGGGGGCGGGCCGCAGAGGCTGCGTGACGTCACACGCAGGGGGCCGGGGAGCGATGAGTAGCTCCCGGCAAGCACGCTAAAGCTGCGCTGGCCGGGAGCTACTCTTGAAGTGCAAAGGCATCGCCGCTGTGCGATGCCTTTGCACTTCTGTGGGGAAGGGCCGGACTGACATGCGGGGAGGGCTAGCCCTGTGCTGGGCGTCCCCCCGCATGTCAGGGAAGAAGATCGTAGCTGTGTTAAATTTAGCACAGCTACGATCAACTCGGAATGACCCCCCCTAGATGGTTGTATTCTCTGCCTGAGGACACAACAACGGATCAGCTGCGACACCATCAGGCGGCTGCAGATCATGCCAAAAGGCCGGGAAATCTCCACCTTCTGACGGAGATCTTGGCCTAGACACTTCCATAAAATAGAGGCAACAAGGCTCCGTTATGGGAAACTGAGGCCATCGCCGCCCCCTCTCCACCCCAAACGCCAATCACTTGACATCTGCAGCCGTTGTGCTTCCAGCGATGCGGACCTGTACTGCACATGTGCCGTTCTTGATCGGCGCATGCGGTCATCATCGCCAGTACTGCCACCTACACTGACTTCAGTCTTGCTGCAGACGATGTGACTTTAATCGGCACGCACAGTCAGAATACAGAGACGCTAACGGTGTGCTTTTATAGCGCGCAAACTTCCCATTGAACTGCAGTTGCGAAGGTATTTCTGTACATCTCTGAATCAGGCACCCTATTGTAGAACGCAGGGAAGGGAGGATACTTAGGGAGTGTACTATTCCAAACTCAGCTGACATGGCAGCTGTGATCCAGACTCATAAGTGGCTAGGTTGGAAACAACTTGTCTCTAACCTATCTACTTATGAGTTCTGGATTTTTGAATTATTTATTTTTATTCTTTGCATCGTCCTGTCTGTCATTTATTTACTTTTTTGTTTCCATTACATGTATCTTCCACAAATGACAGGAACACAGAAAGCCACGTGCCACAGGTCGCATCAGTATGGAAAGTGTGTTTGTGTGTGTGTGTGTGGGGGGGGGGGGGGTGTTAATTTTTTGCCAAGCGATTATGGGAGACCATTAGCAGAGCTGCCAGCCACATTGGCCCGGTTTTGTCCCCGGCTGGTTACACGCACCCCTCACTGCGCCTTGTTTCTGGCTGAAACGCATTATATCAACGACTTAACGTCAGAAATCTCTTTGTTAGCCGGATGCAACGGCTGCACAAAGTCATTCTTCCTTCTTTCATCTAATTCCAGTGATAAAGCTGCGCGCCTCTCTCCTACCTGTGTGGAGCCAGGATCAGTCTGCGCTACCCGGCTGCCTGGGGGAAGCTGCGATGGTGTAATTACTGAACTACTCTCTCTGTCTGGGAACACATGAATCTGTCACGGCTCTGAGCATAATCTACTCAGAAATGTGGCAAAGTCTTTTTCATGCCCTTGACAGGTATAACCTCTTACAGTAAAATAGGTTACGGTGGTTTGCGTGACTGTGCATCACATCCAATCCCTGCTTCAAACAAATATGTATTTTATACAAACAAATAATGCTTATATATACAAATATAGTATACCTAACCCATCTAACTAAATGTTTCTCTTCTCTGTGTCACGCTTGTCTGTCTGCCCCTTCCCTTTAGACTGTAAGCTCTCACGAGCAGGGCCCTCTTCCCTTATTTGCTTTTCCTTACCTCACTTAAAATGGGAGAGAGCTGAATAGGCCCGAAAAAAACATGTAAGAGTCTTTGATTTTTGTGATTGGTTAGTTTAGGCTATGTTGCTAGGCAGATCAAAGGTATTAGGCTGTTTATTATTGGTTTAGGCTTGGCTTATCAGTAGTAGAGGGTAGGGGGGCTTTAGTAGCCTTTATAAGGAGGAGTATGAGGGATTGAAGTCCTCTTGTCGGTTTGGTTCTACAATTCTAATACTCATTCAATCTCAACTTCATTCAATTTAATTTGGCGGGAAGGCGCTACAGCCAGCGGGGGGGAGGGCACTTGCCCCTTTGATGGATGGCCGGTGTTGTCCGGTGTTGTCCTGCCCCTGAGAGGGGACAATGGACGTTCCGACTAGGAGGTCCATACCGTGCCAGTAAGGGGTGGTGAGTCACTTCACAGCGCAGGTTATGCTTATATATAGTTATGGCATTTCAGTCGCCACCATTTACAGTTGGAGGGCGTTTTAGTGGTGTATAAACAAATACACCATCGATGGTAGCTGTTGCCTGATATTTTATTTTTCAATGGATGTCAGCCAGCAGCTTGGCGCCACCCCATGGCTCTTACACTGTGTGTAAGAGCCGAGAATGGGATGCCCCGCCTCCTTGAGCGGTTGAGCTGTCAGTCACAGCTCAGCCCCACTCCCGGCTCTCATACAGAAAAAGCACCAACCATGCACATGTGTGTAAAATGGTAAAACCATTGAGATAGGACACTTACCTGCCATTGATAGTAACCGTTGATGGAGACAACAATGATGACCGTCCCTACTTCTGTGGGTTTTATGACTGCGTGTGCAGCAGTGGTTATTTAGCTTGTATCCCCTGTTCTGCAATATTTTGCACTTTACGTCTTTTGCATTTTATGTCTTGTCTTGTTCGCGCTGCTTCTGTTTGTCTTCTACAGAAGGAACTGCAGACTCCTCGTAGCGCCATATAAATAAAGGATAATAATACCTAGAGCAGTGGTTCTCAACTTCAGCCCCCAAGTACCCCCAACAGGTCAAGTTCTGAGAATTTCTGTCTGTGGAAGCAGGTGGGATAATTACTGATCAAGTATAACAGATGAACTCACCTGTGCATGACTAATGACATCTAGAAAACATGGCATGTTGGTGGTACTTGGGACAGGAGTTGAGAACCGCTGACGTACAGCAGATGACCACCGAGAGTGCACCACGTCTTATAGTCCCCACAGTGGAGGGGAGATGTATCAAGCCATGGATAGAAATAAAGTGGAAGTCAGCTGCTGTCATTTCCAAAACTGTGCTAGATGAATGACAAAAGTTGATTGGGTGCATTGAGCAAAATCTTTACTTAATCTCTCTCCAATGCTTGATACATTTCCCCTTGGAGCACATAACTACTTTTAATATCTGCACACCTGTCTACAGTTTCTAATAGTCCTGATCTTCTGAAGCAAGAAAGGGTTGTGGTCATACCAAATAGGGCATGGCATGTTACCATTAAAGGGTGGCATGGGCAGATTTGGGAAGTGGACAGATTTTTCCCATACAGCACTTGCCTATTCTTCCAGAATGTCTGGGAGCATGGGCGAAACTATATTGGGTGCAAGAGGTGCCATTGCTATGGGGCCCAGAGGCTTAGGGGGCCTGGATATAAAGTTGCATACCAACTTCCCAGATTAGCCTGTTAAGCAATTGGGTCTGATTCATTGGCCAGTCTGAGCTGTGTGACATTACATTGTCAGTGACAGGAGTGTGTAGGGGATGTTATAATGGTAAGGGGGCGCTGTAATGTGACAGCATTTGAATTGGAGGTCACTGTAATGTGCTATAATCTCATCTGCTCATTGTAATGTGGCGGGCACTATAATGTTACATAATAAGAACTGGGGCACTGTAATGTGGCATAATATGAAATGGAGGCACTATAGTGTGGCACAATATGAACTGAGGCACTGTAATGTGGCACAATATGAAATGGAGGCACTATAGTGTGGCATGATATAAACTGGGGCACTATAGTGTGGCACAATATGAAATGGAGGCACTATAGTGTGGCATGATATGAAATGAAGGCACTATAGTGTGGCATAATATGAAATGGAGGCACTATAGTGTGGCATGATATGAAATGGAGGCACTATACTGTGGCATGATATAAACTGGGGCATTATAGTGTGGCATAAAATGAAATGGAGGCACTATAGTGTGGCATGATATGAACTGGGGCACTACAGTGTGGCATAATATGAAATGGAGGCACCATAGTGTGGCATGATATGAACTGGGGAACTATAGTGTGGCATAATATGAAATGGAAGCACTATAGTGTGGCATGATATGAACTGGGCACCGTAATATGACATAACATGAAATAGAGGCACTATAGTGTGGCATAATATGAACTGGGTCACTGTAACATGGCATAATATGAACTGGAGGCACCATAGTGTGGCATGATTTGAACTGGGTCACTATAGTGTGGCATAATATGAAATGGAGGCACTATAGTGTGGCATGATATGAACTGGGGCACTGTAATGTGACATAATATGAAATGGAGGCACTATAGTGTGGCATGATATGAACTGGGGCACTGTAATGTGGCATAATATGAAATGGAGGCACTATAGTGTGGCACAATATGAACTGAGGCACTGTAATGTGGCACAATATGAAATGGAGGCACTATAGTGTGGCATGATATAAACTGGGGCACTATAGTGTGGCACAATATGAAATGGAGGCACTATAGTGTGGCATGATATAAACTGGGGCACTATAGTGTGGCATAATATGAAATGGAGGCACTATAGTGTGGCATGATATGAAATGGAGGCACTATAGTGTGGCATAATATGAAATGGAGGCACTATAGTGTGGCATGATATGAAATGGAGGCACTATACTGTGGCATGATATAAACTGGGGCATTATAGTGTGGCATAAAATGAAATGGAGGCACTATAGTGTGGCATGATATGAACTGGGGCACTACAGTGTGGCATAATATGAAATGGAGGCACCATAGTGTGGCACGATATGAACTGGGGAACTATAGTGTGGCATAATATGAAATGGAAGCACTATAGTGTGGCATGATATGAACTGGGGCACTGTAATGTGACATAACATGAAATGGAGGCACTATAGTGTGGCATAATATGATCTGGGTCACTGTAACATGGCATAATATGAACTGCAGGCACCATAGTGTGGCATGATTTGAACTGGGTCACTATAGTGTGGCATAATATGAAATGGAGGCACTATAGTGTGACATAATATGAACTGGGGCACTGTAATGTGACATAACATGAAATAAAGGCACTATAGTGTGGCATAATATGAACTGGGCACCGTAATATGACATAACATGAAATAGAGGCACTATAGTGTGGCATAATATGAACTGGGTCACTGTAACATGGCATAATATGAACTGGAGGCACCATAGTGTGGCATGATTTGAACTGGGTCACTATAGTGTGGCATAAAATGAAATGGAGGCACTATAGTGTGGCATGATATGAACTGGGGCACTACAGTGTGGCATAATATGAAATGGAGGCACCATAGTGTGGCATGATATGAACTGGGGAACTATAGTGTGGCATAATATGAAATGGAAGCACTATAGTGTGGCATGATATGAACTGGGGCACTGTAATGTGACATAACATGAAATGGAGGCACTATAGTGTGGCATAATATGATCTGGGTCACTGTAACATGGCATAATATGAACTACAGGCACCATAGTGTGGCATGATTTGAACTGGGTCACTATAGTGTGGCATAATATGAAATGGAGGCACTATAGTGTGACATAATATGAACTGGGGCACTGTAATGTGACATAACATGAAATAAAGGCACTATAGTGTGGCATAATATGAACTGGGCACCGTAATATGACATAACATGAAATAGAGGCACTATAGTGTGGCATAATATGAACTGGGTCACTGTAACATGGCATAATATGAACTGGAGGCACAATAGTGTGGCATGATTTGAACTGGGTCACTATAGTGTGGCATAATATGAAATGGAGGCACTATAGTGTGGCATGATATGAACTGGGGCACTGTAATGTGACATAATATGAAATGGAGGCACTATAGTGTGGCATGATATGAACTGGGGCACTGTAATGTGACATAATATGAAATGGAGGCACTATAGTGTGGCATGATATGAACTGGGGCACTGTAATGTGACATAATATGAAATGGAGGCACTATAGTGTGGCATAATATGAACTGGGTCACTGTAACATGGCATAATATGAACTGGAGGCACCATAGTGTGGCATGATATGAACTTGGTCACTATAGTGTGGCATAATATGAAATGGAGGCACTATAGTGTGACATAATATGAACTGGGGCACTGCCATGTGACATAACATGAAATGGAGGCCCTGTATTGTGGCATAATATGAAATGGAGTCTCTGTAATGCGGCATAATATGAACTGAAGGGCACCTTAATGTGGTACAGTATATGAACTAGGGCTCTGTAATGTGGTATAATGTGAACTAGTGGGCACCCTATTGTGGTACAGTATGAACAAGGGGCACTATAATGTGGCATAATGTGGCTTGGGTGTCCTGTATGGCATAATGTGTACTGGCAGCCTTACAATGTGACATAATGTAAACCAGGGAACTACTGTGGTTGATAAAATAAACTAGGGCACTATTATGGGGCATAATATTATCTAGGGCATTACTACATGTATGGTTCAGAATATGAACTAAAGTACTATTATATGGCCTAAAATTAATAACTGCTCAGTAGCGCACGCAGGGGGGGTTTCTGCTTGCACAGAAACCCCCCTGATGAACTGAATTTACTGTGTCTCCGTCTCAAGCAAAGCCGCAATCGCAGCTACCACTGAAGGGAGCTCTTGCCAGCAAAGTCTCCCTACAGCGTCTGTCAGTGAGTGGGAGCTGCAGCTCATGCACAGCAAATCCATATATCCTCCGGTTGTGTCTATGTTACCTTCGTGCTCAGGACCATGAAGTGACAAAACGAGTGGGCAGGAGAGAACTTCCGCCCTTACAGCACCTAAATGTTTTTTTCGTTCTCCGTTTATTTGGGGTCATTTTTTTTTTCTAAGCAGCATTAGACCCTCGCGGTCTTTACTATTCCAAATAGATTGGGACATGGACCCAGGGGGTTATGGGAAAGGTCCTCTCCACGAAGAGAAACTAGACGCTACCTATATCCTCCTCACTGTGCCGAGGCTGGCAGTGTGTTCTCTGCAGCTTCCGGGTATGTGTGCACTCTGCAGTGCACTGTATTTATTAATTTAAAGATACAGTGTGTTTTGTGACGTATGTACTGTATATATATATATATATATATATATATATATGTGTGTGTATACATATATGTATGTATGTGTATATATGTGTGCGTATATATATATATATATATATATATATATATATATGGATAGATAGATAGATAGATAGATAGATAGATAGATAGATAGATAGATAGATAGATAGATACACAACCCCCCCCCCCACAGTAAATCCTGCGTTTGCTCCTGCTGCTGTTGAGAGGTGTCTCTCAGGGATCATTGGGACAGGGGCCCTCTAATATGAAGCTATGAGGCCCACAAATTCCGGCAGATGCACAAATTCATATACAGTACAGTAAGTTCACCAGGACTCCAGTTTCTCAGACCCCGCCCACTTCCACTATCTTTTGAAGCAAATAATTATTATGTATCTATTAAATGATACCTCCGCTAGGAAGCACTGACATCATACAAATATTTTACATTCACCCCCGATTGCAAAGTCATTGCCAGCGCAATATCCGGGCCAGTTAGTTTATCATCGTTGCGCACATTTCAAAAATATATGTTTTTTTTCAAAATAAAGAGCGATAAGAAAAATATTGCAGTTCCCCCTAATGCAGGATGTCATATTAGTGTCTCTCGGACGCACTGAGCCGTGACGCATTTGCATTGTGTCACTGTGAGAATCGCTCGTTATCTCGAGACTCCAATTATACTCTAATTTGGTTAATCCTGCATTTCTCCAGCAATGACTGACTAACTGTGACTAATTAATTAAAATATAATATTTTAGTAAAACTCACACATTTGCTGTTTAATGGAGTATAGAGTTTGGGTGTTCGCGTGGGACAATTGTATAGCTATAGATTCTGCAATATGCAACTGGACCAATTAAGCTTTCGGAAAAATCAGCACAGCACATTGTTTGTCTCCTATTAAATTTGTTTGCATTAACAAAGAAAATATTTTATTTTTTCCTTAAAAAGATGAGTCAATTCATTGCTAAATATGATGCATTCTGCACACTGTGGGGTCTATGGTGGTCATTCCGAGTTGATCGCTCGCTAGCCATTTTTAGCAGCCGTGCAAACGCTAAGCCGCCTCCCACTGGGAGTGTATTTTACCTTAGCAGAAGTGCGAACGAAAGGATCGCAGAGCGGCGGCAAAGTTTTTTTGTGCAGTTTTACAGTAGCTCAAAACCTACTCAGCGCTTGTGATCACTTCAGACCATTCAATTCCTGTTTTGACGTCACAAACACACCCTGCGTTCGGACAGCCACGCCTGCGTTTTTCAGTCACGCCTGTGTTTTTCCAAACACTCCCTGAAAACGGCCAGTTGACACCCAGAAACGCCCACTTCATGTCAATCACTCTGCAGCCAGCAGTGCGACTGAAAAGCTTCGCTAGACCTTGTGTGAAACTACATCGGTCGTTGTAATACGTCACGCGTGCGCATTGCGCCGCATACACATACGCAGAAGTGCAGTTTTTTTGCCTCATCGCTGCACAGCGACCGAAAGCAGCTAGCGATCAACTCGGAATGACCACAAATGTACTAAGCCTTGGAGAGAGATAAAGTATCAGCCAATCAGCTTCTAACCAGTGGCCGCTCCAGAGGTGGGGCTGAATATTTAAATTCATAAAAGCTTTTGTTAATGCTTGAAAAACAAACAAAGAAAAAAAATGATTAAATACTATACAACAGATAATAGTGTAGAGTTGTTGTTGTTTTTTGTACAATGCACCAGTTTTGGAAATCTGCGTATAGCTTACTCTTTCATGTACTTCAGATTATTGATACCGCTTTCATATCGCAAAGGACGGGTCGCGCCCGAGAACTCGAAACGGTTCCTTCCCAGGAGCGACCTGGCATTGGACCCTAATGCTGGCTTCCCTGAGCCGGCAAATGGGTTGCCATCAGGGTCGGGTACCGCTGTATCATCGGGGGCAAGTGTGGGGGCGGATGTGGATTCAGCGCCTCTTCCTATGCAGTGAACGTCTCCCAGGTCGCATCGACGCGGCAACCCGTTCACACTGCTTTATTCCCAGGCTGAATTACCGGGGACATGGCGACCCAGGAATTCGTCATGGCCCCTTTCACACCGCACAGCATCCTGCGTCGATTCGGCAATATATGGGGTCAATGCCAGGTTATTTGTGCGGTGTGAAAGGTGCATGAATGGCCTATTCAGTATTGGGGGCTGCGAGTTGCGGTGGTAGTTATGTAAAAAACTGGATTCACTATTGCTCCGGTGTGGTGACGGCGGCTCTGTTCCCGCTAACTTTCCACCGCTTACTCTTCCGCTAATTTGTAATGGCGGAATTGTCCACTGCCAATACAATTTCAGTTTTCAGATTTGATAGAATATTAGGAATATTGAAAGGGCCTGTTAATAAAAAGATGTCAAAAACTAGTATTTCCGCTTTTGTAACGGGCCAATTGCTGATCAGGAATACACGTGTCCGACTCCTTAGTAGAGATATGCACAGACCGCCATGTTTTGGTTTTGGGTTTGATTCTAATTTCATCCACGTGTTTTTATTTTGGTTTTGGAAAAACCATCCTCAAGTGTTTTGGTTCGGATTCAGATTTCAGTTGAAAATTGCTTAAAAAAACAACTAAAATCATGTAATTTTTGCATTCAGAAACCTAAATTTTGGATTTAAAACCCGAATTCCAAACCGCTGGAAGATCCGAACCGGTACCCAGTTCCTAACGGATCTCCTCAGGAGATTCACACCTGGTTTTGGTTCAGTTCGGATCCACAAAATCTGGGCAAATTCTGATTTTTAGTGAACCAAATCGCTCATCTCTAGTCCTAGCTGACATTAAAATTTACAAATTTGTTCCAAATCAATAATTTTGAAAAAAATAAAAATTGTTCTGACTAATAAAATGTTTTTCTACGTGATCGCTGGTGGAGAGACTCCAGATATTTGTGGCAACTCAAAATTTGCAGAAATGCTACTCGCATTTGTACGCCGTATCCATATTGGTGAGCAATCTCTCGTGGCCTGTATTGCTGTAGGTGGGCAGATGCCGTACTGACCTTGCTCCCCGCTGGATTTTTATGACATTGACGTTCTTCCCGGCAGTGCAGGTATTTGGCGTCCATTAATAAATACATAAAATCTCCGCTCATGTAGAGCTGATTGCTTTGTTTTGCGCTATAATTGGGAGAACCGTTTTAATGAGAGCGAACTAGGGCACTTAAAATAGATGGCTCCCTAGAATGCTCTTTAGCCGCGCGTGCCAATCAGCGCCTGACAACTCCTCGCTGTCCCGACCAAAGGCCAGTCCCTCGTCACTTCAGTTTTTCCTCTTTCTAAATCACTCAGCGAAATGAAGTTCTCTACAGTGTGACAGCTGAATATTGGATCCAGTTCGCGCTGTGCTGGAGCCACCTTTTAATTCTGTAATCCCCAACTCTCCGCAGCCAGCAGACGCCAGTAAAACGCTGGGATGACAGATGATTTCTCTGGGTTTGACACCTGAGCTGTAGACATTGATGAACTGAGAATACCGTCTTTTCCACTGTCACTGTACAGTCCTGCAGATTTATACAAATACAGGATGGATCGCAGTCCCCCCCCCCCCCCCCCCAGAAACGCTGCATTAATCATGGGGACTGACGTTAATTGCTGTTTTTAATAATACTAACTTCTTCTTTTTCTCAGTTTCCTATAAAGTGACCAATGTCTGAGGACAGAGCAATTACAGGTCAATGGGTACAAAGCTTAGTGGTAACACAAATGGGGAGATTTTAGGGGCCTTTGGATGAGTTTAATAGGAGGGTGGAGTACTAAGAGCATTCTGTCATTCTACAATATGTACTGTAACACGGGTCTCCAAAAGTTTCTTCTTTGAGCTGTACTCGCAGCCTAGCGTAATGTTGAGGTTCTGCAGTTACCAAGAGATTTGTATTAAATGGAAGAAGCTAGTATGAAATAGAGCAGGCATGGGGAACTCTCGGCCCTCCAGCTGTTGTTGAACTACACATCCCAGCATGCCCTGCAACAGTTTTAGCATGGCCAAATAGCAAAACTGAAGCAAGGCATGTTGGTATGTGTAGTTCAGCAACAGCTGGAGAGACGAAGGTTCCCCATCCCTGTAACAGACAAAACAATAACAATTTATCCTTATACTATCCCAGCGTACAAATGGTCAGAAACTGAGCCTGACAGTAATTACTGGGGTTAGTTTTAGGGTTAGGCACTAGGTGGAGGGTTTAGGGTTAGGCTGCGGAGGGGTGGACAGTTAGAATTAGACTGCGGGAGGTATGGGTTAGGAGGATCAGGGTTAAAATTCTTTCCAAAATCCATCGGGATTTTGAACGTCGTCGTCATTCTTACCATAGAAATTTTGCGTTCTGGGATAGCGATACCAAACTCGACCACTATATAGTGTAAGTGTATATAGCACATGTGCTTGAATAGCAGGCATGTCAGTAAGAATCCCAGAAATATTACTTCTTTTTTATTTATAAGGAGCAAAAAAGTGTCCACAGCTCCGGCCAAGGACGACGACGATGACGACGACAATTACGACACAAACTTACAAAGTTAGAATGAAGAATGAAGACATGAGTTATGCGATGAACTAACAGCTACGAATTAATAGAGTATATACTGTACCTAATAATGCTAATAAAGACATTTGTGAGAACAGTGAGCATGCATAGACACGGATACAGTAAGCACAGTAATAAAAGCATAGATGTCATTCATTAGCAGTACACATCACATAGCATGCAGAAACCATTCTGCATAAGACATGACAGCAACAAATGTGGAAGACCGAGACTGGACAGACATGAGTCCTAGGCTAGAGGGCCCTGCCTGTCAGATCTTACACTCCAGAAAAAGAGGGTGATGAGACACAATGGAAGCTAAATTAGTGGTCCAGGCAGTTAGCAGAAGAGGTGGAGGCTGATGGGAGGATGCACAGTAGGTAAGGGCAGGTGCATGTTTTCCTGTGTAAAGGCTTCTAGTTACTTATCACATTCCTGAAATGTTCTGTATATGTCTGCAAAAAGCGGAGTTCCACTTTACAATGAATGTGTTATTAAAATTCTGTTTCGATTTCCTGGAAGCAAATCTAGTCCCAAAGTATAGCGGCTATAATCTGCGCAGTAAACAGCGGTATGTGCGCTGGAAGCGAGTGCAGCTCTCTGAAGGCTGCAGAAACTGGAAGAACCCTATTATGTATTCTCCAGGATAGTTAGGGCTTTTAATTGATAGTCGCTTGCAGAAAGAGTTATTAGTATGCAGTGGTGTTTTCTTAAGCAAATCTGGGGAGAAGAATGAACCTGTCAATAGGTGCGAGAGCTCGAGCAGTGATTTATGTGGATATTTTATCACAGGAAAGGATGTGGGGTATTTTTGGAACTGCCAAGATGTAAGGATACTCTTCTTTATTTTTATCAGTATTTGCATGCTGAGTGGACGTCTCTAGAATCCCCCAGTCATCCCGGTAGATAATACACTAATAAACTATGGGCATATTTACAGGTGGGAGGAGGGTATAGGGTGCAAATGGGCCCCTGGGTCCTGTGGGGCCCCGCCTCGGCGCACTCCCTGCTCCCAGAGTATTCTTACCTTGTGCAGGCAAGCAGGTCCCTCCCCCTGCGCAGGGCCAGCAAAGCCTTTGCTCTCTTGTGTGCATGCGCCCTCTTCCCGATTCTCACTGGGAAGATAGCACAGTAGAGGAGGAGGGACCTGCTTGCCGACACAAGGTAAGCTGCGGGGACTGGGGGGGGGGGGGGCGCTGCTCACAGAAGGGGGTTATTACATAAACATGCTGTGTGTGACAAATGACAGTTAGGATCTGATTGACTGGTACTTTATCTCTCTCCACCTTATCTCTTAAGTCCATCTGCGCCTGAGTATGAAAAGTGCGTACTGATTATCTGTCCCCTGCAGTCATGTTTCTGGGCGGTAAGTGAGCGGCGACCACGAAGTCACACGGAGCTTATCCATCAGATGGGAGTATCATGGTAGCGTCCGGGGCTGGCACGCCCACTTTCTTGCTCATTTGTAGCATGCAGACGGGGCACCGGTTTCTGACGGGTGTTTTGCACCCAGCATGGAGTGGCTGCAAGTCCCAATATTAATGGTTATGGCAGCGGTCACAAAAACAGTGGGTGAGCCCACATGCAGAAGAATGAATATTCAGCATACATCGGCAGACCCTCACATTACTCTATGCTAGTACGCAGGATGCTGCAGCCATAAGGACGGGCAGCCGCAGATATGTCAACTCAAGCGCAATATAGGCGCAACATCCCAAAAGTGCAAGACCATGAGCCTGCGCCTTCAGCGATGACATAGTTACGGCCTTGAGTGGGCGTCTCAGCGTTGAAGAATTCTGCATAAAGCCGCTTCTGCGTGCGACACTGAATCGGTCCCTTAGGGGGGCACAATCAGCTGCTGCACTATCAGGTGGGGTATGTGCCAAGTAAACGTATCTCAATCTGTTTCTGACCTAATGTGCAATTGTCCCTGGGGTGTGTAGGATCTTGTGCCTCTAGGGGCAAGGAGTGTAGAAGGTGAATGAAACGGTACAGCGATACAGAATATGATGGCGCTACTGCACATATGTTTTTGGGTTTTTTTGCATTGGCAGCTTCATGTTGTTTGGCCTCTGTTCTCTACAAAGCATCAGAGTATTAAACACAGACTCGGCAAATAAATATCATTCCGTGTCATCTGTCATTATTCTCATAACACAGATTTTGGCAGGATCAGCTGACGGCTCGTGGCACCGGCGTGACATCGCTGAGCTGCTCCTCTATGTTGTTGTTCGCTAGATCAGAAAGGATTGGCATAAAAAAAGATTAATCTGAAGCAGCTTCTGCTGACAGGATGGCCTCCGATTGGATAATCATTTATCACTAAATTACTTTTTATCCTAAGCCGGGTAATTTCTGATAAACGCGCCGCATTCCCATTTAGCAAAACCATTACTCTTTAGCCGCCCCATCTCCCAAACACCCTCCCGCGCCGCAGCTCCATCAGGCACACGTGATACGTGTCCATGTGGGGAGGTATACGCCTGTGTCACATATGGAATACAAATGCTGCATTACAGTCAGTTTAGATGCATGGTGCATTCCTGGATGGTATTAAAGAGGGAAAAAACCCACAATGAAACGTAGATGAGAGATGGATTAGGAGCGATTGCAAATGCAAACATAAGGGATATATTCCATATAAAGAAATACACTGCAGGGGGGGGGGGGGTTAGACATGCGGAGGGGGGGGGGGGCGGTTGACTCCATGTATAGCATTGTCCATGTACTGGTGGGGGTTTATGTTGGAGTGGTTTCCTATTAGAGATGGGCAGTGCTAGAGGAAGAATGTCCTTGGGATTTGGTTTATTCTGCAAACATCAGACGGGCAACATTTTAAAAATAATTTTTGCCTTAAGCGTTCCTGGTGCCAACCAAAGCCCACACACGGCATGGGTTGGGTCACCCATAGTCATGGATAGACTACATGACATTCCGCAGATCGGGAAAGTCATAGGCTGTGGTTGCTGTCCGGACCAGGATGGTATATCACGAAGTTGGCAAATCTTAATGCTGTCCATGACTTTCCATGGTTACTTCTACTGCCCCTCGCTGTGGTTGTTGCGGAATACTGTAGTCGCTGGCAGGGCAGTCGAGAGCCGGGATGGGCCCAGGTACCTTTTAAGGGGAGTGGCCTAATCACAGAAGATGTGGTCATGTACCCTTAGAAAAAAATACTGAAAAAAAATAGTATTTTAAGCACCAACATGGCCACACTGCAGCACAGTACACAGCATCGTGTGCTGGGCAGAGGAGAAGAGCTGCAGCTGCTGCTGCCAGGTAAGGGGAAGGGGGCCTAGACCCCTACTGGACCCTCACTGGGCCCCTCCAACAGTCCTGGGCCCAGGTAATTTGTACTCTCCCCCCCCCCCCCTCTCTCGGCACCACTAGTCACTGCGCCCCATGACCCATTCAGAAGAAAGGTGTTTTGCTGTTATTTGGATATAACCCTGACCTTAGTACTTACCTGCGGGATCTTTCAGGACTCTGCTGTCGGTGGAACCTTGGAAGTTGGAGTCCTTCATTCTTCCTCTAGATTCCTCAGGTTTAGTCCTGCCATGGCCCTTTTTCTCTTTCTTTTATATTTTTAGTCTGTTGATTTGCCTATTTCTCAATTAATATTTGTGGGAAATTCACAGAAATCGC
Organism: Pseudophryne corroboree; assembly: GCF_028390025.1. Lineage (NCBI taxonomy): Eukaryota > Metazoa > Chordata > Amphibia > Anura > Myobatrachidae > Pseudophryne > Pseudophryne corroboree. The sequence continues at coordinate 1,032,192,563 of NC_086445.1, forward strand.
CTGTTTTCTGCAGTACCCTCAAACATTAAGTATCACCCAAATATATGTACAGTTGAATTTACCAAGCTGACTTTTAATTATCAGTCTCCTAGTTGCTCTTTTACTCCTTTTCAAGTTAGATACTTTGGAAACAAGCTTGGCTCATTGTGATAGGTTGGGAATGCCCTGACTTCCATGCGGCGCTACTGTACATGAGTCTTTTTAAAGTGGTTATTTTATGACGTCCGCTCTGTCTGTGGATCTACTGTATGTCCCTTGACCGGATTGTACTCATTTAACCTTGTTCATCTTGGTATCATGCTGTCTTCTTAGTGAAGGGCCTAGGTATTGCACAGTGGCAGGGAAGTGTCTGTGCAATACCGTACGCCATAGGTGCCTGCAGGAAAAAGACGGCTCCTGACAGCACCTGCCATCCAAGTGCTGCATCCAAAGACGCATAATCAGATCACCATTGTAGTCATTGGTCACGATGGTTGCAGCCCTCAGCCAGTCTGCTCAAGTCAAAGCTTACACAGATTGGCCATTAGAACTGGTCAGCCTGGTGCAGGAAAACTGCATCATCCGGGGCATGTCGCCTACAAAACAGGGGCAACATGACCCCAATTTGCAGAAGTCCTGGTCGCCGCCCCCACCCCACCCACCAAATTCTGCAACTAAGGGGGGTGGGGGGGGGGCAGCAAGCAATCATGCAGAACCCATTGTGCACATGTGGTTCCCCCAACACCAGATACGTATGGAAACCGTCAAGTCCGAATCAGGCCCAAATAAAAAAAACAGCCTTTGTTTTTTGTTACTAGAAATGCTCATTTTCTTCCTGTTGCGACCACATTAATGAACAGTACATGGTGCCCAAATTGCAGCAGCCATAGGTGTAATAAGAACATAATCTAAAAGGAGAGAGACCGTTTTCTGTCTCAAAAAATAGGGTTGTGTCTTATAATTAATTGAGAGCCACCCCAGCACTCTTCCCCATAAAGGAGCTCCTATGTGTGATGATTCTGCTGCCAAATTAATTTTAAATTAAATTAGCAGCGTATCCCAGTGGGCCTCATTTGCAAAGCGCAGTCGATAATCACTACAGGAGCCTTATTTTTCCTGCAGTGCATCTTAATGCTCTACCCACCGCACTCCATGCTTTCACTACTCTATCTGGCGAGGCATCTGGAAGTTAAGAACCTTGTACAAGCAGTACCTCCGCTACCTCCTCCTCCCCCCCTGCACCTTCTCCCTTGTGCCCTATTTGGTGATTGGAGACAGAAATGAGAAAGACTGACGTTAGGAACAGAGAAGACAGAGAAAAGTGATGCGGGAAAGGTTGGGGGACTGAGATAAGGGATGGATTTGGTAGGGGGAGCAGAGTTGAGAGATGAGATAAGTGGTGAGGGGTACATGGATGAGAGAGAAGGAGATGGGAGGGGTGGTGAGGACAGAGATGAGAGACGAGGAGA